>NC_138068.1:35392969-35952969 GCF_964194185.1 Rhinolophus hipposideros
TCACTTTACACAGGGCTCTGAAGAGGGACTCAACCTATAGTTGATAAATTGTTTTTTTTTTTAATTATACAATATCAAATTTGGAAGTGACTTATTGACAAAACAGAAATATATTCTCAAATGTATATAAATTGTGAAATTTCTTTTTGGTCAAAACCAGTGAGGTATAGCATTTATTTTGTTTGTTTATCCATGTATATTTGAGGTTTTTAAAAAAATGAATACACACACCCACAAGCGCATAATTAATGAAAACAGGATTATATTCCACATGATACGTTTTAACCTGCTTTTTTTCGCTTACCAGAAACTAGTAATACCTTTTGATGTTAACAAAATATTTTTATAATATATTTGGTAGTTTCAAAGAATGCTCTGCTATGACTTTGATTCATTGTTGGACACTTAAGCTGGTCCTCCCATTTATATAAATAGCACGATGGAGATCATCATTGTAGCCAGATTTTGTTTCATATGCCTAATTATTTAATCTAGGCAAATATCGTGAAATAGAATTGCCTGATTAAAGTTTCAATAAAATGTTATGTCTTTTGATACTTGGTCATATTCATATAGCAGGATCCAAGAAGCTCATTTTCTTACTCTTGCCACCCTGCATATTGTCATTTAAAACAAATAAAATTGGCATCAATTTGTCAGGCAAAATTGACATCATGTGATTATTTTACTTTTAATTTCTTTGATACTTTTTAAGTTGGACACCTTATCAAGGCTTACCTGACATTTATGTATCTTCTTGAAAGATACCTAAATGAAAGATACATTGTGTGTGTGTGTGCCCTTCTCAAGGTTTTGTAGTTTTCCTCATGTGTCCTGCACATTTTTAAAATTTTAGTCTTAGGTATTTAGTAATTTTATTTCTTGGTTAAAAGAATCATTTTCTCATCACATAGGGAAATTACTGATTTAAAACAAATATAGAGTAGGCATGAACTAATTTTTAAAAAATATAGAGTAGATATAAATTTACAATCAAACTTGAGCATACAAGAAATATCCTTCTTTATTTGCTTTAAAACAAATTTTGTCTCACCGCAAGTCTGCTACCCACCCCTTTTCCATCTCTTTACATTGTCAGGAAAATAAATCACTCCCAGCCCTTATGGGACTTCCTGTCCCTTTCTAAGTTTAAGGAGGCACGCACTTCATACCTTGAAAATGGAGCATAGTTTAATCTCATCATGGAGGCTGCTGAGACTGTCATTGTGAGACACTCATGGAAGATGTGGGCATTTGTGCTAACAGACCACGGACCTTTAACTGGGCTGAGAGATCCTGTTCCAAGGGTTGATCCTAGTTCAACCATGTTCTCATTTCCCTGTGGTCCTGCCAGGGAATCCTAAAGATCTACAAACTCTTCCCTTCCTAGCCATGGGTATTTTGCACTCCCATTCTTGTTACCTCTTTTCTTTCTGCCATATTTCTTTTTTTAGGATATCAGGTTTCAGTGAAAACTAAAACTAGATAGGCCAGCTGTCTGCAAGCAACTTCTGCTTTCAGTGAAGCAACACCCAAATCCGAGGCAAGGGGAATGGAGAATTAATTGGCCCTCTCTTCCTGTATGGAGAAAGAGATGAGTGAGAAGTGAGGGAAAATAAAGCACAAATAGATACTTAGATTAATTCTCTTGACTTATGTGTATGAGTTTTATGTGTATTTATAATTAGTCAACTTACTGATCTTCTATTAGTTCTAATAAATTTATTTTCTTTTTCATTAGAGCTTGTTTCTCAAAAATAATATAGGGGATCATATGTTTTTTTCTTTCAAATTCAAATATGATCCATTTTCTTGGATCAGAATTATCTCTGGAAAGACAATTAGTAAGTCTTTGATTGATAATGTTTCTTATAACCAATATATAATCAATGAATTTAATAGACTATGATGTCCATCTACTTCCCCTTTGTCTATTTCAGTGATTTAATACACTATGAATTTAATAATCAGAATTATTCAGAATAATTCAGAATATAATAATTCAGAATTTAATAGACTATGATGTCCATCTACTTCCCCTTTGTCTATTTCAGTGATTTTCATGGTGTATTCTTAGGTCAGCATCACCAGGGAACATGTGAGATATGCAAATTAATGGCTTCACTCCAGACATGTGGAATCAGAAACTCTGGGATGTGGCCCAGTAATTTGTATTTTAACAAGTCCTTCAGGTGAACCTGATACTCACTAAAGTTTGAGAACCACTGCTCTACCTAATAATCAGGCCCCATTTAGCTCATGAGTTCTGTGCCCACTGTCACTTAGGGATAAGGTTATCTCAACAATTCACTAAGTCAGTGTTTAACTGAACAACAAAAAAATCAACATTACCGTTTTGTTCCCACAGTTGTATCTTTAGAGAAACATCCCATCATCAACAAGCAATTTCAGATTTGGCACATAGACATGTGAAATTCATTTAACACTACACGAAAAGTGTGAACATCAAAAAGCCAAAGATCTTCTTCTTTTTTGCTAAATTATAGAGATCAGTCTCCTGCTTACTTCCATGTGGTTTGCCCTCTGAAGCTTTGTGATCTTTTCCTGCATTGTGTACTAGAAATAACATCTTTATATTTTTTAATCCAAGTCAACCATTTAGGGAAATTAACTTGATTTTAGGGGCTCAATCCCCTAAAAAAGATAGGAGGAAAATGGATGATTTTGATGGATATTAGTGAAAAATCCTCAAAAGCCATACTTTTCTCAAGTTCTTTTCTTGAAAACTTGCTAAAAAAAATGAATGTGGAGAATTAATGCAGAGTTTTCTTATTTGGTATTTTAAAATGAAGTTGCTCATTCAGAGCAGATACCACTGTTTACACCCTCATCTGGACCTTTGTAATTCATGTAGATTTTTAAAAATATGCAGGCCTTTTTGTTAGTGTGTTGGGGATGGAATCTAAAGGAGGCAAACACAGTAAAGGAAGGATTTCTTCTGGTCACTTTCTTCCTCCTTGATACAATTCCCTGCCTTTATTTTTAACTATTTAATTTTTAACTATTTTAATTTTAACTTTTTTTGTTTGTTTGTTTTTTTGAGCCACCCTTGATTATAATCCTGGTTGCAAATTTTGGCTTTACCATATATTAATCATGTGATCATCTGTTCATTAGTTTCTTCATCTATAAAATGGTATGGTAATCCCTACCTCACAGGGTTATCAAGAGTAGTAAATGAGATAATTTAATGTAGGTAAGATGCTTAGAATATTTGCCACCTAGTTACATATTATTAGGATGTAAGAAATAATCTTATGACCTCCCCCCATCATTTTCTAATTTTTTGGTGTGATTGGAAATAGAAATATTAAGATTTTTAACCACATTTATATCTTTAATTTTCATTTCAAAATTAGTTTACGTGTATGATTAACTTCTGTTTCCATTCATTTCAAAAAAAGACTATGTATTAAAATCCTATTTATAAAGGAGGAAATGAGGTCTTTTGGTTGTAAATAAGGTTTTATTTACAACGTAGGAAGAGCCTCCAATTTATTCATCAAAGAATTCTTTCTAAAAGTTCTTTGAGGTTAGCAGTGTATTTCTCTTTTGTTTTATTTCTGGTCTCTGTTATTGATTACGACAAAGGAAATTGTAAAATACAGGATAAACCTATTAGGAGCTTCATGAATGTGAATGGCCAGAGGCCACTTGCTCGTGTATGTGACTCTACTATGACTGAAGTGAAGAGATATAACTTCGGGAACCCAGCAGTTCCAGAATATTTTTTCGCTTGTTATTTAGGATTCATGTTCAATGTAGTAGAACCAGCACATGCCTCATAAGGATAAGCTCAGGTCAATCTGGAAGCCAGGTAATGGTTCCTAGTTGACTACTCTGAAGACATCTTTTGATGCAGCTTGTGTTGGGGAAGGTAAGAGATATAATGATACTATCTTGTGTGAGTGAATCAGGTGAAGTAAAGGCCAGGAAACATGATTATATGGAGTAGAGCTCCATTCATTACCAATATGTGATTTGATCTCACAAATATGCAGGCAGATTTGTTTTAGTTAGTTAGTTAGGTCAACAAAGAATCGAGGGCCTAGTAAAGGCAAGCCACTTAACAAACCAGTTTCTGGTCTCAGGGGAAGTAGGGCGGTGTGGAAGAGAAGGATGCAACAGACGAATCAGCAGAAAGCCACTGAATAAGATTTGCTAAGGGTAAGCGACAGGGCAGCACTGAATGAGGGATTAACTGGAGAGAATGAATATTTACATCTGCCATCCCATATCAGGTTTTACTTCCATCACCATTGTTTTCTTCAAATCTACGAGTAAGTTTTCCAACATAAGAATGCCATGTGAATGTATTTGTAAAGTTCTGGATGCTCTCCAAGTTTCTGGAACATTAGATGCTTCAGAGTCTTTGCTAATACTATTTAGTGTCATTGATCATCCCAAGATTTCTATGAGGGTCTTCTTAAATGTGAAGCATTGCCCATACGTTGGAGGAGGGGCAAGACTGTTTGGGAACTGTGCCAAGGTATGGTTCTCTAACGATTTACAAGTGTCCTAATGTTATACTCCTCAACAGCTCATTTGGTCACTCCCACTTCTCTCTCCTCCGCAAACTTAGCTGACATCATGGTGCCGATAGTTTAATTTGTCACTCTATCACCATTCCGCACGCTGTATCTTAGTGGTGTAGCCTTTAGCCAGAGGTTTTGTAGGAGGACTCTAATAGTAGACTATTAGAGTGATCAGTTAGGATAAAGGCGAGGGCATGTCTGCAGGGGGCTTTTATCTCAAATTTCAAACCCCTTCTCCCGCTATGGGTTGCTGTTTCCTCTACCTTTTCAGGTTGCCAACTCCCCATGTATAGTTTTTCTCTATGGGTTTAAAATAGTGTTTCTCTGACCCAGTCAGAGCACTGTCCAGCAGATGGCTTATTTTCTTTATCACTAAGCAACTCTTGCTCACGTAATCGCTATGATTCGTGTATTTGGGCCTGAATGGTTCATTGTGGCAATTTGTAACATTTGTAATATATTTAAGTAACTCTGGAGTCTTGGCTTTTAACACTCTCATCCAATTATGAGCTGAACTATGTGTTTATGGCTATTACTAAGTTCCTTGGGTAGAGATCAAGTCTGCCAAAAGTGTTAATGATTGATTGAAGTAGATGAAATATTTCATTTTTTTTCATTATTATGGAACTTTTTGGTGGAAATTCTTGCAATTCATCTACTTTACTGATATTATTTGTTATATGTATTCTGGACAATATAACTGATTTGTATATTTGAGCTTTGTTATTGATTCACTTCAGTGAATTGTGTGGTTTTAAAAATTGGAAACTGATAGTTGGAGATCTCTATTTGAGGAAGAAAAAGCCAAGAAATTGAGCTTTCTTTAATTATTTAATGCTACAGCCAGAAAGGACATGAAGAAATTTTTGTTTATAGCACAGTTCCCAGTCATTGGAGGGCACCTTGTGGCCAGAATAATTTTCTCAGTAATATTAACATTTATTCAATGTTGAGCAAAATTTCAAATCCCCACTTTTGGCCACATTTCCAACTTCAAACAAACACCTACCTCTATATATTTTTAAAGATACCACTTCTAAAGTCTGCACATACATATTTTTTTCAGGTATGTACCCTTCTTGCCGTTGAATACTTAATTTCTCTGTCATGTCTTTTTCGAGTTTCAAAATTAAAATGTTCGATTTCATTTTCAATATGTCAAATGTTATAATGTAACGTAGAGATTTTTTAGCCACATAGACTGAAACAGGTCTGCAAAAGATGAAAAAATATGTGGTACTAATCTGTAATTGTACATGCCACACAGAATTCCAGAAAACTGGAGAGCTTGAAGTGATTCTGGTTCAAGAGGGTTGGTGGGAGGCTTTCAGAAAAGTTTGGAAACCCAATTCATGAGTAATGAACATGTGGTTCCTGGTCTTAGACTCCGCTCATGAAAGAAAAACAACAACAACAACAACAATAAGAGCAACAACAAGAAGGGAGTGTTTTTTTTCCTTGGGGTATGTATAGCTCCATGACAAATAGAAAGTCAAGTTCTGTAGGTTATTTTTATAACAGGTCTTTCTGAGATTTTGCTGAGTGGTGAAAAGGAGGGACAATGCAGAAGAAATGTATAGCTTCCAACCGTTTCTCAAGTACCTAGCAAAGGCAGGAAAATGGCTAACCACATTCTGTAAAAAGCCAAGCCGAATTTGTTTGGAAAAATCAATTATACCAAAAAAAGGATAAGATTTCTCATTTGTGGAATGGATTTCTCATTCATTTCCAGTATGCCTCCACCTGATCACCTATAGCATCCTACAATGGAATGAGACCCTCACGTTCAGCTAGGGCCTGACCCCTGCCCCTTTCTTTTTGTGACAAGAGTACTGGGGTCAAGCTGGGAAACAACATCTCATTTTAGGTCCCACAATGAATTATGGCTACTCCACGGCTAGGGTCTGAATCAGCTCAGTGTAGTCATCTTTCACGCACAAACCCCTGCCTCAATATTATGAATGAACCAGGGAGAGCCCTGTCACAGCACCTGAAATCCCATCAGCAGAAGCTCAGCAAGGCAATAGTTATATGGAATAGAAGCAAGCAATCCCAGGGATCAACTCTGCTGACATTCCTCCAATAGGATGGTAGAACTGGTAGGCAAGAAGACTAGATTATGCCTTGCAAATTTAAAGCCAGACTTTACTGAAAGGGAACTAGGGAATATAGGTGAGTGGCGACTGCTTTATTTTCTTACAACTCTTTCTTTGTGGGTCCTGATTCTGCAGACATGGCACAAAGCTTTAAGCTCAATTGTCTGTCATTCCTTTGCCTTTTTCTGGGCTATCTCATCATTCCTGGAAGCTTATGTCTGGGTAGCAGAAGGACCCTCCTGTTCCTTGGTACTGAGTCTACCTTGATTTGTTCTTCATTTCCATCTACATGGCCGTTTAGGTCTACCAAATCTTCCTGCTGCTTTGGCGCCTTTCTTAGGGCACAGCAAGTCTCTAGGACTTTGTCTGCCTAGGACCAAGATGTGTACTGAGTTTGGACCATAGACAATTTTTTCTTTTCTTTTAACTCAGAAAAGTTTTAAGATTCTGGAATTTTTTACTTGAATAATGTAATTTTCTGGTATCTCTTGAAAAATTAAAAATGCAGTGACTAGTGTCAACATTCTTGCATGGGTGCTCCCCAGGCAGCTGGCTGGTTCTACCCCCCCTCCCATTTAGATGGGACATGGCACAGTCCCCTCCATTCCCTATTGTGTTGTTCATCCACTTGAGTTTCCTGTACTTCACCTCAATGCTGCACAGTTACATTCTCTCTGTGGGGCTTGTCACTTCCTGAGTAGCTTTTGGATTATTGTCACAGGCCTCCTGGACCTATAGACCTTCCTTAACTCATCACCTCTCCTCTTTCCTTCCCCCCCTCCCCCAACCAGAGAGAAGCTTTGTGAGCTGCGGATGGTAGAGCATGACATTTTTTTGTTGTTGTGGGGGGAAGGGGAGCAGGACTTTATTGGGGAGCAGTGTGTACTTCCGGCTTTTCCAAGTCAAGTTGTTTCGATCTTAGTTGTGGAGAGCGCAGCTCAGCTCCAGGTCCAGCTCCAGGTCCAGTTGCTTTTGTTAGTCACAGGGGGTGCAGCCCACCATCCCTGGCGGGAGTCGAACCGGCAATCTTGTGGTGGAGAGGACAAGCTCCAATCCACTGAGCCATTCGGGAGCTCAGCGGCAGCTCAGCTCAAGATGCTGTGTTCAATTTTATTTGCAGGGGGTGCAATCCATCATCGCTTTCGGGAGTGGAGGTGTCCAACCGACAACCTTGTGGTTGAGAGCCCGCGCTCCAATCAGCTTAGCCATCTGGCCACCCAGGAGCTGAGCGGCAGCTCATTGACTTCATTCTAGTTGAGGAAGGCGCAACTCGCTGCCCTATGTGGGAGTCCAACAGGCAGCCCCGTTGCCCAGAGCTCATGCTCTAACCAACTGAGCCAACCATCCGCCCCTGGCAATGACATTTTGACTATGTTCAAAGTCTTAGTACCCTGAGAGTACGTGGTTTTGAAATTCAAACTACCATAATAAAGATTATTCCCCTTTTCTGTACTAACACATACTTACCCTGAGTCAGTGAGTACATCTCTTCCAGATGTCTTCTATTGGCCCTCCAAAGCCACTCTTCACCTTTTTCCTATTCTCTCTGCCTACAAAAAGCGATATATATAGACTGTCTCAATGGACTTCCTACTGGATTTGGTTGATGGATCACATCGCCAGGAAATTCAAGGTAGGGAGGAGAATAAAGTTGACGTATTTATTTCTTATTTCTGTCTCCACATTCTGGTAACTGCTCCTTCTCTTCATGCTTTTTTAGTGACAGTGACACAGTTACCAGCCTGCGAGAGTGCACTAGTCACGGTGACTGCTAAACCCTTCCCACACCTTCATAAATGTCTCCTTTCAAATTACTCAATTTGAAAGTACCATCTGTTTGCTGTGGGGACTCTAACAGATGTAACATTCCATGCAGTTGTTTATCCATGGGCATATTCAATAATATTTATTCATATTTTAAGTTTCATCTAAAAATAAATCAGTGTTAAAATGGAGCATCTGAACCAAGAAGCAATGTAAGAATTTTCTACAAAACAGCCACGTGTGGTTCAAAACAGTTGAGAATAACTGAACTGAAGCTTTTAAACTCTTACAGCACAACCTTTTAACCTACATGGAATCCCCAGTTCACCAGTTTCTAAGAGAACCTGATAATATTTAAACTGATACAGAGCAGGAAAAAACGGGGGTAATTTAAGGAGGGAGTAATTTAAGATCTACAACAACTGAAAAAGATATATCAATAAGAAGTTGATCATGGCCTTTACCATACCCTGGGTGTATATTAGAAAGTAATAGAAGACACACAGCTCCACTCAGTTAAATTTTTAATACTCGTTGAAACAGTGTCTGAGGTTAGGGACTCAGCTTGGGAATCACAACCACCCAGTGAAACAGGGTACCTTTCCTACCTCTTTACAAGTGTTCTGACCTTGTCTGTCTTTTTCTCACCTTAAGGTTACTCAGCCATGACAATGGGGTGTATCATTCATGCTAGTGACCTTTGTAGAAAATGAAAAGTGAAGTATTTGCTGGCACATGTTTAATAGCTAGGGGAGAAATAGTGTTTTCAGGCATTTCTACATACTGCTCAGAACACATTAATTAGGTCCAGCCTGTTATATGAAGCTATTGTCATGTGCTTCATAATGAAGATTTGGTCAATGATAGACTGCACATATGATGGGGATCCCATAAGATTATAGCAGAGTTGAAGAATTACTGTCACCTAGTGACACCATAGCCATATTAACATTGTATCGCAATGCTTTATTGACATGTTTGTGGTGATCCCGATGTAAACCTACTGTGCTGTCAGTCACATAAATGTATAGCATACATAATTATGTACAGTATATAATATTTGGTAATGATAATAAACAACTATGTTACCAGTTTATGCACTTACTGTATTGTACTGTTAATCATTATTTTAGCATTTACTCTTTCTACTTATAAGAAAAATTACTGTAAAACAGTATGTCATGTTACACTGACAACAGCCTCATGCATCTTGTGTTTGCTATGTCTCTTGATTGGATCATTTTCTCTCTTCTAAACATATGAAATCCACTGCTAATGTTGCCAGTGAGATGCCATGTTGAATGATTGACCTGGAAACAAAATTAAAAGTGGTTAAAGGCTATAAAGGTGGAAAATCAATGATGGTTATTGCTTGCTAGTCAGGCATGTCCCATTCCACCATGGCTATGATTTTGAAGAAGAAGAACAAAGTGAATGAAGCTGTAAAAGGATCTGCTTCATTGAAGGCAATGAGACTAACAAAATTTGAGAAGGACCTATATCAGACATGGAGAAACTTCTATGACCAGGATTAAAGACTAGACACAGAAGCATATCCCCTGTCACCACCATGATGACCAAAACCAAAGCAAAAAGTTTACAGTGTTGAAAGTAAAAGCTGGACCCAACTACAATGTCGAATTTACTGTTAGCTCTGGGTGGTTTAAGTGATTCAAGAATAGTTACTCATTACATAATGTAAAAGTGAGTGGTGACTCTGTGAGTGCTGATATGAAGACAGCTGAAGAATTTTTGGAAATGCTAGATAAGCTGATTGTGGATGAAAATTACTTGCCAGAGCAAATATTCAATATGGATGAAGCCTCCCTATTCTGGAAATGAATGCCTGAAAGGACTTTGATCCATAAGGAGGCCAAGTCAATGCCATACGTGCACAATATGTGGCTTCAAGGAGAGGGCTGGAGGGACAGCTGCCATTGTACTTGTGTTGAGCCTTTTCCCCACGTGGCCAAATCTGAATCTGCATTGTCTTGGTGAACTCTCCACTCCCTCCCCGATGCTGACTCCCTTGGGCCCCACCCCACCCAACTCAGTCTCTCCCTGTATGTCTCTGGCACCTCCTCAGCCACTGTCAATAACCAATATTTAAAAAATAAATTTAGTGTAACATAAGTATACAATGCTTATAAAGACAATAGCAGTGTACAGTAATGTCCTAGGCCTTCACATTTACCCACCAGTCACTCACTGACTCACCCAGAGCAACTTCCAGTCCTGTGTGCTCCATTCATAGTAAATACCCTATACAGGTGTACCAATTTTAATTTTTCATACAATATTTTTATTGTACCCTCTCTTCATTTAGACATGTTTAGTTACATAAATACTACTATGTTACAATTGCCTACAATATTTGGTACAGTATTATGCTATACAGGTTTGTAGCCTAGGAACAATGTAAGTGCTTTCTATGATGTTTATACAAAAAAATTGCCTAACAACGCATTTCTCAGACATCTCCCTATTGTTAAGTGACACATGATTGCATTGTGAAAACTGGCTTTCTTCCTTGGTTTACTTCTTAATTTATAAATCATTCTGTGATTGATAAATTTATTAATCACATATGTGTGGGTATCTATACATGTGAAATATGTGGTTGTATCTAAGCGGAGAAAGATCACCATTACCCAGAAATTTGTTTTTTACAAAACTACTTCAAACCACTTGCTTCATTCTGATGGTCCCTTGGTTGATTTCTCTCCAGAGCAGTTTTTTTTTCTTTTTCTCCCTCTTTTTCTTGCTGATAACACAGTGCAATTTTGGACTGTCTACCAAAATAGCTGTGAAAAATGATCTTATTAGAGCTGAAGGAACTTCATTATATTGAAGTGCTTTTCTGAAAAAAATATTCTAAAACATGAAAAATGACCATCAGAGCAGGAGAACAAGATTTCTGAGAGAGTTCTGTTCTTCCCTCTGATCTGAGGTCCCTCTTTTTCCATTAGCTCTGCCTGTTCTCATCACTTCCTGAATAGCAGTACAGTTGATAAGTCCAGCCTTTTCCTATGTGTAATGCCCTCTCCTAAGTGTCCTTTCTTTTAGAGATTATATTTACTCTTAGTACTTCAAGTACTCATTTAAACAAATCATACATTTAAACATCTTCCCCTTTGTCCCTTGTTTCATATGATTTTAATATTTTAGGTCTTCTCAAACTCCTCTTAGAACAAGATAGAAAAATGATACATAAAGCAAATTTTTTTTCCACTTTCCCAAACATAAAGCAAAAATTTAAAAGAAAACGCAAAAATTAAAATGAGCTGATTTATTGTAAGAGACAACCTATTTATAGATAATTTAAAAATGTATCTCTGAATCTTCCCACATGGATGACTTCTAAAACTAAAATTGTTACCTCATGCTCTCTCTTGAGCTGAAGTTCTGCAAAGAGAATGGTTCTGAAAAACCATTTTATGCCCAAGCTTCTCCATCATTTCAGATTTAACATAATCAAGATAAAACTCAAAGGAAACTTCCTCCTACCAGCAGGGGAAAACAAAAAACTTTCAGATCGTCTGTCTCTGTCTGTGATAACAAATAATCTGTTTTCAGTTTCAGTAAACAAGTGTCAGGTGTGTATGTATGTGTGCTCACACACACATGCTTGTATGTGTGTGGGAGTTATTCTTTTTTATATTGATTTTCTCACTTCTCTTTGTTCACATCCACTCAGTTTTCAAATCCTGGATTCTTCCTTTGAAATGGCCCTTAAAATCACCCTTCATCTTCAATCCAGTTGTTTGTTAACTGATTTATTTATTTATTAATTCCAAGCCACTGTCGCTTCACTCTGGACTATCATAATACCTGCTCAGTTGGTCTCTGTATCTCTTTTCCCCTCCTAGATTGTAAATTACTCAATTGTAGGTCTTATGTCTCACAACTTTCTAGTCTTGGCATATGCCTCCTTTCTGAAAAGGACTTTGTTAATCTGGACTCTTGGTGCTGCTATTCTTAAAATTTTATCAAGTATACTTCAATTGCCTGCACCTGATTAACAGTTGCTGTGATATTTTCTAAAGTAGAGCATCTTTCTATATGTCTCTTTGATAACTTACTGTGTTCATTCTTTCCCTTGGCTGAAAAAACACATTGCTTATCAATGTGTTTTATTTAGGATTATCTGGTAGCCCAAGCATGATATTTAATGTAAGTGATGTCTATATTTACTAATGGGTGTTACATCATCATTATTTAAAAAAAATGCTACTGAATTGACATCTGATTAAGGATATGTGATTGAGGTTAAAAGCCCATGAATGTTTGGAGATACTTGTTTATAGTGTGTACCGTGCAATGTGGTAAGCTATCTATAGACTGCAGCTGGCTTTTCCATCTGTTGATATTCTGTACTTGATGTAGCTAAGTGGGCATTGAAATGCTCAACTTCAGTGTTTCTTTCTACCTATTGAAGGGCAAATCACTTACTGGCTACAATAATCTGATGAAATCTAAGTGAGCAAAAAAGGAAAATGGGACAGGATACTTTTATAGAGTTATATAAATGAGTATGATACACGCACATATTTCTATATGTATTTTAACTCATTTGTATCAGGGTAGTTTTAAATGAGAGTGTTATTCTAAATACGAGGCACTTAGAGGTCCATGCAGTTATGTTAATTTATTATGAGAGACTTGGAATTAGAGGCTTTGGGGTATTTGTCATTAAGTTTACCTATTATTCTATCCCTGCATGTCCCACCCCCAGTTTTTGGTATATGGCAAGACTGAATTTACTGGAACTCTTGTGGTTAGATAAAGTATATCACTAGTTTTGGCCAAAGAATTGCAAGTAGGAGTTTCCCAGACTTTCATTGTAGTTTATGACCTGTCCTTTGCCATGATGACCAGCAGTGACCTTGATAATGGATCCCACAATGAAGATAACATAAAAAACAGCTATAGACAACTCTCACTGTACATGTACTTGAGAAAGAAAAAGAAAACTTTTGAGGTTTGAAGCCACTGAGATGGGAACAGTGTTTGTTACTACCTCATACCTGGTCTCTCATGACAGATACACTTAGTGTGATTCTGGCTTTAAATGTCTCTGGCTATATGACCCTCTCACTGTTTTCTCTTATCTGAAAAAAAAAAAGTATTATCTAAGTGCTTACCTCATAGGGTTATAATAAAGACCAGATTAGATAATAATATATGTGAAAATATTATACAAATAAAGTGATATATATACATATATGATATTATTTTTAAATGATAGATAATTTAGGAACTTTAAAACTATTCTTAATTTTAAATGTAATTTATGCTGATGGTAAATCTAAACAGTAAACTAGGGTAAAAGTGTAAGAAATAACATTTCTTCCCAATACCACCCCATTACCCACATTCCTAATTCTAGAAGTATCTACTGTTAAAAGTTTCTTGAGAATAAGCATAAAAACATTTTATGCATATTTTTTCAACTTTTATGTCACTTTATAATATATTATCAATATTTTCCTTATTTTTCTTTTTAGTGGCTTCATAATACTCTGCTGAATAAATGAACCATGGTTTATATAATTTGTCAATCAAAACTTTTTTTTTTTGAAAAGATGAATATTCCATACTATTTAACTCAAGTTTAATTATGTTTTTTAAATGTACACAAGAAGGAGAGCAGTAAAAACAAAACAACAATATTTATGACTTGGGATGGCAAACACTAGTGCCTATAGAGACCAGGTAAGTTACTTATTTAATTAATAAATCAGAGCTGTGGGCTCAGGGAAGATATTGGGAGGAGGGAGAAGAAAGAGGGAAGGAGAAGAAAGAGACACAGAGAGAAAGATAAAAGAGAGAAGAGAAGAGAGAGAATTGTTGCCATTGGGAAAACACATGCCTTTCTAAAGGCAGCAGCTGCTACTCAACTGTAGCCCATTGTTTTCACCATCAGTTCTATTTCAGCATTGTCAAATATGCTTTTCAAGAGAATTAAGAAATCCCAATATTTGTATGTATGGTTTTGATTTTTTAAAAGCCAGACACTAAATCAGAAGCTTAATTTGTAATGCACAAGCCAAATTAAATTTGAGGTGGGGGCAACTGGGTATAGTCAAAGCATTGTTTATGATCATCTCTTAAAAAGTACAATAGAGGCACAGAATTTGAACATACCTTAAGGACTATAACTACATATTATGATCTTGTCCACATGATACAAGTGTTTCATGCCATGGAAGACTTCCTGCCTCTAATTAGGTTTTTCAAACCCACACAACCAACCAATCACAGAAATCCTTGAAGAAAACTCATAATAAAACTGCAATTTTATTTCTACCTCCGTATAGTGCTCTAAAGAACTGAGAATCATATGAAAAGAACATTCAGTGACTCTCTTTAAACTGCCATTTATTTCCTTCTTTCATATCATGGTCAAAATGGAGTTATGCATATTAATTTGGAGGCAACTTGACTTCTGAATGGTACTGAGTAAAAAGCATTCAGTACAGCACAATGCATTGCTTTAAATGCAAATATTTTATTAAAATATTTTGAATAACACACAATTTGTTTCTATATTTTTCTCGTAATTGGTTAGTTGTTCAGTGTAAATTTTGATCAATCAAAAACATAAAAATACTTTTATGAAAATTGACACAGAAATGTAGCATTGTTGTCCATTTATGCTAGTTCTTTAGATCACATTGTTAAGTGTGATATAAAATCAGATAGATGCAGATTGCACACTTTTTACAATAGTGAAATCCTGGCTCTGCATAATATTTTGAAGTCTATGTTGCTTTAATTAGTAAAACGAATCATGTTTTACTGAGAGGAAGGGGAGATATTTGGAGGTAGAACCAAATTCATCTATCTTGTAAGGTTGAATATACACTTATTTATACTTATTTATAAGTTATAATGAATAAAACTCTGTTGACTCAAAGTGTGGTCAAGATTTGGAAGTTATTCTTATATAAGGATTCCATTATAAAGTGTGAATTTATGGTTCAACAAAGTTTTGTCTCATTTGGTTCAGATGCTGAGAAAATTCTTTATTTTTTGATATGTCTGAATATCTTCTTCTTTCCAAACTTGGTAATTTTCAGGAGTCTAATAATAACTCAAATCCATTTTTAAAAACCTGCCAAGAGGACCCACTTTTCTGTCTGATTTAACTAATGTAACTATTAGATTTAATCTGTTTAGTTGGGAAAAATTAGTTTGTGGCTGCAAATGGCTGTCTGCATTAATTATATCCAAATGAACAGAGTAATTTTTAGAACTTTTTTTGCTATTAATTTTTCTTTGCTTGGTTAAGTTTTCCCCATCTGTTTCAGAGCCAATAGAGGAAATACACACACAGACACACAGACACACACACACGTGTGTGTGTGTTTGTATGTGTGTGTATGTATATACTTTTCTCTTAAGATAAAAAGCACGACTCAGGCACAGAGTTCGAACCTATCTTAAAGAACATAACTACATATCATGACTACATCATCTGTGTTCCATACATATAAAAATGTGAATACACACAAACACACACACACAGGTGCCAAAAAATGTATACACATTTTAAGAAAGGAAAAAAAACTATTAAAATTTTGCTGATGGTAACCACTTCGAGCACCTCTTATAACTGCAGAAGTCAAACATGACTTGTATTCATCTTTTGTTATCGGTATATATTATTACAATTTTAATACAGTGCTTTTCCTTTATTAAAATGTGTATACGTTTTTTGGCACTCTCTGTAAAATATGTAAGGCTGGGGAGTGGCAAGTCTGAAACTCATGGGGTAAAGCTCCTGGGTGTCTTCCTTAACTAGGCTGATGTCTCCTCTAAATAAAGGTTTTTATATTTCCCAACCTCCTTTGCAGCTGGTTGTGACCATGTGACTAAGTGCTGGCCAGTAAGATATAGATAGAGGTGATGTACACAGCTGCTAAGTGATGCTCTTGGAGTAATGACATGTATATTTCTTCTTCCACTCATAGTATTTGGTTCAACAGTGAGCAATTTTAACATGATCCTAACTATATAATCTTTGCTTACTGTTTGTTTGTTTGTGTGTTGGTTTGTTTTAGCATCAATCAAGGAATAACTTAATAAAAATTAAATTATAGTTATTTAAATATTTTAAATGTAAAATAAATGGTAATATAAAGTAATTATGAAGTGGGGACAAATACCATGTGTAGTTTTTACTACTGCAAAGAAGGATTGAAGTATATAATTGAAATGTACAATCAAGAAGAGAGATAATAATATAACTTTCAAATATCAAGAGAAAGAGGTTGGTGCTGAAATGGGTATAGTAAAAATGAGTTGTCCTTTTTTCTTTAAATGGGGGCCATGTATCAAGAATTACAAGCCTTAGTTCATCACAGAGAGTTGTATGGTTACCTGAAGAACCTCAAACAGAAACCATTGAAGGTGGTTGTCTCTGGGGAATGAAATGGGAACAGTAATGGAGTATATGAGTGGGAGAGTTCTGTGTTTCATTTTATGCCTTGCTATACCTTTTATTTATTAAATATGTGTATGTACTAGCTTGATACAATATTATCAATAATAACAATAACTTGTATAGGCATAACCAAACTTTAAAAATAATGCCATCATAATTTTATTGATGTAACTTTTCCCCCATGTAATGGTGCATCTGCATGTAGTATGTTAATCTGATTTCCTCCATTTTATTCCGAGGCCATCGACTAATGTTTTTGTTTTCTCTTTTAGAGGATAGTTATAGGAAAAATGAGAGTACAGTAAACATTTCTTCTTTGTTGTTAAAAAGTTCTGAAACCCATCACTAGATAGGATACCTTCCTCTCTGTGGTCATCAGACTAATTCAGAGGTCAGACATATTCTTGCTTATCTGGCTTATTCTGGTTAAATAGGCCGGCCTGGCTGCACCTCAAGCAAATTTCTCAGAAGTTGCGTATGGCCTTCTACTCAGAAGACCTTTCCCACAGATAACTCCTAACCCTTTCCTATCATAACATCAACCAAATTCTAATATATATATATATATATATATATATATATATATATTCTAATATATTCTAATATATATTAGACTGTACATATATATTCTAACATATATTAGAATATGGTTGATGTTATGATAGGAAAGGGTTAATAGTTATCTATATATATATATAATTATCTATATATAGTTATCTATATCTATCTATCTATTTATCTATCTATCTATAATTTTATATACTGTATTGTCCCGAAAATAAGACTGGCCTTATATTAATTTTTGCTCCAAAAGATGCATTAGGGCTTATTTTCAGGGGATGTCTTATTTTTTCATGTACAACAATCTACATTTATTCATGTATTCGTGTACAAAAATTTACATTTACTCAAATACAGTCATGTCATCTTCTAAGAAACATCGTCATAACTCTCCAAACCCCAAATTCTGGCTTGAATTTCTTACAATTTCATTTCCTGTAGAACCATTGGCCCCAATCTGTCATGTCCAGCAGCTCTCCTTAAATAAGCACTTCTTGTCCATGTAGACTTCTCCCGTGAATTCTTCACCCAAGTCAAGACCTCTTGCAGGCTAGACTTCACAAAGTTTCCATGTTGATTTCTCTCCATTCTATTTTCAATCATGTTGATTTCTCCATTCTATTTTCTCTCCAATCAACTTTCAATTGATTTCCATGGGCAAATGGTCCTTGAATGGCTTGTTTATTGCAATATCAAGAGTCTTGAGGTAGGCAGTCATTCCTGAAGGAATCATTATTTGATCTATTCTCTCTGCAAGGGAGTTCTTCATGTCTGCAGCACTGTGAGTGCTGGCTGAATCCCAGACTAACAGACCTCTTTGACCACCTCGCAAAATGAGTGGCAGCATTAAATCAAGCACTTCCTTATAACTGCTTGTGTGCACTAGGCTTTTTTGGTTTCAAGAATATAAATACCTGAAACACGTTCAACCTTATCTTTCTTGCCCTGAGTGATAATTGGAGGTGGGACTTTCTTTCTATCCAGATGAATTGCCAAAACACAGGTAACACGTGCAATTTCGTAACCAACAGAGTGAATGTAGATTGATGAGGCACTCCTCTGATCAATTGTCGTTTGAGATCTTTGGCCCATAAACACTGCAGTTTTATCCATTACAATCATGTTAGAGAGTTGGTATTTAGAAAAGTCGATGCCATCAACAAAGGACTTGAATGCAAGTGCACGTTTAATAACTTCAGTATCTTCCAGCTTGAACAGTGTTGTCGATCTTAGAGACAGTTCATATCGCTGAAGAAAGCCATCCAGCCAGTTTGTGATGTTTTGAATTCTTCTAAGGATATTTCTAACTGTGGTGCCATCCATGGCAAGGGCAAATGCTTCAATATTAGCCCTGTGCACAACCAAGGCTTTTGATCTGCTGTCAGCAATCCATTCACAGATTATGTCCTCCAGCTCAGAAAATAATGGTTACCGACCTGATCCACACTGTGCTTATTAGCGTTTTCTTTGTCCACCTGTTGACTGAGGTTATTGTACTCTGCTCACCATTTTCAGACCATTCAGAGATCCAACTTCTTCTCTTTGCAGAAGACCATAAGATTCTTGACCCGGAAGTCCTCCACAATTCCTTTTTGTAGTCGACAGAATAGCTCTTTCTTTTTGTACTCATCTTGCCTGGGCGTCAAAATATTATTTATTCCCTTTAAATCTACCATTAAATCAAGTGTTAACTGAAGACTTACGAGACAGGAGTCTCAACAAAAATGATGACAGTTAAGAATGATGGTCCACACAAGAGCGACCAAAAATTGCAGGCACCAAAATTCAGAAAACGTGTCTTTATTTCACATGAGTGCATTAAGTACATGCATTACAACACACGACATATTGAATTATGAAGATTAATGTTAGACACAACCATGTCTGTTTGTTATCAGGTGCACGCATTATTTGTGTGTTGTGTCTGTACTCCAATTGGTCATTTGGCAATAAGTCTTGAGTTCATCTGTTTACATAGATGTTTATCTCTCATCCAAAGACACCTGCTTGGGTATTTACAAATACTTAATTATAATTTGTGTTATCATTTATTTTAAATATTAATGTCAATAATATTATTTATCTATATTTAATTATATATTAATATTAGTATTTTACAATTCAATACATTCATCGTGTGTTACAACGGATGTACTAAATGCAACTGTCTGGGTGACGATCTTAACCGGGGCTTATTTTTGGGGTAGGGCTTATATTATGAGCATCCTGAAAAATCATGCTAGGGCTTATTTTCCGGTCAGGTCTTATTTCTGGGGAAATACTATATATACCAGGGGTGCCGAAAAATGTATACAAGTGGACACTTTGGTCAACGTTGCTCAAGTAGTTTGCTGTGATCAGAAGTGTTTTGATGCTGATGGTGACACTTTGAACACCTCTTGTAATTGCAGAAGTCGAACGTGATTTGTATTCATTTTGGTATATATTGAGTATTACAATTTTAATAGTTTTCTCCTTTCTTAAAATGTGTATACATTTTTTGGCACCGTCTATATATTGCTGTGGAGCGTAAATGAGCTCAGTTAGGTCATGACATTCCACAGTGGAAACAGGTTTGCTTAGAAAGTAGGTGTTTGGGTGTGATTAGGATCTTTGTATGTCCATTAACTGTCATTCCCCGTCCTTCTTATGAACTCCTTCCGTTTCCCTGTGATCTTTTACCCATGTAACCTGAATATTGATGAATAGCAGGCCTCATAGGATAGAATGGACAGAATGGAAATTAAATAACTAGAATTTGGGGGGTGTCCGCCTTCAGTTTTATTTAGTGGAGGTGGTTCTTTCTCTGTCTCTAGATGAAAACTTTGTTTTTCCCATGATATTTCTGCTGACTTTTTGATAATAAAATACTGTAACATCACTTGACAGAACAATGACAGTCTCAGTTCAGAATTTACAATATCAAGTCATGTGTATTAAAACTCTGAATTAGATTTAAAGTTTACTTTTCCTTCTTTTACCAAGTATGAGATCTGCTATGTGCTGGCTGCTGAAAGTGGAGGAAGGGCACAGTCCTTGTATATATTTTTTGTACCTACCAGCTTGTCTCCTTCAGTAGCTTGAACACTGAAATTTGTAATTTTACCAGAGGGAGAAAGGGAAAGTTAGAGTGGTGAGAGGTGTAGGAAAGTTCTTCCTTGACAGTGGTTTCATGCTCTTAAAGGTTCTTCAGAGGTCCCAGAACTGCTGATCTTGATGTTTACTTGACCTGAGTGGTTGTGTTCATTTTAACAGTCACTCATTGTTTCTCAATAGGATTACGAGGAAAAGCAAGCAAACAAATAAACAAAAAAACAGAAATTCTGAATATCAGATAAAAAATGAATGATTGTTAGCTGAAATTCAAATTTAACTGGACATCTTATATTTCTTTTTGCTAAATATGGCATCCTGAGGTGGAAGGGCATTTCTGAAGGTTGTCTGATCTTTGGGCTAATCAAATCTGGATATTTTATCATGCTATGCTCTAGTACCAGAATAATGTTTTTCTCTACTCAAACACCTTTGCACAAATATAACCTCTCCAAAGGCCTTCACGGACCAATTGGGTATAGATTGTAAATTTATCTTTTTTACATAGCTATCTGTCCCCAAAACGCAACTCAAACGTTAACCATTTACTACATTAAAAAACTGTACTACCATGTTTCCCCGAAAATAAGACCTAGCTGCAGAATCAGCTCTAATGCATCTTTTGGAGCAAAAATTAATATAAGACCTTATTTTATTACATATAAGACTGGGTATAATATAATACAATACAGTACAATACAATACAATACAATACAATACAATATAATACCGGGTCTTATATTAATTTTTGCTCCAAAAGACGCATTAGAGCTGATTGTCCAACTAGGTCTTATTTTCGGGGAAACATGGTAGTACGTACACATGATAGAGTTGCTTAAACCAACAAAAACAAAATCTCATTACAAGCAGTGGCTGTAAGAAGTAACCTTTCCTGCATCTCAGTCAGTATCTAGAAAAACAATTTACAGATAATCAATGCTTTATGAACATTTGGTGAATGACTCATATGGTTATCTGTGGTTCTATTATTTAATAATTTCACCAAATTTAAATTCCAATATTGCTTATCTATCACCACCATATCTGTATAGTGTTAGACTTATAAACATGATGAAAGGAATCCTGAAAGGACATCATGATTAAGCAGATCCCAACAATTAATGTATTTTGAAGTATATCATAAATATTTAATAACAGTGATTATTAGAGCAAACCATTTTTTCCATTATAGGTGCAGGAGAATTTTGTTTCTTTCAGGACCATTAAAAAGGCAGTTCTGCCTCAGAATGCTATAGTTTATCCCCTCTTCCTATGCCTATTCCTATTCTGAGTAAAGTCTATTCCTATAAGTTTGACTCATTATTTCTCACAAGACTGAAAGCTGAGTAGTTTTACTCAACAGATAGCAATTTAATGTAATTTTTCAAAGTCACTCAGAAAATTTGCAAGGGAGAATATAATTTCTTAAGAAAAACAGTTTTTAAAGCTCTTTGTCTCTAATACCACTTTCTTGGCTACACAATTGCATGTAGCCATAAAGGTAAAATGGATGCAGTTTAGTAATTTCTTTTCTTTTTTTAAAAAAAGTTTATTGTGTTGCCAATTGTTAGTAAAGTTACATAGATTTCAGGTGTACAATTCTGCAATACATCATGTATATATCACATTGTGTGTCCACCACACAGAGTCAATGCTCTTTCTATCACCATATATTTAATCCCCTTTACTCTCATCTACCACCCCCCTTTTCCCTTACCCTCTGGTAACCACTAAACTGTTGTCTGTCTCTATGAGTTTTTGTTTCTTCATTTGTTTGTCTTGTTCTTTTGTTGTTTTCAGTTTTATATCCCATATAGCAGTGAAATCATATGTTTTTTTTTTCACTTTTTCTGTTTGACTTATTTCACTCAGCATAATAATCTCAAGTTCCATCCCTCTTATTGCCAATGGTAATATTTCATCTTTTCTTATGGCAGAATAGTATTGCATTGAGTATATATACCACAACTTCTTTATCCAATCATATATCGAAGGACACTTTTGGTGTTTCCATGTCTTGGCCACTGCAGATAAAGCTGCAATGAACATTGGAGCACATACATCTTTACAGATAAATGTTTTCAGACTTTTTGGGTAGATACCCAGGAGAGGGATTGCTGGGTCATATGGTAATTCTATTCTTAATTTTTTGAGGAACTTCCACACTGCTTTCCATAGTGGCTGCACGAATCTGCAGCCCCACCAATAGTGTATGAGGGTTCCTTTTTTGCTACCACAGCTTCTCCAACACTTGTTATTATTTGTCTTCTTGATGATAGCCATTCTAACCGGTATGGGGTGATATCTCATAGTGGTTTGTATTTGCATTTTTCTGATGATTAGTGATGTTAAGCATTTTTTCATATGTCTATTTGCCATTTGTATGTCCTCTTTGGAGAAATGTCTCTCAGGTCCTCTGCCCATTTTTTAATTGGAGTGTTTGCTTTTTTGTTGTTGTTGAGTTGTATGAGTTCCTTACATATTTTGGATATTGGACCCTTATCGGAGGCATTGTTTGCAAAAATCTCTTCTATTCAGTTGGTTGCCTCTATATTTTGTTGAAGGTTTCTTTTGCTATGTAGAAGCTTTTTAGTTTGATGTAGTCCCATTCAATTATTTTAGCTTTTATTTCCCTTTCTTTTGGGGTCAAATTCATAAAATGCTCTTCGAACCCAAGGTCCATAAGTTTCATACGTATGTTTTCTTTTATGCACTTTATTGTTTCAGGTTTTATGTTTAGGTGTTTGATCCATTTCAAGTTAATTTTGGTACACGGTGACAGATAGCCATCTAATTTCATTCTTTTGCATGTGGCTTTCCAATTCTCCAAGCACCATTTATTGAAGAGGCTCTCTTTTCTCCATTGTATGTTTTTGGCATCTTTGTCGAAAATTATCTGTCCATATTTATGTGGGTTTAATTCTGGGTTCTCAGTTCTATTCCATTGGTATGTGTGTCTATTTTTCTGCCAATACCATGCTATATTGATTATTGTTACCCTGTAGAACAAGCTGAAGTCAGTGACTGTGATACTTCCAGCATTGTTCTTTTTTCCTAGGACTGCTTTGGCTATTCAGGGTCTTGTGTGGTTCCATACAAATCTGATGATTTTTTGTTCTTTTTCTTTAAAAAATGCCATTGTGATTTTGATGGGGATTGCATTAAATGTGTATATTGCTTTGGGTAATATGGCCATTTTAACTATGTTGATTATTCCAATCCATGAACGTGGAATGTCTTTCCATTTCTTTGCGTCGTCTTCAAAATTTCTTTTAAAAATGTCTTACAGTTTTCAGCATACAGGTCGTTCACATCCTTAGTTAAGTTTATTCCTAAGTATTGTATTATTTTTGTTTCAGTTGCAAAAGGAATATTTTTTACCCTGAGATTTCATTGTTAGTATATAAAAATGCAGTGGACTTTTTTGTGCACTGATTTTGTAGCCGACAACGTTATTTTATTCATTTATTGTTTCTAATAGCTTTTTGGTGGAGTCGTTAGGGTTTTCTATATATAGCATCATGTCATCTGCAAAAAGTGACAATTTCACTTCTTCATTCCCAATTTGGATGCCTTTTATTTATTTCTCTTGCCTGATTGCTCTGGCTAGGACTTCCAACACTATATTGAAAAGCAGAGGTGATAGGGGACAGCCCTGTTGTGTTGCTGAACGTAAAACAAAGAGCTTCAGTTTTTCACCATTCATTTTAATAGCTGAGGGTTTGTCATTTAAGGCCTTTATTTTATTAGAGGAATTTTCCTTCTATACCCATTTTATTCAGTGTTTTAATCATGAATGGATGCTGTATCTTGTTAAACGCTTTTTCTACATCTATTGATATAATCATATGATTTTTCTCCTTTATTTTGTTTCTGTGGTGTATCACATTGATCAATTTGCACGTATTGGACCACCCTTTTTCCCCTGGGATGAACCCCACTTGGCTGTGATGTTTAATCTTTTTAATGCATTCGTGCATTAGATTTGCTAGAATTTTGTTTAGGACTTTTGCATCTGTATTCATCAGAGATACTGGTCTGTAATTTTCTTTTTTTGTGTTATCTTTACCAGGTTCTGGTATCAGGGTAATGTTGGCCTCATAAAATTAGTTAGGGAATACTGTCTTTTCTTCAATTTTTTGGAAGAGTTTGAGCAGGATTGGTATTAGACCCTCTTTGAAGGTTTGGTAGAATTCACTAGTGAAGCCATCTGGTCCCGGACTTTTGCTTTTGGAAAGGTTTCGGGTGACTGATTCAATTTCCTTACTGTTAATCAGTCTGTTTAGATTTTCCAATTCTTTGTGATTCAGCCTAGAAAGGCTACATGTTTCTAAGAACTTGTCCATTTCTTCTAGATTATTGAATTTGGTGGCATATAGTCCTTCATAGTATTCTTGCATGATCCTTTGTATTTCTGTGGCATCCATGGTAACTTCTGTGTTTCCCTGAAAACAGGACCAAGCTGGACAATCAGCTGTAATGCGTCTTTTGGAGCCAAAATTAATATAAGACCTGGTCTTATTTTACTATAATATAAGACTGAGTCTTACATGATATGATATGATATGATATGATATGATATGATATGATATGATATGATATGATAGTGGTCATATATTATTTTTTGCTCCAAAAGATGCATTAGAGCTAATTGTCCGACGAGGTCTTATTTTGGGGGAAACACAATTCCGCTCTTTCATTTCCGATTTTGTTTATTTATGTCTTTTCTCTTTTTATCTTAGTGAGTATAGCCGAGGGTTTGTCAATTTTATTAATCTTTTCAAAGAACCAGTTCTTTGTTACATTAATTATTTCTATTGTCTTTTTGGTCTCTGTTTCATTTAGTTCTGCTCTGATTTTTATTATTTCCTTCCTTCTGCTGACCTTGGGTTTCATTTGTTCTTCTTTTTTGTAGTACTTTAAGGTGTAATGGGAGGTTATTTATCTGGGATTTTTCTTGTTTCTTTTTTTTTTGACTAGTTTTTAAAAAATTATTGGGGTGACAATTGTTAGTAAAATTACATAGATTTCAGGTGTACAATTCTGTATTACATAATCTATAAATCCGATTGTGTGTTCACCACCCAGAGTCAGTTCTCCTTCCATCACCATATATTTGATCATCCTTACCATTATCTCCCACCCCCTCCCTCTTACCCTCTGTTAACCACTAAACTATTGTTTGTGTCTATGAGTTTTTGTTTCTCATTTGTTTGTCTTGTTCTTTTGTTGTTTTTGGTTTATATACCACATATCAGTGAAAGCATATGGTTCTCTGCTTTTTCTGTCTGACTTATTTGACTTAGCAAGGTCCATTCCATGTTGTCACAAATATTGCTATATCATCTTTTATTACCACCAAGTAGTATTCCATTGAGTATATATACCACAACTTCTTTATCCATTCTTCTATCGAAGGACATTTTGGTTGTTTCGATGTCTTGGCCACAGTAAACAAAGCGGCAAAGAACATTGGAGTGCACGTGTCTTCATGGATAAATGTTTTCAGATTTTTTGAAAACATTTGCTGGGTCCGCTGGGTCATATGGTAATTCTATTCGTAATTTTTTGAGGAAACTCCACACTGCCTTCAAAAACGGCTGCACCAGTCTGCATTCCCACCAACAGTGTATGAGGGTTCCTTTTTCTCCACAGCCTCTCCAACACTTGTTACTATTTGTCTTGTTGATGATAGCCATTGTCACTGTGGTGAGGTGATATCTCATTGTGGTTTTTATTTGCATTTCTCTGATGATTAGTGATGTTGAGCATTTTTTCATCTGTCCATTTGCCATTTGTATTCCTCTTTGGAGAAATGCCCATTTTTCAATTGGGTTGTTTGTTTTTTTGTTGTTGAGTTTCATGAGTTCCTTGTGTGTTTTGGATATTAGCCCCCTATTGGAGGCACTGTTTGCAAAAATCTTCACCCATTCAGTAGGATGTCTTCATTTTGTTGATGGTTTCCTTGGCTGTGAGAAAACTTTTTACTTTGACGTAGTCTCATTTGTTTATTTTTTCTTTTGTTTCCCTTGCCTGAGGAAATATATCAGTAAAAGAATTGCTAACGGTAAGATTTGAGAGTTTACTGTCTATTTTTTCTTCTGAAAATGTTATGGTTTCAGATCTTACACTTAAGTCTTTAATCCATTTTGAGTTTGTTCTTGTATGTTGTGGAATAAGGTGGTCCAATTTTATTTTTTTGCATGTATTTGTCCAGTTCTTCCATCATCATTTATTGAATAGATTACCTTTCCTCCAATGTAAATTCCTGCTTCCGTTGTCTTAAATTAAATGACCATATAGTCATGGATTTATTTCTGGGCTCTCAGTTCTGTTCCATTGGTCTGTGTCTCTTTTTGTGCCAGTACCATGTTATTTTGATTACTATGACCTTGTAGTATAATTTGATGTAGGGTAGCTGATACCTCCAGCTTTGTTCTTCTTTCTCAGGATTGCTGTGGCTATTTGGGATCTTATATAGTTCCATACAAATTTTAGAATTATTTGTTCTAGTTCTGTGAAAAATGCCATTGGTATTTTGATAGGGATTGCACTGAATCTATATATTGATTTGGGTAGTATGCACATTTTAACTATATTAATTTTTCCTATCCATGAGCATGATATATGTTTCCATTTATTTGTATCTTTTTTTAATTTCCTTCTTCAATGTCTTATAATTTTCTGAGTATAGGTCTTTTACTTCCTTGGTTAAATATATTCCTAAGTATTTTAATTTTTGTTGCCATTGTAAATAAGATTATTTTCTTAATTTCTCTTTCTAGTAGTTCATAACTGGTGTATAAAAATGCCACCAGTTTCTGAATATTAGTTTTGTATCCTGCTACTTTACTAAATTTATTTATCAGTTCTAACAGGTTTTATTTTAAATATTTGGCATTCTTTATATAGAGAGAGGGTGACCAAAAATGTATACACATTTTAAGAAAGGAAAAAAAAACTGTATTAAAATTGTAATACTCAATATATACCAATAACAAAAGATGAATATAAATCACATTGGACTTTTGCAATTACAAGAGGTGCTCAAGTGGTTACCATCAGCATCCAGACACTTCTGATTATGGCAAACTACTGTTTGAGCAACACTGATCAAAGTGTCCACTTGTATATATTTTTTGGTGCCCCTGGTAATATCATGTCACCTGCAAATAATGGCAGTTTTACTTCTCCCTTTCCTATTTGAATGCCTTCTATTTCTTTTTCTTGTCTGATTGTTGTGGCTAGTACTTCCAGTACTATGTTGAAAAAAAGTGGTGAAAGTGGTCATTCTTGTCTCATTCCTGATCTTAAGGGGAATGCTTTAAGTTTTCCCCATTGAGTATGATATTAGCTCTGTTTGTCATGTATGTCCTTTATTATGCTGAGATATGTTTCCTCTCTTCCCACTTTGCTAAGAGTTTCTTTTTATCATAAACACATGCTGGATTTAGTTAAATGCTTTCTCTGCATCTATTGAAATGACCATATGATTTTTCTTTTTCTTTTTGTTTATATGGTGTATCCCATTAATTGATTTGTGGATATTAACTCAACCTTTCATAGTAGGAATGAATACCAGTTGATTGTGGTTTATGATCTTTTTAATATACTGGCAAATTGAGTTTGCTAATATTTTGTTGACAATTTTTCATCAGGGGTATCAGCCTATAGGTTTTTTTTTTTTTTTTTTTTTTTTTTTTTTTTTTTTTTGTAGTAGTAAAGTCTTTGGTTTTGGAATCAGGGTAATGGTGGCCTCATAAAATGAGCTTGGGAGCCTTCCCTCCTCTTGACTGTTTTTGATTACTTTGAGAAGAATACATGTTAATTTCTTTTTAATTTATTGGGGTGACGATTGTTAGTAAAATTACATAGATTTCACGTGTACGATTCTGTATTACATCATCTATAAATCCCATTGTGTGTTCACCACCCAGAGTCAGTTCTCGTTCCATCACCATATATTTGATGCCCCTTACCCTTATCATCCCACCCCCCACACCCTGTTAATTCTTTTTTAAATGTTAGGTAAAATTCACCTGTGAAGTCATTAGGTCCAGAACTTTTGTTTGTTGAAGATTGTTGATTACTGATTCAATTTTGTTAGTAGTGATAATCAGTCTGTTCAGATTTTCTGTTTCATCTTGGTTGAATGTTGGAAGTTTCTATGCTTTCAGGAATTTATCAATTTCTTCCAGATTGTCCAATTTGTTGGTGTATAGTTGCTGGTAGTATTTTCTTACTCTTTTTTGTATTTCTTACTCTTTTTTGTTTGTTGCACTTCTCCTCTTTCATGTCTGATTTTATTTACATGGGTTCTGTCACTTTTTTTCTTGATGATTCTGGTTTAGGTTTGTCAATTTTGTTTTTCTTCTCAAAAAAACCAGCTCTTGATTTCATTGATTTTTTTTGTATTTTTTTCTAAGTCTTTATTTTATTTATTTACACTCTTATCTTTAGTATTTCCTTCCTTGTACTCACTTTGGGCTTTGTTTGGTTCTTTTTCCAGTTCCATTAGGTTGAAGTTAGACAGTTTCTTTGAGATTTTTCTTGTTTGTTGAGGTAAGTCTGCATTACTGTGAATTTTTTCTCTTAGGACTGCTTTTGCTATGTCCCATAGATTTTGGTCTTTATGTTTTCATTTTTTTTTCCCTCTAGGTATCTTTTGATCTCTTCCTTGATCTCACTGTTGACTTATTCATTATTTAGTAGCATGTTATTTAGCCTTCATCCTTCATGCGTTTGAGTGCTATTCAGTTTTTTTTCCTTGTAATTAATTTCTAGTTTTATACCACTATAGTCAGAGAAGATGCTGGATATGATTTGAATCATTTTAAATTCATTGAGAATTGCTTTGTGCCTTAACATGTGGACCATCTTAGAAAATGTTCCATGCACATTTGAAAATAATGAATATTTGCTGCTTTGGGATAAAATACTCTAAAAATATTAGTTAAATCCATCTAGCCTAGTGTGTCATTTAAGACCTCTGTTTCCTTGTTGATTTTCTGTCTAGAAGATCTGTCCATTGGTGTTGGTGTGGTGTGAATGTCCCCTACTATGATTGTGTTACTGTTGTTCTCTGCCTTTATGTCAGCCTATATTTGTTTTATATATTTAGGTGCTCCTATGTTGGGTTCATATGTTTATTAGGGTTATGTCCTCTTGATAGACTGATCCTATTAGTATTATGTAATGTCTTTATTATCTCTTATTATTGCCTTTGTGTTAAAGTCTATTTTGTCTAATATAAGTTTGCTACCCCAGCTTTTTCCTCATTTCCATTGGCATGAAATATCTTTTTTCCCATCCCTTTAGTTTTTGTCTATGTGTCTCCTTCTGTCTGAGGTGGGTCTCTTGTAGACAGCATATGCATGGGTCTTATTTTCTTTTCCATTCAGCTACCCTATGTCATTTGATTGGAACATTAAACCATTTACATTTAAAGTGATTATTGATAGGTACATAGTTACTGCTATTTTATTATTCATATATTTGATATTTGTTTGGTTTCCCCCTTCTTCTTCTTAAAGAAGTTCTTCTAACATTTCTTGTAATACTGGTTTGGTGATGATGAAGTCTTTTAACTTTTTCTTGTCTGGGAAGCACTTTATCTATCCTTCAATTTTAAGTGATAGCCTTGCAGGGTAGAGTCATAGTGATTATAAGTCCTTGCCTCTTATCACTTTGAGTATTTCATGCCAATCCCTTCTGGCTTACAAATATTCTGTTGAGAAATGAGCTGATAGTCTTATGGGTGCTCTCTGTGTGTAACTAGTGTGTTTTTCTTGCTGCCTTTAGGATTGATTTTTTTGTCTTTAACTTTGTTGTTCTAATTATAGTGTATCTTGTTGTTGGCCTACTTGGGTTCACCTTGTTTGGGACTCTCTGCACTTCCTGAGCTTGTATGTCTATTTCTTTCATAAGGTTAGGGAATTTTTGTGTCATTATTTCTTCAAATAGGTTCTTGATTCCTTGCTCCATCTCTTCTTCTGGTACTCCTATGATGCTAATGTCGTTACTCTTCATGTTGTCTCAAATGTCCTTTAAAGTATCTTCATTTTTTTGTTTTCTTTTTGTTGTTCCAATTGGGTGTTTTCTGCTACCTTGTCTTCTAAATCATTGATACAATCCTCTTCTTCATCTAATCTGCTGTTGATTCCTTCTTGTGTATTCTTTATTTCAGTTATTGTATTCTTCACTTCTGACTGGTACGTTTTTATGGTTTCTCTATCCTTCTTTAGGCTTACTATTTCTTTGTTGAAATTCTCATTAAGTTCCTTAAAAATTCTTATAACCAGTGTTTTACATTCTGTCTCTGATAGGTTGGTTACATTCATTTCATTTAATTCTATTTCTGGAGGTTCTCCTGTTGTTTAGGACATGTTTCTTTGTTTCTTCATGCTGGCTGCTTCTCTGTTTTTGCTTGCATGTGTTAGGTAGATATCCTATGTCTGTCAGACTTTGCTAGCTGGTATTATGTAGTATGTATCCTGTGTGGTCCAATGGCACAATCTCCCTGATCTCTTGTGTGTGTGTGTTCCAGGAGTAGCACTTGTGTGTGTTGTGTGTGTTCTCCTGTTGTAGTGGAGCCTTGATTGCTTTTGGCATTTCAGTTTGTAGGATTGACTCCCAGGCTGATTGACTGAAGATTGGCTATGCCCACAGTGGATGAGCTGCTGTGTGGGGCTAACCCATCAGAAGAGGCTTTGCCCCTGTGGGCTCTTTTGCCTGTTGAGACCCCCTTTGGTGTGTCACCCATGGTGCCAACCAAGTAGTGCTTTGGTATGGTTTAAGATCAGCCTCTGGGTTTGTTGTTTCTCTTGTCTCTTTAGTAAGGCTGTTATGCAATCCAATTTCAATCTTGTCTGTTACTAGCCTATGGCTATCATGTAGGAGCCACAAAGCTGTATATACTTTGCTGCTGCCTGTGCTGGACCTGGAGGCATGTGGGGGTGGCCTTGTTGTGAACAGAGACTGACTGCCACCAGAATTGGGCCTAGGAAAGCTTAGCAAAAGTCCTAGAGTCTCCTAAGCCTGTTGCCCCTTGCTGGCTGCCCCTAAGGCTCAGCTGTTTAAAGAGCCTCCTTAGGTGCTTGGGCCAGGCTGGTTGACCTGGTGTTGAGAGTGCCTCAGGTGATGCAGCATTAACTGAATGATGCAGAGTCCCAGGGAGTCACAAGGCATGAACATGATTTTTACAAAGTTAATGCAGGTTCAGTTTTTTCACCAGTGTCTGGTTTGTGACCATTTTTCAAAATGCCCTAGGAGCACTGCAGCCAGCCACCACTTTCCCCAGCCCTGCAGAAACCAGCCCAAGAAAGACTGCAGTACAAGTTGTTGCTCACTGCCCACCACCAAAACTTGCCCTTGCATATGTGGAACACCTGCTCCTGTAAAAGTCTTTTGCAGTTTGTGGGGCATGCACCAGCCAAGAGTGCCCTCAGCAATGCATCACTAGCTGGCATTCCAGGGAGTTATGGGGTTTGGGTGGTGGTTTTTACCAAGTTAATGCAATTTTGATTCTTGTACCAGTGCTGGGCCCATGACCACTTTGCAAAAACACCCTGAGAACATCACAGCCAGCCACTGATTTCCTCAGGCCTAAAGTTCCTGGAGATCTGCCAAAGAGTGGCTGCAGCATAAGTTGTGGCTCACTGTCTGTCTCAAAAAATTTCCAGGGCTGTCACGGGCCATCTACTGCTGTAAAAGTGTTCTACCACTTGTGGTGCATGGCCTGTGCCCAGGAGCTAGAAGTGCCCCTGGCTATGTAAACTAGCAATAAAGGGCAGGGATCCAGAGCATCACCAAGGTGGTGCAGATGTACAGATTTCACCAGATCAATGCAGTCTCAGATCTGGCTTTTGGGGGGAGGGTTCAACATAGAAAAGATGGTGCCCTCCTGTAGGCTACACATGTGGCAGGCTCCATGATGGGACAATGGATCCTACCCCTCCAGCCCTCACTCCAAAACCACACAACTCAGTCTTTTCCAGTATGTCTCTGGAACCACTTGAGTTTCCACCCCTCCACTGGAGACCAAGTAAATGTTTGCAAGAGAGTGAATCTCTGTGTGCACTCTTAAAGAAGGCATCTGGGTTTCCAGCCTCCTTCTCTCTCACCAGGATGAACACATCTGGTGATTTTCACTGCCAGATGCTGTGGGAACTGCTCTTCCTAGCCCAGATCCCTGGGCTGGGGAGCCTAGTGTGGGGCTGGGACCCCTCCCACTTCCATGGGGACTTTTGCTACTATGGTGTTCCCTCCTGGTGTTCAACCACTATCTGCATGCTTCTCGTCACTCTGTTTTGCCTTTTCACCCCTTCTACATGTCTCAATGTGGCCTCATCTTAATATCCACAGTTATAGGGGCTCTGTTCTGCTAATCTTCAGATGATTCTTGTGGTTGATTGTTCAAAAATTTATTTGTAATTTTGGTGTGATCCTGGGAGGTAGTAAGCAAAGAGTAGACCTCCCTATTTCAGATTTTTAATCCTCCCAACACACACACACACACACACACACACACACACACACACACACACACGGGTACCATATTTTTTCTCAATAACTTGACTGTAACTTGGAGAAAATGCTTTAGAGAAGTCACTTCAGGATGGTGGAAGCAAAGAAAGAAACACAGTTCTTATATTTAATGAATAGCAACATTCCCTCTTTTTATAATCTTTTATAATCTTAATTCCAGCTCTGGCTTCATTCAATTCATTTAGCTGGAATGAAGTGAGGGTCTTAGCACTAATCTTTACATAAAACTGTTTTTAGGGGAAAGAATATTTTAAATAGTAATTTGATTAATAGTAGTAGACTAAAAAAGAAAACAATAAAAGAAAAATGCTTGTTTTTTCCAAGAGTTAATGTTCAGATCCTTTGTTAAAGAAATTTTTGTTATATAAATTTGTTTCCTCTCCAGTTCAATTTCATAGAAAAAAAGATGTACTTTTACAGTTTGACATGAAAAATATTACCAGGAAAATTATAACAAGTGACATATCCAGTGATTGTAGTCCATTAAAATACCATTTGTGTCTTTGTTTTGTTATGAAAATACAATGAATCACCGAAACACAATGTATTCTAGTGACTGAAGTTTATTTCAATTTTATATATTTATTGATATAAGGCATTTGCGTGAAATATTAGGTACATGGAATACAAACATGCACAACATCTTAAGGATCTTGTCATCTAGAAGAGGTATGAATATGTGGAAAGTTAAATCACAATAGAACATTTAAATAAGTAAGTAGAATATGAGTCGATTTTTGATAATGGTGAGGAAGTAGAAAGATTTCTTAAAAGTAGGGAATAAATGGTGGCCAGTTATCTCAATTGGTTAGAGCACAGTGCTCTTAACAACAAAGTTGCCAGTTTGATCCCCACATGGGCCACTGTGAGCTGCACCCTCCACAACTAGATTGAAACAACTACTTGACTTGGAGCTGGGTCTTGGAAAAACACACTTAAATAAATAAAAGTTTTGTTTAAAAAAATAGAGAATAAAAACATAAAATCAATTGAAGTCTCGTTAGAGGATGGATAGATATTGATAAAGAAAGTATAGTAAAATGTTAATTGTAGACTCTGTGGGTTCATGTAAAATTCTTTCAATTTTTTTGTGTGTTTGAAAAATTTTATAATAAAATTATGACAAAAGTCTAGAGTTTACAGGGGAAGTGTAGTAAACTACTCTGATTGGTGTTTAATTTCCATGCAGATGTAATAAAAAATAAAGCATGAAACATAAGTTCTGTGAATAGTTGTCCTTCATTAGTCTCTCCATGATTCCATCAGAAGACTGAAGACACTTATTGTTAGAGAATAAATTACATTGTGCATCCTTCAGAAAAATAACAGAATTTTCAGTTAAAATTGGCTTAAACATAAGGCATGTTATTATTGTACAGAAGAAGAAAACCAAAGTTAGGACAGACTTCAGGGTTGATTAATCAGCTTTTTAAAAATTCTCCCAGAGGTACAAGTTTCTGCTCTGCTGCCTACAACACCATCTTCAACACAAAGCTTTTTCCCCTTCACTCACAAGATGGCTGCCAATAGTCTTGTCCTTATCTATCCTTTGTGAAAAATGACCACCATCCCTTCCCCAGTTACTCTGAGTAAACTGCTCCTCATGTTTTTTTTTCCTTAATTGACTTAGACTTGCTCAGTTCTGAATCCAATTTTGTCTGAAGGATGAATAGATAGAGTACCATGATGGGCTTAGATTCATCATGAGAACTAGAATAGTTTAGAGGGCAGCAACACAGTGAACACCACAGTGTAGTGAAGAGAAAAAGACATCTCCAGGAGGGCTGAAGAATACTGGGTGGAGAATGCATTCATTTGTAAAAGCATAGTGCTGTGACCACCAGATAGTTCCAGGATAATTTTGTGGGCAGAATATGTGGTTATGAAAGAGAGCAATCTTAGTAAAATATTTTTTTCATGATTAGAAAAGCAATACATGTTCAATATGAAAACTATTAAAAAAAGGCTACAGAATATAACAATCACTGATAATTTTATCACTTAAAAATAATCCAAGTTAATATTGGGACATTTCCTTCAAATATTTAGTGTGTGTGTGTGTGTGTGTGTGTGTGTTTGTGTGTGTGTGTACACACATACCTATGTTGTATACTTGTTATGACACTAACTATACAATTTGTGTACTATTTGTCATTCTTTTCTTCATAAATTTTGTTTTAATGGCTCCATAAGATTCTATTCCATGAAAGTATGTTTATGTAAATATTCCTATATTATAGAAGGTTTAAATTGAATCTACTTTTGCTTTGTTACTAACACTGTGGTAACTATCTTTTTAATAAATCATTTTCAGAAACCCTGATTATTTCCTTAGAAAAAAAATTTAGTTACTGTATCATTAAGCCAGATTATATATTTTTTTAAAAAATGCTCAATATATATTGTCATATTAAGTTTGTTCCAATTTACACCTCTACTCATGTGGTTCTAAGTATTACTGTCATTCGTATAACTATTATTTAGCAGCTACCTGTTGGCAATAGTAACATGTGATCTCACTTCAGTTCCAATGGGCTCTCTAAGAGATATAGCTACAGATCTGCTTTCCATCACTGATGTTCTTTCATCACCTTGCTTCAGTTTTACATTAAAAAGTCAGGTGGGACATTTACCTGCTATGTTTTTATTTATTACTTTCTATATCTACTCCTTTTTATTTCTTGGAGTAATATCTGCACAGGCTTTGGAATTTAAGCACATGAACCTTTATATATAGACTCCACATAGGATAAGCAATGAATGAATAAATGAAAGAGCCAATGAATGAATGAATGACTGGCTGGCTGGCTGGATGAATAAAATAAATAAATATGCAATATGTGGTTGCTCAGGATAAAATTTGCTGTGGCCTTATTAAGTCCATAAAATTTGCAAATTACTTCATAAAAGTGCTTTATAGGTTTTGGCATTTTAACGATGTTTACAGTGTTTTAGAAGAGACAAAATATTTCAATCTTGTGGCAGTTTGCCAGAACAGGGAGCAATTGTGCATACAATTACACTATTAAGTTATTAAAGGTAGTAAGACATTTACACAAAACAGAACGTAGATTGTTTTAAACTCTATTTAGTAGAAAAGTTAACAAAGGACAAATCACATTCTTTAACTCTCTTTTTCATTTTTTAATTCACCTTTATTTCCAACTTGGCCAAATTATTTTCTTGTTAAATAAATAAGAATTACGAATTTTCTTTATAAGTTAATAGTATAAGCTTGATGTCTATAGATAAAAATAACTTATGATTAAAGTTTATGAAATTAATGGGAAAAATCAGTATCTCCAAGTGTCAAGGAGTTGGGGAAAAAAGTTGTTTCATTTCTAGAACGATAATTTTCATCCCAGGGTCTAATACTGCAGGACATAATTTATGTGAAAGCTTCTTGAAAGTGTAAAGCACTATATAAATGTAAAGGATTAGTACTAGTTGTATGTAAATCATTTTTCTGAAGGTTGGTATAGGCCATTTATATTTTTTAAGTAGACGAACAGAAGAAAAATATGTTTTACTCCAAAAATGGCTGGTTTCTTCTTCCAGGGTGGTTGAAACACTTTTCTGGTTTCATTTGATTAATCCCTATGCCATCCTGGTGAGGGAGATTGGACGCTCACATTGCATTTTTTGGGTCTTGCCTACATTAAGTTTCAGATATATAGATGTCATTTCTCACGGGTGCTGCTGACTAGTCTTTCTCTTAATTATTCTTTTTATCACTGAATTTCAGACAGACACACTAGAGGGACCCTAACAGGGAGCCCACTGCAGAAGTGACTCTTATTAAGGCATTTGAAAGTGCTGATATGGCATCTGAAGACTTTCCTGAGGATTTGAGGGTGGTGGGGGTGAGGGCAAGGGAGTTCTCTAAAGACTCAGAGGCCTCAATGAAGGGGAGGCACACCTGGAAAGCTGCCTACCTTTCCTTTCCAACTTTCACTGAGTGTTTATATGCTTCAGTTTTATATGAGAAAACTAATTATTGAACATTCCAGCATGCTCCATAAAAAGTGAACTTGGGGAGTTTATCAGGTCCTAGGGAATCGTAAGAAAAGGATCAATCCAAGGGTTGGAGCAGAAGAGAGACAGGGCACCAGTCTGTTAGCTGGAAAAAAGTTAAAGCAGCTGAAGTGATCTGGAAAATAATAGAAGCTGTCTTGAAGTTCTGACTTGTGTTTTTGTCTCCGCTCTTTGTGATATCTATATAACTTTGCTTGGCTTTCCAAGGGACCCTTTCTCCTAAGCATCTAAGAGGCATGACCAGTTTTCCTTTGAGTGTCCACACAGAGTAGGGAGATGAAAGAGAGTTATTGTTATTTCAATATCAGACATATATAAAAACAGAGATGTAGAAAGAGTGATTGTTCAAGGTGACAGACATGATAGTAGTATGATATGAGATCCTATTCATCATTTTCTCTAGTTTTTAATTGGTCAAATGATACTTGAGAGATTGGTTAAAAAACGAACAAACTACAACAAAAAACAACAACAAAAAACAAACAAAACTACTTTTTAAAAACGTCAGCCCCTTCCAGACTATACCTGTTTTCCTTTAACTGTTTTAGACATTATCATGCCCTGTTGTGAGCAACTGTGGCCTCTTGAGTCACCAGTGAGTAACTGCTTTGAACTGCTTTCCTTTTTTTGCTGAGTGTGGCATGGCTATCCCCTCAGAATGTGCTTTCTTTGTACCTTTCTCAACGGGGTCTGATTTTTCCACTCATATACCATGTACCACAGGTCCTGAAGGAAAGGAAGATGACCACTTTGTTCCTAAAAACCACTTTCAGACCATTGTTCCTCCTCTTCTGAAACAAAAAAAATCAGCATATATTTATATGTCCTCAAATTATACCATGTAAAGTTAACCTATTTTCTTCCTGGTTACTCCCTCTCAGCCACAGGAAATTTTAACTTTTTTTTTCTTTTTCTATGACTACTATCTTAATTCTTTGTGTCTTCAATAGGAATTGAAGGTTCTTGGCTGGCCCATCAATTATCTGAGCCCCTGAGTTTCTTGACCCTCTCTTCTTCAATTATGTTCCGTTCTACATATCCTTAGTCACTCACTGCATGATTATATTGCTCTCCATTTTGCCATTACAATAACTGAACCAGCTCCACAATATTAGTTTCCAGCATTCTCTCTTTCATGACCACTCCTTGTCTTTGCAACTCATTCCTTGAATGCAACAAGCCATTAAACCCACATGAATCTCTACCATTTTTCACCATTCATCTTCCTTTCCATGTTGACACTAGTGAGCATGGAGCTCCCAAGCCATCACAATGATCTCTCCAGAGTACACGACCTCAACTCCATTGTCTTCCTCTATCAAAATCACCTGAAGAAAAATCACCACTGATTAAGTCATACTTTCTGCCTACTCTCTAACTGTTCTCTGGCAGCTGAACGTGGCTAGGGAAAAGCACACAACCACTCTTGTCTCAAGTGGGCTCTCAGCCTGCTAGAGAGTCTCTCCACATTTCTTCAGTTAAGTCACTGCCCTGTCACCAAGACAACCACTTTATACCTTCTTCAAACATTAAACTCAACCCCACTTTACTTATTCTCAACTGTTCTCTGAGAAAATAGAAGCCATTACAAGAGAACTTCATCTTCAAACTACTAAATTGACCAACCTACCTTCATCTTTACTCATACACTCTCCCTGGACCTCTGTCCCTCTCTCAGTGAATTTTCTTCTGCCTCATCCATTTTTGTATTTTCTCTTGACTCTCATATCTTCATCTTAAAAACCAACCATCCAACCAATCAACTAAAAAAGATCCTTTACTCCCATGCCCCCCCTTTCAGCTACTGCCACAAGCCTTTAGAGCAGAATTTCTCAAAAGACTTGTGTCTACTATCTCTCCACTTCTTCACAATCGTTCTTTCTTGAACTCAGTAGTCTACTGCAAAACACACTTGTTAGGTTACCAATGAGTTCCATTTTGCCAAATCTAATGGTCAGTTCTCTGACTTTAGTACACAGCAGCAGTATTTGGCATATTATCATCTCCTTTTTGAAACACCTTGTTCCCTTGGCTTTGGACATTTTTTATTCTTGTTTTATCTTACTTCATTAGGCACTTGTTCTCTTTTGCTGGTTCCTGTTAAACAGCAGAGTGTTCTGGGGATGAGTTCTAGGACTTTTCTTCTTCTCTATATTCTATACTCATGTATACACTGTTTATTCATGTATACACTGTTTATACAGTATTGCTGCTTGGAAATCTAATAGGCATTGCAAACATCACATGTCCAAAAATATTTATGAATTTCACACAAAACTCACCATTCCCATCTTAAAAATCGGTACTCCCATTAACCTGGTTGCTCAGGTCAAAAAACTTTCAATTCATCCTTGACCTCTCTTCTCTCCTTCCTCCTTCCCTTCATCTCTCCCTCCCTCCCTCTCTTGTTGTCCACATCTACTCCACAAGCAAATCTTGCTGACTTTACCTTCAAATAAATATCCTTTTAACTGTTTGTTGTCTATCTTTTTCACAACAATGTACACTTCCTGAGAGCAGAAACTTGGTCTTAACTTGCTGCTGTTGCTCCAAACATTTAGAACAGAAATTGACAAATTATGACCCACTGGCAAAATCCAACCTTTCACTAAATGTTTTAAAACATTTTTTTTAAATAAAATCTTGTGATACATGAAAATTATATGAAATTCAAATTTCAATACCCATAAAGTTTTATTGGAACACAGCCACGCTCATTTGTTTACATTTTGTCTATGGCTATTTCATCATTATATTGGCGAAGTTGAGTAGTTGTGACAAAGATTTTTATAGTCAGCGAAGCTGAAAATATTTACTGTCTAGTCATTTACAGGAAAAATTTGCTGACCTCTGCTCTAGACTAACATTCTCTCACTGCAGCCAAGGCCTGAATTTCTTTTTCCAACAAATTCTTATAAAAATCTCAGAACTGAATCTTGTAGCCCTAAATCATGTGACTATTTTTGAAGTAACCCCTAATCAAAGCGTTAAACTACAATCAACTGGATAGGCTGGGGTCACATGCCCATCCCGCAAGCTGGGAAATGAGGAAGGCTTAACTCCTTCTGAATCATATGGACTGAACGTGGAAGAGAACAGTTGTTCAAGGAAAATTGAGATGCTATAACCACAAGAAAAATGAGTAAGAACTTCGGTAGCAAAACAAACAGTTGAGTTCTACATGAATCCTCTTGCTGTTTTAAAATGGCACATCCCCTAGCCCTGTGGTTTAGTCCTCCTGTGAATTATAGATTTCAGTTGAGAAGTCACACTCAGCTTATTAGAATATAATTCTAACTACCCGTGTCTTAGATAGGATCTGTGTGTGTGTGTGTATGTGTGTGTGTGTGTGTTTAATCCATGAACTCCAAACATAAAATTATTGTATTTTGAATTCAATCATATTAGAATGGGACATGGTCCAGATGGTATGAAAAGAGGTCATATCTGGGGTAGTGTCCTGGAGTAGTTCCATAGATGCTCTTGAGTCACCTTACAGATGTTCTGAGCAGAAGCTTGGCTGCTGGAACCACTTGCACACCCAGCCTCCTAGGCAGTGACAGAATAAGATCCTTTGAGTGTTGTGCCTCATTCCAGCTCTCTTTCCTCATTGTGAGAAGTAAGGACCACCCAGCCAGAGAGGAAGGTTATCTGCTGAAAGACCTTCCTCATTTATTAGGCAAACCATGTTCTTCCAAGATATCAGACTTTATGGAAAAGAGTGGAGAACTGATTTATCACCAAATAGTGTGTCTGTATCTCCTCTCAACAAAGGGATGCCGTTGATGATAATTAAAAAGCCTTTCATGTGGTCAGATTTATGTTTTAGGCAGCTCATTGAGGGCAGTTTGTAGGTTTTGTTGTAGTGAGGGAAAACAGCATGGACTAGCAGGGATGATAGAGCTGAGTGTAGGCATTGGTAATTCTTCTGACTCATGTAACTTCTTAGTTTCCCATCTGTGAAGTCATGGAGAAATCCTTGACTCAGTGAAATGTTTCTTTACCACAGTGCCAAACCAAGCTGAAGATAGAGCTGTTTTGGAAATCATAGCCACATATCAGCAACACGGAAGTTGTTATTTCCTTATTGATTATTTCAATTCAAGAAATTAATTTGATTATTAGACTTCAACGGTCTTGTGATTCACTCTTTACAAGATAGCAAAGATTTAATATTTTGAGTTGCTCTTTGTTAGCATTTTCTCCTTTGAATAATAATGCTTTATTCACAATTCTGACATTTCTTTTATGTTCAGATCCTCTTATTGAGAATTCCCCTTATAGAGCAAATTTTCTATTACAGAAATGATATTTTTCGTGTGACTAATAAAACATGACTGCCAAAGAGTGACAAATAAGCTTTTGTAATTATAAAACTGTTAACCGTAGATGCAAAATCGTGTTATTTCTGATGTCCCATTCAATGGTGGTAGCATAATCCTGAAGTTTTTACTCACCCTGAAATCTCATAGTACTTGCCTTTTCCAGGGTGAAGCCTAGCTCACAGATAGCTTCCAGTAGTCTGTGAATATGTTCTCATAAATTAAAAAAAAACAACTATCAGTTCAAAACCGTCTCCTTTTTTAAAATGACTTCCAGTTCTACCAACAGACTGCCTTGTAGGTTTCTGACAAAGGTCACAGCCAGGGGTAGTATAAAGTGAATGCCCCTGAAGGGAATAATAACTGGCCTTTGTCAAACACTGAGGAGTGTAAAGACTAGGCCTTTGGGCATTTGTGATAAAGCCTTGTCTACATTGTTTTTAATGATAATATGTAATATAACGGTTAAAACTCTAATGAAAGACGAGTAGAGGAAACAGATAGAAACAGAGAAACATAGAGAGAAATGGAAGAGTGGCTCCAATTTTTGCGGTCAAGTTGTCATTAACTAGTTGTTTAATGCTCTCACCTTTCTCAGTAGGTTCCCCTCATATTAGACTGCTCTTTGCCTCTGATAGAAGACTATTCTAGAAAACAGACCTCTTTCAACTCTGGAAACCGCAGGTGCAAGCCAGGGTTCATTGAAGGAAAGAAAACCACTATGAGTATTATGGAATAAGGAATTGATTATAAGACTAAGGTCTTACAAAATTGTGGGGAAAGCTGGGAAATAACATCTAAAAGATGGAGTTGGAAGATCCAAGAAGAGTCACTAACCTGCCCTCCCGAAACAGTGGTGCAAGTGGACCCATCAGAGCTTTCAAGGAACGATAGGGAGTCAGGCATGTCCAGCTGCCAGTATGAGACTGCAAAGGGGAGCTAATGTTTATGGGGGGCTATTGCCTCTGGGTTTGATGGTTAAAACCTGGAGTCACTGTTAACGTGGGAGGGAATTGTAGGGAGAGTTGTAAAAGCATCCGGGAGAATGAGGATCAGCTGAAACATGCTGACACTTCTGTGTTTGTCTTGCACCCCATGATGACTTTCTGAGAATAATGGCATTTCTTTATAGCCGCCTTCCAAGCCTTGTGAATCTCTGAGTTGGCCAGCTCTCACCCAGAATCATACAAGGAAGGTGATTCTGTGAAATGTAGGTCCAGTTTAGCCAAGCTGACCCACACCTAATTTTCTTCTTTAACTAAAAGCAACAACTTTATATTTTTTCCTGTAACTAGAGGCCTTCTGACATTGCCATTAATTGTCAGCAAATTTAATTCAACCTGAAAGTAAATCATACATTTCCCTTAGAGGGTTGCCTGTAACTTGCCTCTCGCAAGTCTCCATCTCGTCAACTGGCAGTTTGTAGTCTTGTCTTCTTTTCCCCCCCTTTGTCTTTTATAGGAATTATAATCAGTTTTTGTTTGTATTCCTGTATGTTAGGAAGGAAGAACATATTCTTCATTTAATTTTCTTCGAAAATTAATCTGGCCTGCACAATGTAGATGTTTGGTATTAGAGCAAAAACATGTAGCAAAATAAAATGCCATTTTTAATAAGAGCACATGTGCGAGGCAATGGTTTTCCTGGTGTTTCTGTTAAAGGAAATCATGTTTCATGAATACCTAGAGGAAAAGCGTCACTGTGTATTTACAGAAGTTATAGCAGCAGAAACGACTAAATTTATTCCACATATTTCCTTTTATTATGCAAACATAGACCACACATTTATGAAATCACATGTGCTCTTTCTTCTGATTCTCTCCATCTGAACCTCAATCTGAAATGGGACTGTGAAAGCAAAGGCAATTAAGTTCAAATCAATGAATAATGCCTTTGCTTGTCACTCCTGCAAGTGGTTTGATTAGATTTGGGGACTACCTAATGTGTCTTTACAAAGGGATTACATTTGCTCATTTTCCTTCACTTTTACAAGTTCCAATAGCAACTGGTAGAGTTGGATATAGATAAGAATAGCCCTATTTGTTTATTTAGAAATCTTAGAAATTTCTATTCATTTTAAATATAGATTAAAATGAAAATGTTGTGACTATGTAATTACTCAAGTTTTGGAGAGAAATGATTTATTTGTAGGTTAGGAGAAAGAGTTCCTGAGGCACTTTTGAATAAATGTGATGAAGCAGGCTGAAGTATTCCAAAATATCACATACATCCAGAGAAGATATGGAGGATTATTTCACTGTTTTCAGTCATTTACCCCTCCTTTCCCTGTAAGAGGATTACACCTCCCCACACATTTGCCGTATGACTTGCTGTGCTACCATGATTTGCTTTGGACAATGGAATATGAATGGGAATGATGAACATTGAAATCAAGTAGAAGTTTTAAGAAACATCACAAAATTTCCCCTGCCCTAATGCTGTTTCTCTTAACCATGAGATTATCATGCCTATTCTGATGCCTTCTCTTTAGGCTTGGATTCTAGAAAATACATGGAACAGACCCACAGCTGATCCCTAGTAACCAAAATATAGCTAGAGAGAGACATGAGTGTGTGTGTTGGTAAGCCACTGAAATTTGGAGCCTGTTTGTTACTACAGCAAACCTGACTACTCTGGAAGGTGGAAATAAATTGTACTAAAATGCTAACAGTAGCTATTATACAATAACAGTAGCATAGTATTATATAGTATAATATAGGTTACTATGATTTTTATCTTACTCTTTGTGTGTGTGTGTGTGTGTGTGTGTGTTTTCCTTGTTAGCTGTATCATGTATTATTTTATAATCAGAAAAAAAGTAAGGGTTTTCTTGTTCTCTTGTTCTCTCTTAAACATTTTTTCAGTCCTTTTTTAATACCATACTTTTGCTATAAATTTGAGAGAAAATCAAATTTGGACCAAGGTTGTTTGCCACATTCCATCCTTGGAATGCTGCATTAAAAAATAAAAATCATCCTTCGAATTGATCCACAGAATCATTGCAAACCTTATTAAAATATTGCTGATTATGCAGAATTTTACAAATTAATCCTCAAATTTATATAGAAAGCCAAGTGACTCAGAGTAGCTAAAATGATTTTTAACAAGTACAAAGTTGGAGGAGTCACTCTTTCTGATCTCAAACTTCTGGTTATCAAGAAAGTGTGGTAGTAGCATAAGGATAGAAATATAGATAAATGGAATGGAATTGAGAGTCCAGAAATAAACCCAAATTTATAGTCAACTGATTTTCAACAAAAATGCCAAAACAATCCAAAGAGAAAATAATAGCCTTTCAACAAATGATGCTAGGACAACTGGATATCCACAGCAAAAGAATGAAGTTGGACGCTATCTCACACCATGTACAAGAATTAACTCAAAATTGATCAAAGACTCTAATGTAAGAGCTAAAACTGTAAAACTAGATGAGAAAATAAAGGGGTAAATCTTCATGACCTTGGATTAAAGCAATATTTTCTTAGATATGAAACAAAAAGCACAAACAATATTTTTTTAAATTAGATAAATTTCACTTCATCAAAATTAAAAACTTTTGTGTATCAAAGGGTGCAATCAATAAAGTAAAAATCCATCCCACAGAATGGGAGAAAATATTTGCAAATCATATACCTGATGAAGGACTTATATTTAGAATATATTAAAAAAAATTAAAACTCAATAATAACAAGACAATTTAAAATATGGGCAAAGGATCTGAATAGGCATTTTTATAAAGAAGATATTCAAATGGCCAAAAGCACATGGAAAGATGCTCAACATAATTAGTAAATATAAGCCACAAAGAAATATCTCTACACACCCACTAGGATAACTATAATCAAAATGACAGATAATAACTGAGGATGTGGAGAAATAGGAACCCTCATGCATTACTGGTGGAAATATAAAATTAAACAGATGGTTTGGAATGCAGTCTGTCAGTTTCCAAACATAGAGTGACCATGACCTAGCAATTTCACTTCCCAGAATATACCCAACAGAAATGAAAGCATACACACACAAAAAAAACAAGCACACAAATTTTCATAGCAATATGCATAATAACCAAAAAGAGAAAAACACCGAATGTCAATCAACTGATTAATGAAGAAATGAAATATGATATATTTTTCACAATGGAATATTATTCAGCTATAAAAAGGAATGAAGTACTGATACGTGCTGCAACATGGATGAAACTTGAAAACATTATGCTGTGTGAAAGAATCAAGTCACAAAAGGTCAAATATTGCATGATTTCATTTATATGAGATGTCCGGAGTAGGCAAATCCATAGAGAAAAAAAGTAGATCAGTGGCCTGGGAGATATGGGTGGGTTGTGGGAAGGGACTTGAGTATTAAAGTAAAGGGATTTCATTTTGATCAATTGTGATGGTTGCACAACCCTATGAAAATACTAAAAATTATTTAATTGTACATTTTAGTTGAGAGAATTTTGTGGCTTACAAATTATATCTCAATAAAGCTATTACAAAAAAAATATGAGTGTCACCACTGTTGTTTTTCTTATTGTTATTTTATTACTGGTTCTATTCATTACCCCGTCCCCAGAAACCTAATGGCCAGCCACTTGTTTTCTTATCACAAATGAGGACAGGGAAGCAAATCAGTTTCCACTGGCAGTAGAAATGGAAATACTGAATTCAAATTCCTCTTTCACACTGACCCAACTCTCCATTCTTATTTCTCATTGTAGTACTTCTCTCCATCTGCCTTTTGTCGTCACTCATTAGGTCTGTCAACTTTTCTCCACAGTATTCTCAGTTTCCAGCTTTTGTATCAGTGTCTGGAATATCTTCACCTTAATTCAAAACTACCTCATTCTAGTAAAAATGTATAGGCATTATTTAGGTACAAGAGTTATAACGGCAAACAAGGCAAATTAAATCACTAAATCTCTAAAGCAGGGAGCTTATAGTTTAGTAGGAGAAGAAATCACCAAGAGAACACACAAATATTGGTAAATACAAATAAATGGCCAAATAAATACATAACATAAATTTAGGTATGATACAGCTCAAAATATTTAAATGATTTTACCTGAAGCTTTCTCATAAATAAGTCATCACTCTATATTCAAAACCACATTCAGGGAATTTTCTTACCTTTGTTTTCTAGGATTTTAATAATACTGAAAATAAGTTCTTACGTCTGATTCATCTTTCATTTATTCATTCAACAAATATTTATGCAGTGCTCGTTATGTGTCAGGAACTGTATTAGATGCTAGGGATACAATAGTGAGCACAACAGACTTGGGTTCTGCCTTCCAGGAACTTATATTTGGGGAGGCAAATATTAATCCAAAACCCATAGAAAGTGAACAATCAAGTTGTGAGTGTCATGAAGTGGACAAGGAGGACAGGATGAGAGTGTATAAAACAAAGAACTGGTACATCTTTAGGAAATTAGATATTCACCACGTAAAGGCTTTACACATGTTTGCCCTCAATAACCCTGAGATAAATAATCAAGGCCTTTAATAGACTCTTCCTGATAATTTCTTATGCACCCTATGGATTACTGCCACTCAAATTAAGGTCCGTTGGTTCACTGTTTGTGAAGGTAATATTCGTATTAGTTGATTCTTCTGGTCTACGTGAATCATCAACTTACAGTGCATTAGAATATTGCAAAATTCACACCACTAACATGATTCAAAACATATTCTTGTGTATTGAATCAGTAATATGTTAAATGCATTATGTTGGATCTAATTATAACTAGTTTAATTTTGTTTGGAATAAAATTTCTATCCATCTCTCTTTATAATAGAGCAGTGATTATCAACCACGTTGGAAAGAAGGAGGAATGTCGGAATCGCCTGAGGGACTATAAAATCACCTGAGTCTCTCCCTATCCATGCCCCAAGCCCCTACTGAGAACCAGAATCCTAGAGGAAAATAATGTATAACTTGAAGTGTTAAGAATGCTACTTTGATCAGATTATGTTTGAATATGAAGTAATTCAGTGATCATGATTTTGATTCACAGTTCTGCCTACGTTTAGCCCACTCACTAAATTTGGTTCTTCTAGTGAATCTTTAATTTACAACAATGTAATATCTTGTAGAGCGCAGAGGAGATGAAACGACACTGAAATGATGGAGTCAATTTTTACTTCTTACTGCCACATATTAGTTGTATAATTTCGGACAAGTCACTTAATACTTTTGATAAGCTTCATTTTCCTCATTTATCATATTGGTTTAATAATCTCAGCCTACTTTACAGGCTATTGAGAGGGTTAATGGAGATAATATTTTTGATTATGTATAGCACATATTAGACCTTTTAAATCTAGCAATGGTGGGACTTTCTTTTCTAGAGATGTCTTTCTTTTTTTTATTAAAATGTATCGGGGTGACAATAGTAAAATTGCATAGGTTTATTTGTTTGTCTTGTTCCTGTGTTGTTTTCAATTTTATATCCTACATATCAGTGAAGTCATATGTTTTTTTTACTTTTTTTGTCTGACTTATTTCGCTTAGCATAATAACCTCAAGATCCATCCATGCTGTGGCAAATGGCACAATTTCATCTTTTCTTATGGCCGAATAGTATTCCATTGTGTATACATACTGCATCTTTATCTAATCATCTATCAAAGGATACTTTGGTTGTTTCCATGTCTTGGCCATTGTAAATAAAGCTGCAATGAGCATCGGAGCACATATATCTTTACGGATAAATGTTTTTGGATTTTCTGGGTATATACCCAGGGGAGGGACCCAACAATCCCTATCCTGAGATGTCTTTCTCCTACATTCATGACTTCTCACTTGGTATCAGTAGTGTGGAACATATCTAAAGAATTTTTAAGCTTTGATATCATAACTGTAGGAAAAAATCTATTATCTATCAATTACCTTTCTATCTATCATCTATCAGTGAAATGCAAGCTGAATTTTCTTTATTGTGAATGGATATTTATTGGGCCTCCATTCAATTAACAGAATTAGATTAATAATGACAGGTTTATAGACACCTCAAATAAGCAAGAAAATATTGACAAAAAAGAATGGCTGAAGAGAGAGAAAATTGCCTTTCCAAATGTTAAAACTTTTTTGAAAGCTATCCTAAGCTAAAGACCATGGTATCAGTGCAATGGTGAACAAATTTGTGGAATAACATAGAGAATTCAGATATGCATCCAAGTTTACATGGGAATATAATATGAAACGAAAGACCTTTCAACTAACTGGAACAAGAATGCTTTATGTAATAAATAGAGCTGACAAAACCAGCAAATTATTTGAAAGAGAGCAAAGCTCTCCTATCTCATATCACACATGGGTCAAATATCTAATTGTAAATGGATTAAATATCTAAAGGTAAAACTTAAAAATGTAAGAAAAAAACAAATATTTGTATATCTGTATAACTTTGGGGGCAGGGAAGGACTTCTTAAGAAAGATAATCTACAAAGCAAAGGATAATCATAATTGACTATTTAAAAATTAAAATACAAAAAGATAACATAAACAAAATTAAGAGAAAAGTGATAGGATGGGGAAAATATTTTTTACATGTTTGCAAAGAATTAGTCCCTAGTGCAGAAAAATTCTTTCAAATTTATATTTTAAAAAGCATCAGAAAAATGATCAAAGGGTCTTATCTAGATAATATACAGAAGAATAAATCCAAAATGCTCAATAAACATATGCTCAACATTTCTAGTAGTCAGGCAAATGCAAATCAAGACAATAAAGGAGTTATATTTTTCATCCATAAATTGGAAAAATATGAATTTATTTCCATAATGAGTAGAATGTAGAGAAAGGGACATCACCACACATTGTTTTTTCAGGAACATGAATTATTTAAAATAGTTGCAAAGTTATCAAATAATATTAGTAAAATTAAACAGTACACATACCCATTAACACAGGACTCACATTTTGGAGAATTTATCTCACAAAAGCCAGGTGACAATACATAAGAATCAATGTACAAGGGTACCTCTTTTGGTATTAACTATAATGTTAGTAACCTGAAAATAATCTGAATATTCTTCAGTGATAGAATGATTGAATCAATTATGGTACATCTATCTGTGGACTATAATAAAACCATTTAGAGCAGTACATTGGATTAGTATTTGCTGAATTGAGGAATAGCCATTTAAAGGCATGCTAAGTTATTAAAAATGTGAGGATATTAGTTATTATTGGGAAAAAATTAAGCATGGTTTATGTGTACATATGAATCTTTATATCTATGAACTAGGGGAAAATGTGAGAGGACATACATAAAACAATGAACATTAGTTATGTGTGGGGCCTGGCCCTGGAGAGAAGTTGATGGAGAAGATATTAGTTTTTTATTGAACATCTTTAACTGTTTCACATGTAATAATAAACATATAATAACTTTGTAACCTAAAAATATAATAGAGACAGAAGTCAGATCATGTATAATCCTGTATTTACATGCATAGCCCAGGTGTGGAAGGACTCATGCTAAATTAATTTTGGGCATGTTAGGAGAAAAGAGGTATAAGAAAATGAGAAAAAGGACAACTTTAGCTTTGTCTTGTATGTATTTCTGTCACTATTAATATGCATATTTTTACAGTGAATACTAATCCATATATTACTCATGTGAGTTATAAATAAATACATATCTTTAATTCATTATACCCATATAGTAAATTCGTTCCTCCCCCCCCCCCCACCATCAGTAGACAACAGTTATTGTTGCGGAAAAGCTGCGAGGACCGAGAGACTCGCGCGGCACGCAGAGATCAGGGAGAACACAGCTCTATTATGCCTGCGGGCTCAGCGGGATTGTTCCCAAAGACTGAGCACTTACTGGGGTCAGGCGCTTTGTTTTATAGGGTTAGGCCTTCGGGTTTGGGGGGATTCGAGCCATTGCTATTGCAGTGGTAGGGATTGGTTAAATCTGTCCGGGGTGCCCGGGAGGTCCGTCCCTAACAGCTGTGATCGCTCACTACTGTTTTGACCCGAAAGCCTCTAATTGCTGTGCTCGCAGGAAACTTTTCCTATAAGATATCGGAGAAGGAGGGGGGGGGACAGAAAGCTTCTAGAGGCTGTGCTCGCAGGAAAAAACTGTCCCAACATGTTCCTCCTGTTGAGGATCAGAAGTGGAACCCTGGAGATCATCATTTAAACTGAGAGGGCGATAGCCCCCTAGGGCAAGGATGCTGGCGATGGTCAGATGGGAGACAGTATTTTCGATGAAGCGACAAGGGCATTGAAGATGCATGGGCCGATGGTAGCAAGGAGGAAAATGGAGAGTAAGGGACCCGCCAAAGGGAGGAGCCAGGAAGTCCAGGACTGAGAGCCAAACCCCCAGGAGGCGAGCTCCTCAGGGCGGTGCTGTATGCGATCCTGGAGCTCGTGGATCTTGGTGGCGACCATCCCAGACGGGTTTATGTAGTAGCAACATTCTTCTTGGAGGAAGAGACAGGTCCCACCCTTTTCGGCTGTGAGCAGGTCTAGGGCTCGCTGGTTCTGGAGGGCGACCGCCGCCAGGCTGGAGAGTTGGGTCTGGAGTGACGTGAGTGAGTCTGCCAACCGCTCCATGTCATCATTGATTTCTTGAGAAAGTTTGTAGTGAAAGTTGATGGAAGTCCCAAGGCTGGAGGCACCAGCTGCGACCTAGTAAAGATGCCAGCACCTATGAGGAAAGGAATGAAAGCCGCCTGATGGGTGAGAAGGGAAGGAAAGATCTGCGACTGGAATTCAGTGTCAGTAAAAGCGGCGGCAGAAGGAGAAATGAAAATAAGGATGCAGCCACTTCCATTGTGATGTGCGACCCGACACCTGTATGGGTAGCCTGTGTCACAGAAGAGAAATATGTCAGGAGGAGTGCAGAAGGGTAAAGGTGCAGAAAAGCTCTGGCAATGGGGTTCGGGAACCTGGGTGAGGCCAGGGGGTAGGTAACAGGTGAGGTTTGCGGCAGGAGCCAGTGGAGCCAGGGGGAAGGGATCGCCGAAAGGTTCCGTGACTATTGAGGCGGAAGTGTCGGTGGAGTTGCGGAGGGGCCAGTTGGGCTGAACGGGTATTCCGAAGAAAGCTGATCGGATAAGGGGAAGACAAATCCAACAGGGGGATCCGGTGGGGAGAGAAGTGGAGTTGAGCCAGAGCTGGTAAGGTGTATTGAGGAGCTGTTGAGTGAAATATGGGGAGTTTAGGAGTGGTGGTCGGCGTAAAGAGGTGAGGATAAGGCCCCGGTAGATGACCCGGGGAATGGGGGTGAAAGTGGAAAGGGTCTGGGGAATTATGATAGGTCTCCTAACACCTATTTGTGTGTGGACAGGGGAGTCCAGGTAGCTGTCGGCGACGTCCCAGCAGAGGGACTTTCAACCATAAAACCTGCATAGGTTCGAGGAGGGCTGTGTAGGGATGGCAATCCAGTAAGACTTACCGTCCTTTATGCAGAGGGTAGGCATGACGCCAAGGTAACAATCCGGGGGTATGACATCATAAGAGAAAAAGGAGGATCTTAAAGTCAGGTGGAAAGGGGGCCTGACATAGGTACAGGTCCGCTGGGCTGGGGCCCTCAGGGAAGAGTAGAATAGACCTAAGAGGCAGAGGGTCATAAGCAGTGAGCTTGAATAGGGGAAAGATCCATAGTAGAAACCCAAACAGGAGGAGGCTTTTCTGGGCTGGGGTCCAATCAGACGGGGTCGCAGAGATAAGAAGAAAAGAGGCTCAAAGAATCAGTAGACAGAGGGTGGTGATGGTTAGGGAGGAGCAGATGAGAACTGGCATTCATGAGGTTTTTTTAAGCATGGTCTTCAGTGGCTCGTCGGGCACTGGATGAGAAGTCCCGGCAGGCTGGTCCGACTCTGCTTGCTTGACGCAGGAGTGGTGAATCCACGGTGTGATTCTGGAGACCTTAAGGGCAGTGGGGGTGACAAGGATCACTGTGTGTGGGCCCATCCATATTGGGCAGAGGGGCTCACGTTTCCAATCATTCACCCAAACCCTGTCACCTGGAAGGTGGGGATGGACAGGGATTCCTAATGAGATAGGAATTCTTTCGAGTAGATGTGAGTGCAGGCTCATAAAGATCCTTCCTAGGGCAATAAGCTGACCTTGCAAGTGGGAGTCACCTACTACTCTGAGGCTGCCTGGGATGGATGATAGCAATGGAGGAGGCCGGCCATAGAGCATTTCAAATGGGGAGAAACCATCCTTTCGAGGAGTACACCGGGAGCTGAGGACGGCTAAGGGGAGTAGATCCGTCCATCCCAGGGAGGATTCTTGGCATAGCTTAGACAATGTTTCTTTGAGGGTACGGTTCATGCGCTCTACTTTCCTTGAACTCTGAGGGCAGTCGGCCGTGTGCAGCTTCCAGGAGACATTGAGGGCTAAGGCCAGAGTCTGTAGCACATCTGAGACAAAGGCTGGTCTATTGTCACTATGAATGGTGAGGGGAAGCCCATATCGTGGGATGATTTCGTGGAGGAGAACTTTGCTGACTTCTCTGGCTTTTTCAGTTCGGGTGGGAAAGGCTTCTACCCAGCCCGAGAAGGTACAGACTAGGACGAGAAGGTATTTTGTCCCTTGGCGAGGGGTCATTTCTGTGAAGTCTACCTCGATATCCTCAAAAGGGGCAGATCCCGTTTGTTGGACCCCAGGTGGTGGGGTCGGTCTGGTCTTGGGATTGTGTCTGTCACAGGTAGTACAGCGCTCTGTGATAGAGCGGCATAAGGCTGTGAGTCTGGCTTTATAGAAGTTTTTGTCTAGCAGCTTTTTAAATCCAGTCTTCCCTAGGTGGGAAGTAGAGTGGTGTTCCAAAATGATGTGGGGAGCAAGGGCGGCTGATATGAATAAGTGGCCATCACGCAGTATCCACCAACCTCGAGGGTGCTGGGTAGCACCCTCATTTTGTGCCCAGCTGTCTTCTGCTGTGGTAGGGCTTGGCAAGGCTGGGGTGGTGGAAGCAACGATGGCTGCGTCTGTGTCCTGGGGGGCCTTAGGGGGGGGCGCCTTTGCGCCGTCATCGGTGAGGAGATTGCCAGCAGCAGGCTCATCATTCCCTTTCTGGTGTCCTCAGCAGTGGATAATAGCTAGGCGCTGGGGTGCCCAAACAGCTTCCAGGAACTGTAGGATCTCGCTTTTGTTTTTGATGTTTTTTCCTTCAGATGTGAGGAGGCCACGTTCTTTGTAGATGGCTCCGTGTATGTGCACAGTGGCAAAAGCATACCTGGAGTCTGTGTAAATGTTAGCCCTTTCGTCTTTTGAGAGCTGTAGTGCCCATATGAGAGCCCAGAGTTCGGCCCGTGGGGCTGACCACCTGGCTGGAAATGCCTTTGCCTCCAGAACCTCCGAGGCGGTAGTTACAGCGTAGCCAGCTCTACGTAGCGCACCCTGTAGGAAACTGCTGCCGTCAGTATAGAGTGTAACCTCTGCGTCCTGCAGAGGGGAGTCCTTTTGCTCCGGCCGTGTGGCATGGACCTCAGTAATGACTTCTAGGCAGTCGTGTTCAGGCTCGCCTTGGGCTGTGGGGAGGAAGGTTGCTGGGTTTAAGGCTTGCACAGTCTGGAAGCTTATGTGAGGATTTTCCAGAAGGACCCCCCTGGTATTGGGTGAACCTGGCATTGGAAAGCCATCATGGACCCTGACAATTCATGAGCGTAATTACAGAATGGGGAACCTTGACTGTGAGTTGTAGTCCGAGGGTGAGCTTGTCAGCTTCCCAGACGAGGAGTACTGTAGTGGCTAAGGCCCTCAGACATGGGGGCCACCCGGAAGCGACTGGGTCCAGTCTTTTGGACAGGTAAGCAATAGGCCTCATCCAGGGTCCAACTATCTGGGTTAGGAGTCCTAATGCAGTTTTGTCTTTTTCATGGACAAATAAGCAGAAAGGTAGACCTAAAGCTGGGACTCTCCCGAACAAGTCTCTGAGTTCTATGAAGGACTTTCCCTGTGTCTCTCTCCATTTCAGGGGTTGCTTGTCTTGTCCTGTGAGTAACTCATAAAGTGGTCGGGCTATGGCCGAGAACCCGGGGATCTAGGTCCGACAGAATACAGCTGCCCCCAAAAATTCACGTAGGGCTCGCCTAGTGGTGGACCATGGGAGGTTGGTAATAACCGCTTTTTGCTCTGTGCTGAGGGCCCATTTTCCTTGGGTGATTATGAAGCCCAAACATTTGACTTCCTGTCTGCAGAGCTGAGCCTTTTTCCAGGACACCTGGTACCCTTTGGTGGTCAGATGTTGTAAGAGGGTAATTGTGGCTCGGTGGCAGGCCTTTCTCGTCGGGCAGACAATGAGGAGATCATCTACATATTGTAAGAGAGTGCAATTGACTTGTTCTTGCTGGAAACTTGCAAGGTCAGATGCCAGGACCTCACTGAATAGCGTGGTGGAGTTCTTAAACCCTTGTGGAAGCCTCGTCCAGGTGAGCTGCATGTGATGCCCTGAATTAGGGTCAGTCCACTCAAAGGCAAAAACGGGTTGGCTTACCGGGGCTAGTTGAATGCAGAAGAAGACGTCCTTAAGATCTAAGTACGTGAACCAGGTGGCCTCCATTGGGCTGAGAAGGGTGTAGGGATTGGGAACTACTAGATGCAGAGACTGAATTACTTGATTCACTGCACGGAGGTCCTGAACTGGGCGATATTCACCATTTGGCTTCTTGACGGGGAGTAGCGGTGTGTTCCAGGGGGACTGACACTCAACGAGGATGCCCGCATCTTTCAGCCATTGAAGATGTGTCTGAATGCCTATTTGAGCTTCCCTGGAAATCGGGTATTGTCGAAGCCGTTGTGGCTGGGCTCCGGCCTTTAGTTCAATTATGACAAGGGCCCGTTTTCTGGCAAGTCCGGGAGGATTGCTTTCTGCCCATACCCCTGGTACCTCAGTTCGGTAGTACTCAGGGTTTGTTTCGGTGGCCTCTGATTCAAATAGTCTCCATTCTTCGTCCCTAGGCGTGTTGAGAGAAAGGATGTCTTGTGGCTCGGCAGGGCTCAAGTTCATAGTTGTTTGGCCGGATTGTTCGAAGGAAATTTGTGCCCTTAACTTAGTGAATAGGTCTCTCCCGAGCAGTGGAATTGGGCACTCTCGATCGGGCACATATAAGAACTCATGGGAGATGATGTGGTTTACTACTTTGCAGGTTCAAGACCGGCAAAATGGCTGACTTACTGCCTAGTCTCTGGTGGCCCCCATGATGGTTACAGTCTGATTAGTAAGGGGAGCCACTGGGGAAGCAACCACTGAGTGTTCTGCTCCTGTGTCTACCATAAAGGTAATCTTTTGGCCCCCTATGTCTAAATCAACCGTGGGGGCCTAGTAGTAGAGAGCCCAGTCCCCATCAATCAGAGTCTATGCTGGCCAGGCTGATGAACTCAGGTTCCTTCTCACTAGGAGGGGTAGGCCGCGGATCGCTTCTGGGTTGAGGCTGTCGCCGATTGGGGCATTCATTTTTCCAGTGCCCCATCTCCTTACAATAGGCACATTGATCCTTTTTGAGCATTTTGCGAGGCTGCATCATATTTCTCGTCTGCCCCACAGTCCTTCTTTTGTTGGTGTTTTGTTGGAGTGCCGCCGCCAATAGAGTTACTTTCTGTATCATCCTCTTATCAGCTTCTCGCTTGGCTACGTTGTCGTGGTTGTGGAACGCTTTGTTAGCCACCTCTAACAGTTGGGTGATGTTCATCCCAGTGAAGCCTTCGAGTTTTTGGAGTTTTCGGTGGATGTCGGGGGCCGACTGTGCAACAAAAGCTAGATTTACCATTCGCTGATTTTTCTGGTGCCTCTGGGTCAAATGGGGTACATGCGGAAGGCTTCACATAGTCTTTCCTAGAAGTCTCTGGGCGTTTCTTCCCTGTCTTGAGTTACCTCAGCTCTCTTTGACATATTAGTTGGCTTCTTTGCCTCTTGTCGGAGACCCCACAGAATGGCCTCTTGATACCTCCTGATAGCACCTCTACCTTCTTCCATGTTGAAGTCCCCGTCGGGCCGGTTGTCAGGAGCAGCCTCGTTAGCCCATCTCCCCATGTCCATGCTACCTCCTGGAGCCATCTCTTTGAGCCACTTCTGAGCTTCTCGTAGGATTCTCTGCCTCTCTTCGGTGTTAAAGAGGGTGCAGAGGAGTTGTTGACAGTCTTCCCAGGTAGGCCGGTATGTTTGGAAGATGGATTTCATGAGGACAATTATAGCTTGGGGCTTTTCTGAGCAGGCTGGGCTGTGATGTTTCCAGTTCAGGAGGTCAGTGGTGGTAAAAGGCTGGTAGTAGATTATAGGTCGGCCAGGAAGGGGAGTCCCATCCTGGCCAATAAGGTTGGGTTCTCGGGTTTCGCGGAGAGGTATCTGGAGGGCTTGGATGTTTTGCGGCTGAAAGTGTCGGGTGAAATCTTGGGGTGTGGGCTCTGCAGGCCGACCCTCGGGTTGAGCAGCTGACAGGGAAACGGAGGGCGGCAGGGTGTTTGGAATTGTATCCGGAGGGGTTGGCAGGACTGGTGGGATGTATGGTGGCGGCAGGATTTGCAGCTCTTCCTCATGGTCCCCTTGGTGTATAGTTTTTGTCAGAGTGGTGTTGGGAGTTCCTTTCAGAGCCCGGGTTACGAGAATCCTACACTGTCCCTTTTTACTAGAGCAGAATTGTACCCAAGGTGGAAGGGTCCTGGCAATTTCCAACCAGGAGTCAATGTATGGAAACTGATCTGGGTGACCAGGATTACCGGTCACCCCAATATAAATGCGATGGACGATGGCCAGGTCTAGGGTTCCCTTTGATGGCCAGCCGATGTTAAAAGTGGGCCATTGCAATTCACAGAGGGTTTTTAACCTTCCTGGGGTCATGTGGACTCCATAATCTCCTCCATAACCCTTTTTAAAATTCTTTAACATGCAGTCTAGGACTGTAGGCTTACTCTGCTTCCCTCCTATAGTGTACGATGTTGCAGATGGTAGGGAGGGGGATTTACTCAGATGCTGCCCTGCTCGCATCCCTCCCGGGAATTTAGGAGCATCTCGGCTAAGGTGTACCGAATAATTTCCAGACCAGGCCACTCCATGGAGTGAATCACAGTTATGCCAAATGACGCCCTGCGAGAATCAGGGTGGAGCTTACTCAGGTTCTGTAGCTAAAGCAGCGGATCAAACAATCAGGCACACAATCAGTCACTCACACACTGGGATGACACCCTCCCATGGGTGTCCCTGCCTGAGCAGGTTATAAAAACCTACCGGGAGGTGATCAGGCTCCCCTTCTGTCACATGGGACAGGACTGACTCGGACAATGGCCCCAGGGCTTACCTGGTCTGATGGGAGGATCTGGCTGGTTGTTCCGGTTCCCTCTCTGTGAGTCCAGCTGGGGAGGCACGGGCCATGGCTACCTGGGGAAGGTCCGGTCCGGGTCTGCCAAAATTGGGGTGGGGGGTGCGCCTATACCCTTCTTTGGCTTCCCGTTGCTCTGCGGCCTGCCTCTTGCCAGACGCTGGTGGTGCAAGGGGCCTGCACGGTTGGGTTTCCCGGTCAGGGAACCAAATGTAGCGGAAAAGCAGCGAGGAATGAGAGACTCAAGATCAGGGAGAACACAGCTCTATTATGCCTGCGGGCTCAGCGGGATTGTTCCCAAAGACTGAGCACTTACTGGGGTCTGGCGCTTTGTTTTACAGGGTTAGGCTTCCGGGTTTCTGGGTATTCATGCCATTGCTATTGCAGTGCTACGGATTGGTTAAATCTGGCTGGGGTGCTGGGGAAGTCTGTCCCTAACAGCTGTGATCACTGAATACTGTTTTGATGGGAAAGCCTCTAACTGCTGTGCTCACAGGAAACTGCTCCAATAAGATATTGGAGGAGGAGGGGGACGGAAAGCTCCCAAGGCTGTGCTCACAGGGAAAAACCGTCCCAACATTATTGGCAAAGACTTTAACAAGTATAATAGTTGTAATTTAGTTGAGGAGGATAATCATGTATTAGCTTAAGATCTAATGCCTTACAGAGATCTGTTATTCTATGAAAGTATTGACTTATAGTAGTCCCAACTAGGAAACACAGAAGTATTCCAGACATTCTTGTGAAATTCAGCTGTATTATCTCTTAGTGCTCCTTTAAACCTTAACTCTAATTAAGGATCATTTAGAGGTTTTTAGCTAGAGGGATAGGTGAAAGGATGTCTTTATCCCCACTTAGGCAGAGAAAAGTTTTAAAGTAAAAAATGAGCAATGGATGATTGTCTCGCCAAGTGTAATTAAGAAAATTTAACAGCACTGATTGTACAAAGTTCTGGAAGTAAAACCTGCCAAAGGCTGAGATATGGCTTCTATTTAGCAAATATTGTAAACTCAGCATGTCAAGTCTTTTATTTGATTCTAATTCTTGGATCAAGCTACAGTCGCTCACGTGTAGAATAGCATATTTTATGTCTGTGGCCCAAAGCGAAGAAGCTTCCTTTTGCCTCCCTTATCTGGGACTTTGGTGTGAAATGTTTCACCCGCTAGGTCCTCTTCCCTGAAACCTGCCTGTTTGAAGTGTCTCACTTCTCATCTGCTCACTAACATCTTTAAATTCACAGTTTGCTAGTAATAATTTCTCACTTTTTCAAGAGCATTGCTACATCTAGAAAAGCTTCAAGGGCTCAGAGAGGGAAGCCTTAGTGACTAAATTTTACAGACATGGTGAGAGGCAGGAAGTATCTGGGTTGTGGGAAATTCTTGCCTTCAGGGATTTAGGTGTTTTCTTGCAAACATGAAACATGGATAGTTGAAAAATTATGTAGCCATACAAAATCGCAGTGCAAGCCACTTGTGATAGACGCATTCATGATCAATTATCAGAGGAGTAGTTTAGACAGTATGTGCTTAGACTTTTGAGAGAGAATAATCAGATTTAGTCTATTGAACTGGTGGAGAAAACTAGGAGATGGCATTTATGAATAAATTATCTAAGATATATGTTGACCTAATACAATAGCCCATGCTATATACATGTAATATTGCTTTAGATGGTCATATGTGCCTCTGTGCACAGATATATATATATATGAAAAGCAGGAATGAATTGCTCAGTGGTGATGGTGATAGATTTGGGGTTAAGAATGCCAATTAGCTTCTTTCTGTTACACACTGGATGCAAACTACCCCTTACATCCATGAAACTCTTGTTTTTTATGGTGTATTCCCCCCAAAAGGTGGTGATCATTTTGTTAGATATTCAATGGACCAGCCCAATACACTGAAATAGGAATCTTTACCAGAGCCCTATTTTTTCTTCCACTTACTGAACTGCTTGCAAGAACAAAAGGTACCCTCCAAATCTAATTGCTTGTAATTGGCCTATTTATGAACAACATAAGTGGGACACACGTGCCTTTATTTAAACTACAATCATAAGAATCAAGTCCTAGAGAAAAAAGAAGAGAGGTAGGTAAATGCATGGATGGAACTGAAAAAGCTGTTCAAAGTTTAGTGATGGGTGGGCATATTTAGGAAAGCCATGAGGTACTCTTGGGAAGTTAGACAAATAGATCAGTCTCTGAGAGTCTAGAAGGAACATGGAAGAAGACTGTGCATGTGAGCAAGCAGTGGAATACAGTGAGTTTTGGAGACATAGAAGTGTTCTGGGAAGCCAGAAATGCAAAGCCTAGGGAAGCAGATCAAGATAATAGGAAATACTTTTTATATCCCACCTATGCCCCTTTGGACCTTAACATTGTCATATAAGTGGCTAATTCAACATGGCATCATGTCTATTTCTTGGTCTAAGAGCTTTCTCTGATCTCTGGGATCAGCTTAGAGCTAGCATAGCAATGCAGAAACAGGATGTAAGGCATGAATTCTCCTTCCTCACCCACCATCCCCACAACTACAGTGTAATTTAACCAATGGAGTATCAATGCCCCAAGTCCCTTTCTCCTTGGGTGATACAGCAATGGATCCCAGAGACTTAGCTTAATTGCATCTCTGGGATCCCTAGTACAATTAAGTGCAGTTGTCTATAATACTAACACTTGCCAACAAACCTGGCATTGTTTGCCTTCCATTCTGTTGCATTTTATCATTGTCACCCTGGTGTCATCTGGGATCCCCTTCCCCAAAACCTAGCTGCACCTGAGTCTTTGTACCAAAGCTCTCTTTGGGGGAATCCAAACTAAGAATTTTATACAACGTGAATAGTCAAAAGCTTGAAAAATAAAAACAAACTGGAAAAATTAAAAATAAATAACAGATATGATCAGTCCAAGGAGAGCTGAGATGCAGATAAATGAAAATATTTTCTTTTCTTTAACTATATCTCTTGAAAAATGAGTTTAGGAAACATTGTCATTTACTGATTCTTCTGGGTTAGTACTTTGTGAAGGAAAAAGCAACACAATGGGCATTTTAAAAGTAAGCTTTTGAAAACGAACGCTTTAAGCTCAAACATGTTAGTTGTAATAATGGGAATCCACCTCACTAAGAGATGCATTGCCTAGTTCTCTGTGGTTTCCTACTACAGTAGTTCTTTTTGGAGTTAGGTGGTCTTTTCCAAAGAGCGCTTGTGTTATATGTTGAAATAATGAAAAAGCTGCTGAAACACAATATGCATTTTAAAATCTAGTAATAAAGAAAGTAATATGGCTGAATAATGCCTGGCCAGATTAAGTTTGACACTGTATTTGCTTTATGTCCAACTTTATCTGACAATGCATTATTCACTAGTACTATACACAGTGCTTTATTAAGTCTTAATCAAATGCATTTTATCATAAGTGTCAATTCAATGCTTTGCCATTGTATTTATATATTTCTAAATACTGAGTTCTTTGTAACAAATGATAAACGCTTAGACTGGAAAAGAATATCATATTTCTGGGGCTTGGGAATGTGGTCATTGCGTAGGCACAGGGTGATTTTACATCTAAACTAAATTCATCTACAAATTATATTATTCTTTCTTTCCTCTTCCTAATAAACTGAAATGCGAAAATATTTTTTTTCTTCACTATCGTGAAAACCAAACGAGCATGTTTAGATTATCCATACAGGGTGTTTTAATAGGTTTGTAGAGCACACATATAAGATACAGATTAAAATTTTGATGGCAGATTTTTATTTAATAGATTTTTGGGCTAAATTTTCAAACGCAACTAAGAGTTCAAATGAAGCAGGTTAAACACAAAGATTTATGTACAAACTGACAAGAGATTCCAAACAGTTACACACAGTTTCAAGTATAATTAATAATGAGCTGTATGTTTTGTAAATGCAACTGGGCCTTCGAAAGCTTCTTAGGTTTCCTTGATTTCCAAGGAAAGAAAATGCTTTACAAAGTATATTATTCAAATGCATTAAGATCTTAGGTTTACTATTCTGATAATATTGGACAAATTTAATTTTTAAAATATTGCTGAAACCTAACTTTAAGTTGCTTGAAAATCTGGTTCTTTTATCAAAACAGCAGCTGTAGATTTATTGTACTATTTGTTTTTGGAGAAAAAAAGTACAACTATCATAATACTACAATATTAGTTTGGAGAAATTTGTTCATTATATAAGAATTTCTTTTCTTTTTTTATACAAAATCACCATTTTATTTTTTAAAGAGTTTTGTTAAAAAATACAGCTAACCTAAAACATTATGTCAGTTTCATGTGTACACTATAGTTGTTCAACATTTATATACCTAAAGAAGTGATCACCATAAGTCCAGCCACCATCTGACACCGTATTATACTATCACAATATTATTGACTATATTCCCCAAGCTGTATATTAAATACTCATGACATATTTGTTTTATACCTGGAAACTTGAACCTCTTATTCCCCTTCACCTTACCCCCCCCCTTTAAACTTTTAAAATTACAGTTGACATTATGTATTATTTTATATTAATATTAGGTGAACAGCATAGTGATTAGACATTTGTATAATTTAAGAAGTGGTGCCCCTGACTAGTCTAGTACCCACCTGGCACTATACATAGTTATTACATTATTAACTATATTTCCTATGCTTTACTTTACATCCCCATGACAATTTTATAACTATTTATTTGTACTTATTTGTTCCTTCACCTTTTACACCCTGTCCTCCAACTCCCTTCCCAACTATCACTCCGATAAATCTATTACCCATCTGGCACAATACATAGTTATTACAATATTATAGATTATATTCCTTATGCTATGACCTACATCCCCATGACTACTTTGTAACAACCAATTTGTACTTCTTAATCCCTTCTCATTTTTCAAACACCTGCACATGCCCCCTCTTATCTGGCAAGCATCAAAACATTCTATCTATGAGTGTATTTCTGTTGTTTGTTTATGTTGATCTTTCGATTCCACATATAAGTGAAATCACATTGCATCTGTTTTTCTCTGTCTGACATACTCCACTCAGCACAATACCCTCCAGGTCCATCCATGCCACCATAGATGGCATGAACCCATTCTGTTCCCTGGCCAAGCAATATTCCATTTTATATAGGTACCACCCCCTCTTTATCCACTCATCCATCAATGGATACCCAGGCTGCCTCCACATCTCGACTATTGTAAATAATACTACAATGAACATATAACTGCATTTGTCTCCTCAAAGTAGTTTTTTGGGTTTCTTCGGATAAATACCCAGAAGTTTCTGTAGATCTTACAAGGTTTGTCTCTAGTTATAGCCTTTGTTTTAAAGTCTATTTTGTCTGGTATAGATATTACGACTCCAACTTTTTTTTCTTTTTTCCATTTCTATTTTCAAGAAATGACTTTTTCCATCCCTTTACTTTCAGTCTGTGTGTGTCTTTCAAACTGAAGTGAGTCTCTTGTAGGCAGCATATGAAAGGGTTTGTTTCTTATCCATTCAGCCATTTTATGTTTTTGATTAGAGTATTTAATTCATTTAGGTTCAAAGTAATTATTGATAGATATATAGTTATTGCCATTTTATTATTCATATAGTTGACTTTTTATTTTTTGTCTTAGAGAAGTCCCTTTAAAATTCCTTGTAATACTGATTTGGTGGTGATGAACTCCTTTAGCCTTTTCCTTGTCTGGGAAGCTCTTCATCTGTCCTTTGATTTTAAATGACAGCTTTGCTGGGTAAAGTAATGTTGGTTGTAGGTCCTTGCTTTTCATCCCTTTGAATATTTTGTGCCAATCCCTTCTGAGCTGCAAAGTTTCTGTTGAAAATTCAGCTGACAATCTCATGGGAACTCCCTTATAACTTACTGGTTGCCTTTCTCTTCCTGCTTTTGGGATTCTCTTTGTCTCTAACCTTTGCCATTTTAATTATAATGTGTCTTGGTATGGGCCTTTTTGGGTTCTTGTTTCAGACTCTGTGCTTCCTGAGCTTCTGTGTCTATTTCCTTTGTCAGGTAAGAAAATTTTCAGTCATTATTTCTTCAAATAGGTTCTCAATCCCTTGCTTTCTCTCTTCTCTTTCTGGTACCCCTATGATGCGAATGTTGTTATGCTTGATGTTGTTCCAGAGGTTTCTTAAACTAACCTTATTTCATTTTTAATTCTTTTTTCACTTTTGCTATTCTGATAGGGTGTTTCTTTTACCTTGTCTTCAAATCACTAATTCAATGCTCTGCTTCATCTAGTCTGCTGGTGATTCTTTCTAGTGCATTCTTCATTTCAGTTATTGTATTCTTCACTTTTGACTTGTTCTTTTTTATGGTCTGCGTCTTTTGTTATGTTTGCTATCTCTTTGTTGAAATTCTCACTAAGTTCCTTGAGCATCCTTATAACCAGTGTTTTGAACTTGTCTCTGGTAAGTTGCTTGCCTCCATTTTGTTTAATTCCGTTTCTAGAGTTTTCTCCTGTTCTTCCATTTGTGATATATTTCTTTGTTTCCTCATTTTGACTGTCTCTCTATTTGTTTCTATGTATTAGGCAGGTCTGCTGCATCACCAAGTCTTGGCCAGGTGGCCTTATGTAGTAGGTGTCCTGTGGGGCCCAATGGCACAGTCTCTTTGTTCACTTATGCTGGGTGCTCCAGAAGTGTCCCTTGTGTGGACTGTGTGTGCCCTCTTGCTATATTTGATCCTTGATTGCTATTGACATGTTAGTGGGTGGGAGAGGCCCTCAGGCTGATTGGTTGTGGGGTTCGGCCACTTTCACAGCTTATAGGCTGCTGTACAGATGGCTTACCACATGAAGCAGAATTCAACTCAGCAGGCTCTGGTGCCTGCTGTGACTGCCCTTTGAGTGTGCCACTTGTGGGGTGGTGCTCTGGTGTGGTCTGAAGCCAACCTCTAAGTACGTTGGTTCTGGGGCCTCTTGGGAGGGGCTCTGGTGCAGGCCCTGGTCACCCACTGCCTGTGACCTGCCAGGGACAACCTGGTAGCAGCTAGAAAGTGATCCATGGTTGGTCACTGCCTGTGCTGAACTTGGAGGTGCATGGGAGAGGCCACACTGTGATTTGAGGATGGCTGCCATCAGTGATGGGTCTGGGATAACTTGGCAAAATCTCAGTACACTCCAAGGCCTGCTGCCAGCTTCCAGCTGCTATAATGTTCAGCTGCTGATAAAGCCTCATGCAGTTGGGTGGGGTGGAGTCTCAGTGAGTCACTAGGATGGAGCAAGCAGAGCTCAGCAGACCAAGTCAGAATCAGATTTGGCCACGGCCATAGGGAGGGTCTAACACAGGAAAGATGGTGCCTACCTGCTGGCTGCAAGGGAGGAACTCACACAGGGAAAATGGCAACTGTCCCTCCAGTCTTCACCCTTAGCTACACAACTCAGTCTTTCTCCATATGTCTCTGAAGTCCCCTAAGTCACTGTTTCTCTCCGGATCCCAGGGTGAGTGCCTGTGAGTGAGTCTGTTCTGACCCTTTAAGATGATGTCTGTGTTTCCTGCAGCCTTTGGTCCCAGAGTGTAGGACTCTCCACTGTTTTCCACAGCCACATTTTGGAGGGGCTCCTATTTCCAGTATGAGAACTCATGGTTGGGAAGCCTGGTGTGATGCTGGAGTCCCTTGCTCCTCTGTGACCAAGATGTCCTCCCCAATTTTCACCCACAACACGGAGGTTTTGGGCAAGCCCGTTTAGTGTCTCCACCTTTCCTACCAGGCTCAACATGGCTTCTTCTTTATATCCTGAGATTAAAACTTCTGTTTAGCTAGACTTCAGATGCTTCTCAAGATTGACTGTTCCATAATTATAATTTTGATGTGTTCAAGGGATAAAGCAAGCACTGCGTTTATCTACTCCACCATATTGGATCCCCTCTAAACATATCTTTAAGACTAAAGAAGCTCATAACTTTTTTTATTTTAAAAAATCACCACATTAAAAGAAATACAGGGCTCTAAATGAGCATTGCATTAAGTTGGACTGTTGTCTCTCTGTGTGAATGCTAAATGAAGCTACATTGTTAATGACATTAGGCTCTACACTCCAGAATGGCATTAACCTCTGAGTAAATATTACTAATTAGATAAAGTTTTATCTACAGAAGTAATGCTTAGACTATTAAACATATAATTAACACTTACATATGGAATATTAAGAATATAATACGTGCTCCTTTTATATAATAAACTATACTTCACCCTGCCACATAAATGACAATCAAATAATTATTTGTAAAAACAGAAACAAAATATAATTCCAACAATCTCCCAAAATACCCATCCAAGATTATTGGTTTTATTTATAATTTTATGTTAGAAATGATGGTTTGTGAAAAAGGATCTCAGTTATATCTAGAAACTTTAATTGAAAGTTCAGAAATCTTAGAGGCTTCTATGGAGAATGGATTCAGACACGCTATGACTATTATTTTTTTAATGATAACTTTTGGAAACCATTGATAATTGATGGGTATGAGTTTTCATTGTCTTTTTAAGAAATCTTCCTCATTTCACTTTGTCTTTCCTTCTTTCTCACTTCTTTTCTCCAATGTATAATTATTCCCACTTCCATTATTGCTGTGGGTTTTGCTTGTTTGTTTGGATTTTCCCTTTTATTTTATTTTTTTGCCTATCTTTTACCAAGCAGTTTCATAACTCATAGGTAAGGTTTGATTAATTTAAAAAGGGTTACAGTGACATTTTAGATTTCATTTGATACATTAATAAATATTTAAGCTTTTGAGATTGGTGTTTAGTAATTAAGAAAAAGCCACTTAAATAATTTTGGGGAATGTAGGATTCAATAATTTGAATAGTTTTCTTTATTATGTAACTTCTCAGAACCTTTAATAGTCTTAGATGAGTTATAAAATTCTAAGAAGAGGATATAGGATGGAGTGTTTCTCCACTTTATTTGCCACTGGGACCCCTTTTATGTGGGGTTTGAGAGCAATAGCAAACATTAATAGTACTTCATATGTGTCAGACACTGTTCTAAGTGCTTTACCTCATAAGGAAAACAATCTTCTATTTTACAGATGCAGAAATTGAGGCACAGAGAGGCTCAGTGACTTGCTCTGTGGAAGAGCCATCAAGAGGGAGGGTTAGGGGTCTGAACCCAGGTAGCTTATCACTGCACCATGCACCTATTTAGGACAGTCATTAGGGTTTCTCTACCGTCCAAAGCAATCTGTTGGACATTTATTTAGTTCATATCTTGTAGCTCAAAATGAATTTGCATTAATTGTTCATGCAGACTGAGCAATACCAAATCAATAATAGTTTCCCCTGTACTTCAACATTCAGCAGAAGTCTCAGTCAGATCCTATGTTGTCCTAGAGTTCTCTTGTTTTTCTTCTATGTCCAGATAACTTTAATGAATACAGAACTTTATAAGTTATAATAATATCTTGGCATTTTTATTGCTTTATATTGCATAGTTTTTAATACAGAAAAACTATTCTTAACATGATATATTTTTTACACAAAGTAATGAATCAATGATATTTATGGACCGACCACTTATTATAAGCATGTATTTCTAGTAAGAATCTCCAGTTAATAGACTCAATCAAGTTAGAAAAATAATACATTAAGGGGAGAAAGAGGTCTTCATTAAAGTCATTTTTATACCTAAATATGTCAGCCTTTTTTAAAGTCTGTGTCTGTTTTTCACAATGAAGTTAAGTGTCTAACCATTTAAAAAATAAATTTGAAACTTCTGTATTTTTTCCCATTTTGACCACACAACCAACTAATTTTGGAAGTTTTTTTTTTTTAATTGTATACATTTATGTTATTTGGACAAAAACAAAAGATAAAGATAATTAATCTTAGGTTTTACTATTGTTTGTGTATTTTTATATATTTTCTTTTATCTGTTTCTTAAAACATAAACAAAATTAAAAACACAAAATCATTATTAAGATGCTATTTACAAGCATGAAGATGTCCTTGTGTGTGAGGTATTTATAGAATTAACATAAGAACATAGTGGTTCTGATGATAAATGTATAACAGGAAGGCCATGGGTGTGGAAGGGAATGATGTGGGTCAAGTTCCAGTTCTTTTCCTGAGTTTGTGTGACTCTGAGCAAGTCACGTATGTCCCTGGATCCCAGTTCTTTATCTGTGAAACAGGACTATGGGATTCAATCGTTGTTATATTTTTTCACTCTATTCTCTTGTGAATCATTTTAAGAATGTTCCTTGAATCAGCCTTTGCTGTTTAACATTTGCTTATCATGCTTACAGCAGGGATTCTTGGCCTCTTTGTAGAAGTTTCTTTCTCAGTGTTTGGATGACACTATGTACTTTGTGTGTTTGTGTGAGAAAAAGCAAGATTAAAATAAATTTAGAATACGATGAAAACAGAGACTTTAGCAGAGACTAATAGAATTTCTAATATCACTGAAATTCTCAGCTGACATATCAATTGGTCTGTGATCAACTAACAAATAAGTGTATTTCCTAGTAGGCAGATGCATTTACAAAGAATTAGCTCTCTTTATATGAATATACAGTAATGGAACTATCAATCTAAATACAATTAAAGTTCTGAAGGAAGAAGAAGACAGTAGGTCACTCATAAGAGAGTTTGCCAGTAGCAGCAGCTCTCAGATCCATTTCTCTCTTTGTGCTAGAGAGTCAGGTTTGGTTTCCAGCTTTCGACACCTCCTCAATGTGCACTCGCCAGTCCTCCTGCCACGTGTTATAGGATCCTGGAGATATTAAGAAGTAGAGAATCAATGTGGCTGCATTCTGTTTTCCAAATGGGTATTTGTACATACAGTTTATAAATGACCAATAAGAATTTTCTGTTCAGGTGTACTTTTCCCTTGGGATCCCATAATTATTTAAAAATACTAACTATAAACTCCTCACTATTTCCTTAAAGTATTTGCTTTTGTGAAACTCAGTTGTATGCCAAAAATCACTTTGATACTTGACTTGGAAACTGTAGACCAAACTCATAGATCCACATGAAAAAACAAGATATAAAATTTGGCTTTGGCATTTCCCCAAATGTGGTATCCTGAATCATCATATTTTTCTATATGCCATAAATTATGTATAATAATAGAAAAAGATGACTACCTTCACACTAAATGCAATGCTTGTATTAACATCTGTCAGCTATTTTGTGAGAATATTGCCAAAATATAACATTTATCTTGGCATTTTGTTCCATTTTGCTTTTGTGAGTATTTCTTCTTTTATTGCCATTAACATAGCATAACAAATGTCTTTCAGATGTGAAAAATAAATTATTTTCAATATATCTCAGTAGTTATTAAGGCAGATTAATGCAAGGTGCTGTAAGAGTAATGTCCAAATAAAATGTCATAACTGAACAATACAATATGCCATAGGAATACGATTGAGTTGTTCTTGGTAACTTTGTGAGAAACTGGTAAAAATCAATATACGCAACAAAAGTAAAATATACAAGGCCATGTTTTGTTGAAAAATCAGACAGGGACTTTGATGATACTGGTTTCAGTGCAATGATCAAGCTGCCATGTTAAATTAGAGCAAGACCAAAACAGTTTACACTTGATTTTTACCTACAAGTGTGTAGCTGGTTTCTATTGAGGGTTAATGAAAAATAAACTTGGGAATGGACATTTCCATACCAAGAGGTCTCTGTGGTTTCATATTAATTATGAAAACTTGAGTGTTACCTTTTGGACTTTGGCATTTGGCAAGTTCATAACAATCTTTCTATTAGTAGTCATGAAAGATTATTTATTTTCTAGAATTGTAAATTCCAGGGCCTCAAAATACGTAAGGGCGAGCTGCCAAATAAATTTAAATACTGTTATGTAATATAGCTAGTATGTCTCTGGAGCCTAGGCATGGAGTGGAGAGGATTTGGTTTCACTGGCGTGAGACTTATGCAGTCACATAAGGCTCTATGCTTAGAAGGGACCACATTAAATATTTATTTTATGCTCTGTTCCCACCATTTTGATTTTTGAATAAGGGGTCCTGTATTTTTTTCACAATAGTTTCTACAAATTATGTAATGGACTATCAAGGGAGATGTAAAGGGAGAATAAGACTCCATGATGACTGCAATCCTTCTCACGTAGATTTGGCAGGTGGCTCTTTGCTCTCCTCTTAACAGTGTTCCTTTATTTCTACCTCTCTTACTCTAGCCATGTCTTTATTCTGACTTGGAAGACAGACTCTCTACAATGTTAAATTCTCTTTAAAGGCCCAAAGTGTCCTCCATGTTTCACCTCAGATTGCTCTAGAAATGACTAGATATCTATGTTGTTGAACATCTCTGCCATGACTCACTTTCTCAATTAGTTATTCACTCTTTCAGCTCTAACACTGTGCTGGGCACCATGCTTTATGCTGTGGATGTAGTGGTGAATAGGAGACATGGTTCTTGTTGTCCTAAGCTTGCAGTTTAGAAGGGTAAACAATCATGACAAGGGTCAAGTAAAAGAAACTTTGATGGTGGTAGAATAGCGCCCATAGGAACGCAGAAGAGGAGACCCTAAGGAAATTACATCTATCTAAATAGAGTTCTGCGATGTAAGTGTGGATGGATATTTTTCACATAGAGGGGAAAGCAGGAAGTGTTCTAGAAAGAAGGAATAGCATGAACTATAGCCTGGAGGTAAAAGGCTCTTCAGGAGAATTTCCCCTGTAGGAAGTTGTGCTAACCGTATTCAGCGTAGGTATCAGCCAGAGATGTATTTTCAGGGGATTGCAAGTTTGTCAATACTAGGGTTTTGAATGAGTTAACAGTTTTGGCTAAAAGGCCACCACAGAAGGACCTGCCTCTACTTTAACCAAATTTTTATTAACAAAGTCCATGTAACATATATCTGAACCAGAACAGGTTTTAATATGCAATGTCTGTGGACACATTGAAGATTTCAGTTTGGTTCTTGGAAGCCAAAATGTTGACTAGAAGAAAAAAAAGTCATACAAATTTATAATCAAAGTTAAATACTATTATGAACTGAATGTTAGTGTCTCTCCAAAAATTCATATGTTGAAGCCCTAACTTCCATTATGATGAGATTTAGATGTGGGGCCTTTGGGAGGTGTTTAGGTTTATACGAAGTTGAAGATGGGGCCCCCAACATGGGATTAATATACTTATAAGAAAAGGAAGAGATCTATCTCTCTCCATGTATGCACATGGAGGAAAGCCCACATGAGCCCTCGGCAGTAAGAAGGCAGCTGTGGAGAAACCAGGCAGTGGGCCCTCTTCAAAAACCATATCTGCCTGCACCTTGATCATGGACTTCCCAGCTTCCAGAAATGTGAAAAATAATAAACTGTTTTTTAAGCCACTCAGTCTACGCTATTTTGTTATAGTAGCCTGAGCAGATTAATACGTATACCATTATATAGTCCTATGCCACTTAACAAAGGGGATGCGTTCTGAGAAATGCCTTGTTAGAGAATTCTGTCCTTGTGCGAACATCATAGGCTGTACTTACATAAACTTGGATGGTATAACCTACTACACACGTAGGCTATGTGGTAGAGCCTATTGCTCCTAGGCTACAAGTCTGTGCAGCGTGTTACTGTACAAAACAACATAAGAGTAAATCAAGCACAAGAGAAAATGATGCAATCGGGAGACACTGTAATCATGAGAGGTATGAAGCTGCTGCTGGCATAACACGACATAGTTTAACAGAAAACTTTTTTTTTGTAAATAGAAAGATGACACTTTAAAATAACAATAAAAATATAGTATAGTAAATACATAAACCAGTAACATAGTTGTTTATTATCATTATCAACGTTAGGAATGGGAGCAGTATGAGCCACTAGAGAGCCCCTTCTGGTCCTGGCTATGGAAAATATTAGAGTGGTAACTATTTCTGCAATAAATAAAGAAATCTTATTCCAAGTCTAAATTATACCTAGATCTGTCTCATCAACCAACACAGCAGAGGTAATCTTAAATTTACCACTGACACATATGTAAATTTAAATGTAGATTATTTAAATGAAAATTTCATCAAAGGCTCTAGCTGACAGGCTATAATAGTCTACACATGATGGCAAAGGGCTGAACAGCATAGTGGCAGTAGTAAATAAAGTGGGACCTTTATTTATTTAGAACATTGTTTTTGATGATTTTTTCATGATTTGTTCATTTATTTACATGAAAAACCTTATGAAAATATGCAAATTAAGCAACTTTCAGTTGTACACGCAAAAAAATGTATGTGCTACACTTTTAGATAACTGGCAGCACAATAGATTTACATCAGCATCACCACAAACATGAATGATGAATTGCACTGTGACATTACAATGACTATGATCCCTTGGGGATAGGAAATTTTAAGCTTCATTATAATCTGATCGGACCACTGGTCCATCCATGACCTAAATCTCTTTACGCAGCACAGGACTATATAACAGTGTCCTAAGAATCTCCAGTATTCTTTTCGGGAAGACCCCAAAATTCATGTTTACTGCACAGTGTTCAAGAAACAGGAGAGAAATCCCTGTACAACTGAGCATCTCACATAGGCCAAGCAGCACAGTTGGCCTGCCCAGAATACCACACGAGCAGAAATTACAGCTGCAATTCTTCACCCAGCAGGTGGTTTTCCAAGAGTTTATTTAAAGAAAATAAGTAGACTGTTTTTGTGTCTTTGCTTTGTAGGTGGGTAAGCATTAGAAATATTACAACTGAAACCTTCCAGAGAGTTACTCTGCCTGGAACTTTCTGCCGATCAGAGCCCTATGAAAGCAGATGTTGACTAATTAGTTGGGAGGATGTGAATTCTAGAGTTATTTCTGACTTATCTGTTTCCACTTAAAATGTAGAGAGGGAAGCCACAAAATGGAAACTGACTTTTCCTTAGGTCTCAATAATGCTATTGGTTTTATACTTTGAGAGGGGGCAAAAAGAGTGAAGAAAAAGAACTATTGAAAATGATTCTCCACAGGTAAGCAGGGGAAAATGTAACCTATTACCTTGCATTGCCCATAAAAGGTTTTTCTTTTTCCTTTAAAATGTGATAGTTTGATGTCTGAGATACTGCTATTACTTTTTCCTTTGTAAATGAACTGATGGAAGGAACACATCATCTGATAGTAATCTTTACTGTGTACACACAAGTATTATACGATTGATAAAAGTTGTTGAATTAAAAAATATGCACAAAGAGACTGTGAAATGGATGTATCCAATTATTCTGTGCTCTATTTTTATCACCTCATGTAGTTTGCACATGTACAGACTAAGACTTTTCTATTTCCATTGTGAAAATGAGGCATTTTACACATTGAAGTGATTCCGTTGACTCTGTGTATTTAGTGACCTTACAAAGATTAGCTTAGTATATTTGTAAAACATTCTATTTCTGATTTTGAATCCATTGAAGTCAACATGCTATGGTAAAATACAAACTTACTTTCTACTCCTTATTTAACGTGATGCAGTATAAAAATTATAGATCACATGATTATTATTGAACAGGCCCAGGTGTTTGTTTAAAGAAAAACAACACAACAACATGTAAATGTTCTGTAGTAATCGATGACAATGAGACATTTTGCTTTGCTGGGAAATTTAAGGTTTACGGGTTAGAAGCTATTTCTGTACATAGCATCATTGAGGAATCAAACAGAATCCTCAACTCTATGGATTTTTAAATGTAAGGCCATTTTGCCCATTCATATTTAAGAATGTTTCAGAATATGAATGATAGACTCTAGTTTCAAGCTTTGATAGTGGTAATTTGTAACCTTAAAAAATATAGATGATTCTAAAAGGTAAATTCAACATTATATTACTTAAGGTATTGGTCCCAATGTCTTTTATCATGTAAAAATCACTTTATTTATTTGTTTATTTTTTCATTCAATCAACTTGTATGTATTAACTGCTGAATCTGTTAGGGTGTTTCCAAGCAAATAATGAAGAGTTCCACCAACAGTAGCTAAACAATAAATGTCATAAACATGTACAAAAAGCCTGAAATATGAAGGAAAACATATAAATTTAACTACAGTTCAGTTAAAATTTTCTGTGACTCACAAGATACCATAAAACAGAAGTTAAGCCACAGATGGGCAGAAGATATTTGCAATTCATGAACAGACATTAATATTCAGAATATATAAAGAACAAACTAAAAATCAATAAAAAAGACAAACAATAGGAAAATAGTTGAAGAATACAAATAAGAAAATAATAAATAGCAAAAACCCAATAGCTCACAGACATAGGAAACGATATTCAAACTTATCATTAAGCAGGAAAATGTAAATTAAAAGCAATATGAGATACTATTTTACATAAAAGCCTGACTACAAAATAATGGCAAGAATGTGAACAGAGAGAGTCTCTCATACCATTTGGGAGAATTTAATTAGTACAAACTTTTTAGAGAATATTTTGATGTCTAGTAAATTTGATAACACACCAATCCTTTAAGGGAACAATTATATTCCTAGATATATACTCTAGTGTTTTAACTACTATAATCTTGCAACTTTGGGGCCTGACATATTTGTCAGTCATAAAATCATTTTTTTAATGAAATAGAATAGAAATGGATTGAAAGTATCTGAGTGTATCACATGTAGTAAGAATAATCATTGTTTTGTAAAATTTCTTTTCAAAACGTGTGTGTGTATGTGAGAACATAAAAACTTACTTTAAAATGTTTTTATTAATTTTTATGGATCATAGTAAAACATATTTTAAAAACTGCTATAGATGAATTCCCACATATGTAATACAGGAGACTTCTTATTTATTATAGCAAGAAATTAGAAACAACACAAATGTAACAAGAGACAGAATAAATAAGGTATGATATCTCCATATAATAAACAGCTATACACAATGAAAATAAATGATCTGGAGTTACGTGTATCTGTATCAATGCTTCTCAAAAGCATAATTATGAGTTTATAAAAATCAAGATCATAAAGATATTTACATATGATGCCCTTAAAAAGTTTAAAAGACACACAAAATGTATTATATTTTATTTAGGCTAAACACATGTATTAAAATATACTTATGCATGAGAAAAATAAACACAAAATATAAGATAAAGGATTGCAAAAGATTGCACAGACCTCTTTTAAAGTTTGATATCAGGGAAAAAAAGAAGAGGATGTATTCTTTCGTATTGTCATATGAAATAGAAGTCTAGAAGCTCAACAACATCATCAAAGACCCCAGTTTGTTCCTTCACTAGTCAATATGTTTTCTTCACGGTTACATGTTGGCTAGTGGTATTTTGGGTATTCCAGGTAGACGTGACCAATCAGTAGCAGAAAAAGGATAATTTCTTCCATGTTTGGATCTTTTAAAAAATATGAGCTGTATCTTAGAAGCCCCCTAGAAGATTGGTCAGACCTCGGTAACATGCCTATTCTTACACCAGACACTGAGCAGGGCAATGGGACAGAAATGATTGGTTAATTCCATTCAAGACTTCCAAGTCACATGGAAGGAGGGGAGGACATTGTAATAAAAATAAAGCTCTACCAGTAATAAGGAGAAAATCCTGGTGGACATGTAGTATTGGCTATCAGTGTATATACCTTGGGGACACAGGGAATAATATGGCAGGCTCCTCAGGGAGTTCTAGAGGAGAAGACTGACAATAAAGGACAAATGGATAATTTAAATAGATGTAAATCGATGAAGAAAAGTGGACACTTGGGCTGACAGGTGAACAACTAGAGGGTTACCTAGAAGACCTCTCTGATGAGGTGGCATCTGAGCCAACACCTGCATTCCATGAAGAAAGCAGCCATAAGCAGATCTGAAGAAAGAGAATGCAGGTTGCAGGAACAAATGCACTGGTGCAGGAATGAGATTGCTGTGTTAAAGGAAAAGATGAAGACTGGTGTACCAGGAAGGAAGAGAAGAGAATAAGAGAGTGGCAGGAGATGAAGTCTGAGAGCTGTGCAGGAACCAGATTATGTATGTAATCTTATGAGGCTTGGCAAGGATTTGACCCTGTTTGAGCAGGGTAAGGTGAAGCCACAGGAGGGTTATAATTAGGATTGTGAGGTGGTTTGATATGGTTTTAAAAGATGACTATTGCAAAAATCCAGGCAAGGGGTGATGATGTCTTGGACTTACTAGGGTTGCAATATTGGAAGTAGGGAGAAATGGACCTACTCATGTAGAGACAGTGAAGGGAAAACAAATGAAAATGAGGCAACATGAAGGAGCAAAGACAAACTCAGGGTAGAGATTATAAGTAGGTATTGTTTTGATAAGCTGGCTTTTAGGATGGGAGCTAAAAGGCTAACCTAGAAAGTGACACCACTAACCTATGAGGAGAGCCTTCCAGAAAGGTACAGAGTGATGGTAGGATGAATTCTTTGCATTTCCAGAATTCAGTAAGACTGTGTCAGCACATTCATACCTCAGCAGACATCTACAGACAGCAATCATCTCTGCTCACTGCTCAGAATCCATCATCCCTGGTCATGCTTCCAGCTGTGAATTGGGAAGTGCTTTAATTTACACGCTGTTAGCATGATTTTCTAGAAACACAAACAAATTAAGGACATAACCATTGAAGACTACAAAAAGATGGAAAAGATATCACCACAAAGATCCTGCAAGACGTCTGTGTTTGAATAAGCAAGCATTTGAGGGTTCAACAGGTAATTTGAAGGGCCTGAGCTCATGACTGCTTCTCATGAGTTCGCTGGAATAGTCTAGGTACCTGTGGGACCTGATAGTCCGTGTTGCCTTCTGGGACTGCTTTGGTCATCTGCAGAACTGGACTTTTTATTTGCCTGCTAATATGCTCTAATTGCCTCTAATAGCAGCCTTCATCTTGAATATGGGATTTAGACCATTACCTTTATATGGTATATTTAAAAAACAATTCCAACAGATTTACTAACAATTTTGTTAGTAAATAAATCCATTTAAAAACTGCTTTCTGATTTCCATATCTGAAAATGAAAATGCATGGATTTATTTTATTTCTTAAAGTCCTCAAAAAGAGGCATCTACACTACTCCTTTCTTTCTTTATTCATAAAACTTTTACTAACATAATATTTATTAATCTGAATGTAGAGTATTGGTAGAAGTAAGATGAATTGTAAATAAACTGAAGAAGGCATGCAACATATATGTATATTATATACGTTTGTTTTAGTTGTAAGTGGCAGGAAACACAACTAAAACTGCAAAGGGAATTTATTTGTACATAACTGGGAGGTCTAAGTGCTTATGGATGTAAGAACTCAAATGATATATTCAGAGCATGGGTTTTCTTGCTAACTCAGCTTCCCTACTTCACCTTGGCTTCATTTGTACATGGCTTTACCCTCATGGTGCTAGACAGCTATAGCAGCACCAGCCTAATGGTATCTCAGGTTCCAATCTTATTTTAAGCAATTTGGGCCAAATCTCATCACCTATCATTGCTTCCACTTGTGCCCATTCCTGAAACAATCTCTGTAACAAGGAGAGTCAAGTGCCCTGATGTGGTTACATTTCTTCCACCTCTTGAACAGGGAATTGAATCTGTCCTATCCAAACTAGTGGCCTAAATGGAGGGGCAGGGTGAGTTCCCAATAGGAAATTGGCCGGCTGATACCAAAGTAAAGGGGGCTACATTCTGAGGAGCCAGGAAACATATTTATCCATCTCTTTGTTTCAGAACTTGACAGTGTTAGAGGCAGGAATGTTGCTATGTGGGACCTCCAATAATTTGTCAAGAAAAACTATCCAGTACTACTGTGTCTTCCTCTAAGATAACAAATTATTCAGGGAGCTTCTCAGTAGTTTGCTTCCAAACTTCTAGCACAAGAAGCAGCCCCAGACTCAAAGAAAGCAGAAAGGATTTGCCTACCCCATGCCAAATGCTTGACATATTTCATCTCCTCACCTACTCACAAATATTATTTAGTTTTATTGTTAGTCCTGTTTCTCCAATGAGGAAACTGCGCCTCAGGCAGGTTGAGGAACTTGTCTAAGTTCACATTAACAAAAGTGCTGTAGCTCCTAGTTAAACTCAGGTTTCTTTGAGTGTAAAGCAGCATGCCACTGCCCTAGCCGAACACAACTCTTCCATCAACTCTCTCACCAGATCAAGTAATTTGCTTTTCAAAAATTTGAATTTTGTGGCATTTACTTTAAGATGTATACTTATGTTATAATGTAAATTTAACACCTTTAAAATCTTCAACAAGAAACATTAGTTTCTTTGTAGCTTTCCTTCCCCAAATATGTAGTGGATGCCTATTATATGGTGTAAGGGGACAAGAACAATGAGAAATTAGTTGGCTATGCCCCGTGGCATGGTTTCATGATAATAGTATGAAAGAACATACAGACTTCCGCTTTCTGGGCACTCCATCACAGTCCAATCCAACCTTGAACTCTCAAAAGAAATAATGAGTGGTGGACACTTCCTTTTCAAATCCTCTGCTAGACTAGAACAGCGTGGTGGCTGCAGCCATCACGATAGATTGTGGTTTTTTCTCTCTCTTTTTTAAAAAAAGATTTTTATTAAAATATAGCTAACATACAACACTATATTAGTTTCAGGTCTACACCATAGTTATTCAACATTTATATACCTAAAGGTGTGATCACCTTGGTAAGTCCAGCAGCCATCTGACACAGTACCATGCTATCACAATGTTATTGATCATATTTCCCATGCTGTACGTTACATCCCCCTGACTTATTTGTTTTATACCTGGAAATTTGAACCTCTTATTCCACTTCACCATTTTTCTTCCCTTTTAAAAATTTTAAATTACATTTGATATTTAATATGATTTTGTATTAATTTCAGATGTACAGCATAGTGTTTAGACATTTGTATAATTTAAGAAGTGATCCACCTGACCAGTGTAGTACTCACCTGGCACTTTATATAGTTATTACTGTATTATTGCCTATATTCCTTATGCTTTACTTTATATCCCCATGACTATTTTGTAACTGTCAGTTTGTACTTCTTACTCCTTTTACCTTTTTACCCTGTCCACGAACTCCTCTTATCCATTCAGCTCTCCTATGTCTTTTGAGTGAAGCATTAAAGCCATTTACATTGAAATTAATTGTTCATAGATATGTAGTTTTGCCTTTTTATTATTCATAATTTTGATCTTTTTTTTTTTTTTTCTATTTTAAAGAAATTTCTCTAACATTCCTTGTAACACTGGTTTGGTGATGATGGACTCCTTTAGCGTTTTCTTGTCTGGGAAGCTCTTTATCTGTCCTTTGATTCTAAATGATAGCTTTGCTGGGTAGAATAATCTTGGTTGTAGATCTTTGCTTTTCCTCTCTTTGAGTATTTCCTTCCAGTCCCTTCTATCCTGAAAAGTTTCTGTTGAGAAATCAGCTGACAATCTTATGAGAGCTCCCTTATAAGTTCCTGGTTGCTTTTCTCTTGTTGCTTTTAGGATTCTCTCTATGTTTTAACCTTTGTCATTCTAATTATAATGTGTCTTGGTGTGGGCCTGTTTTGAGTTCATCCTGTTTTGGGACTCTCTGTGCTTTTTGGGTTTGTATAACTATTTCCTTCACAAGGTTAGGAAAGTTTCCAGTCATTATTTCTTCAAATATGTTCTCAATCCCTTGCTTTCTCTCTTCTCCTGGTACCCCATGATGTGAATGTTGTTATGTTTGATGTTATCTCAGAGGCCTCTTAAACAAATATCCTCATTTTTTTGAATTCTTTTTTTTTTCCTTTTGCTGTTCTGATTGGATGTTTTCTGCTACCTTGTCATCCAAATCACTGATTTGATCCTCTGCTTCATCTAGTCTGCTGGTGATTCCTTCTAGTGCATTCTTCATTTCAGTTATTGTATTCTTCACTTCTGACTTGTTCTTGTTTTATGCCTTCTATGTCTTTTTTTTATGCTTGCTATCTCTTTGTTATCTCTTTGTTGAAGTTCTCACTAAGTTCCTTGAGCATCCTTATAACCATTGCTTTCAACTCTGTATCTGGTAGATTGCTTGCCTCCATTTTGTTTAGTTCTGTTTTTGGAGTTTTCTCCTGTTCTTTCAGTTGGGATGTATTTCTTTGTTAACTGATTTTGGCTGCCTCTCTGTTTCTATGTATTAGGTAGATCTGCTTCATCCCCCAGTCTTGGCCAGATGGCCTTCTGTAGCAGGTATCCTGTGGGGTCCAGTGGCATAGTCTGCCTGGTCACTTGCACTGGGTGTACCAGGAATGTCCCTTGTGTGGGTTGTATTTGCCCTTCTGTTATAGTTGAGCCTTGAGGGCTATTGGCATGTTAGTGGGCAGGATTGGCCCTCAGGCTGATTGGCTGTGGGATTTTGCCATGTCCACAGCTTACAGGCTGCTGTGTGGAGGGCTTACCCCACGGAGTGGGATTTACCCTGATGGGCTCTGGTATCTGTTGAGACTGCCCTTTAGGTGTGCTGCTTGTGTTGCTAATTAGGTGGTGCTCTGTCATGATCTGAAGCCAGCCTCCAAGTGTGCTGGATCTGGGGCCTTTTGTGAGGAGCTCTGGCACAGGTTCAAGTCACCCACTGCCTGTGACTAGCCATGGACTACTTGGTAAGAGCTACAAAGTGTCCATGGTTGTTCACTGACTATACTGACCCTGGAGATGCACGGGAGAGGCCACACTGTAAACCAACAACATCTGCTACCAGTACCAGTCTCCATGAAATGCCAGAACACCCCAATGCCAGCTGTCACCTCCCAGCTCCTTTAAGGTTCAGCCACTGATAAAGCCTCATGCAGTATGCAAGTTGAGTGAGGCAGTGTTGCAGGGAGTCACTAGAGTGTGAAGAGTTGTGGTCATCAAGTTAACATAAATTCTGGTTTGGTGTCAGTGCTGAGACTGAAACTACTCAGGAAAAGTCTTAGAGCACACTGAGGCCAGTTACCACCCACCTATGGTCTGTGGGACTTTGATAGTTTTCCAAGAAACCGTGCAATGATGGTGGGGCTGGCTACTTTTGGAGAAAGTGCCTCCAGCCTTGTGGGTGTTGGGTGGGATGGGCTCTCAGTGAGTCAGTAAGGCAGAGCTTCAGAGCTCACTAGACCAATCAGATGCTGATTGGACTGCAAGCATTGGGGGGGGGGGGCGCTCAACACAGGAAAGATGGTGTCAGCCTGCTAGCTGCACTGGAGAAGGACCCCTCACAAGGAAAATGCTAACTATTTTCCAACCCTCATTCTGAAGCCAGACAACTCAATCAGCCTCCCAGATGTCTCCGATACCCATCAAGTTACTATCCCTCCTCTGGAGCTCAAGGTGAGTGCCTGGGAGTGAGAGAGTCTGTGTATGGGAACTTTAAGAGAACATCTGGGTTTCTTGCCATCTTCCATCCCACTGCTGCATGGTCAGAATTCCCACTGTTTTTCACAGCCAGATGTTGTGGGTTCTCCTCTTCCAAGCACAATTACTCTGGGCTGGAGAAGTCATTGTGGGGTTGGGGTCCCTCGCTTCTCTGGGTAGAACCTCCCTGTCTGAGAAATCTCTCCTGTTTCTCAACTGCCATACAGATGTTTGGAGTTAGCCAGTTCTGTGTCTCCACGCCTCTTACCAGTCTCAATGTGACTTCTTCTTTATATTTTTAGTTATAAAACCTCTGTTCAACCAGACTTCTCCAGTCTGGATGGTTCTCCAGGCTGATTGTTCTATAATTTAGTTGTAATTTTAATTTGTTCACGCATTGTTGGATCTCCCCCAGATTGTGATTCTTGAGTTTCCATTGTTTGTGTGCCTTTTAGATTGTGCTACTCTGGTGAGAACCATCTTACTTTATTCCCATTTGCATCTTCAGCACAGAGCAGACCTCAGATGCATATTAGATGCTCAATAAATATTTCTTGAATTAAATGCACTATTAGGGTGATTGGCCATAGATATTTGGTATACCAATGCCATCAAACATTTTACTACTGATAAAATTTATATGAAACACATTATATTTTAGAAAATTTATATATATTAAATATCATGTGACACATAAACATGTATCACCTAATACATGATATATATATATATATATATATATATATATATATATATATATATGTATATATATATATGATATATGCTATCACACACTTATACACATACTTTTGTATACATGTGGATTGTTCTGATTCATAACATTTATGGTTTGTGGTTTATTTTTTTTTTTTGGTTTTGTTTTGAAAAAAGTGTTAAAGCCCAAAACCTTTCTTGCAATTTGCATTTTCATATCAGCATTTTCTGAAACCATAAAATAGGAATAGTTTACCTTCAGACCTCTACCATTTCTAACCTCCTCCTTGATTTATGACATCAAAATAAACATACATATGACAGGAGATTTTTTTAGTAAGTCACAAAAAGATGTAATTCTATTTTTCAAAAAGTGAATTAATTCTAGAAAGCTGAGCTAACATGTAACCAATTGGTAGGTAAATTTAAAAAAATATATCATTTATTGCCAAGTTCTTTAATTTAAATAAAAGTATGTTTGTAAAAGGATAATATTGGGAAAGCCTCCAGAATTGTAAATCTTTAAAAACCTTGCTGTAATACACAATTTTTCATGATTCATGATTTTTAAAACATGTAACACACCCTGCTTGATTAGGATTCCTAACATTTTTTTTCAAACCAGAAGTGTAATTATTGCAATGAAGCTAAATAGCATATACTCCAGAGTTACTGTACATCTAACTTAATACTTACTGAGTCTGTACTTTCTTTCTCTGGCTGATGACAATTATACTCTACTAAAGAGATAATTGTTACTCCCTAGGGTATTTTTCATGTTCTCTTTTCCATTTTCTGTTTCAATGAAACAACAGAATAAATTACCTATGATTTGCCTACAATTTACAAAAGATTTTTATTTTTTGAATGTGGGAATTTTACTCTTTATAACAGTAAAAGAGCTGTGGATGAGAAAACAGAGACTAATAACACAATAAATAACTTATCTAAAGTCATGGAACTAATTGCTATCCAGGTTCAGATTGCAGAATTTCAAAAGCAGCAGTGAATTAAACAGGCAAGTTCCATAGACTCTTGAAAACAAGCCTTTTAAGTCAGTGATATACCAGAAGGATGTAGAGGGTAGTGGTTAAAAACATATACTTTGAAGTTAACCATTCTTGGGATGGAATTCCTGCCTTCTCACTTAACTATGTGATACTTGGGAAAGTTGCTTAATTTCTTGTGCCCACTTGTGCCAATCTGTGAAGTTACTTAGAATTTATATAAAGATTTTATTTGACAATGCCTGGCTCATACTGAGCAATGGATAAAGGATAGCTAGTGCTGTTTTTGTTGTTGTTGTTATTTGTTTGTTTGTTTTTTGTTGTTTCTTTTCTTATGCTTTGGCAAGCATTGATAGAGTAAGTAAGAATGTTTGTATGAAATTTAATTTGCGAAACACATGATGGTTGTTACCTCTTAGTGCTTCAATTTTTGCTAGTTATAAATGTCTTAATACACTGTGCATTATCTTTCTACATGCCACATTGCCTGCAGTTTATCCAGGTGACTTGTTCTGTACCTGGTGATAGATGCCTTGACTTTGCCTCATTTTACTGTCAATTTCCTTCTTGATATTGCTGGAATCAACTAGTTCTCCAATTTTACTGCCATTTCCCTAGTTTAGAATATCATGTCATCTGCCGTTTTTCAATGGTTCTATCATACCATCCTACTAGATAGCCTTTCTTTTAGTATTTCTCTTTTAAATCTATATACTTGTATTAGAACCAGAGCAATTTTAGTAAGGCACAATTCAAATGATGTAACCTCTAGGTAAAAGCCTTTCAGAGCACACCAAACTCCCTCAAAAGAGTGATATTCCATCATGATTTGGCTTTTTTCTGCTTTCTCCTCTGTGTCCTTCAAGATAGGCTATGCAGAGCAGGAAACTGAGGGTCAGGGAGGTTCAATAATTGACCTGTGTTGCACAGGCAGTGAATGACAGAACCAGGCTTCCCTGCTCTACAGTGCAGATCTGCACAGTGATGATAGAGATCACAGGTCTGCAAATTACAGCCTGTGGGCCGTATTCATCCCACTGCCTCTTTTTGCATATGGAGTTTTATTGGCATGTAGTCACCCACATTCATTTACAGATTTCTGTGGCTGTGTTCATACTGCAACAGCAAAGTTCAGTGGCTGCAACAGAGGCTATCTGGTTCTCAATGTCTAAAATATTTCTACCTGGCCCTTTACAAAGAAAGTTTGTTTGTCCCGACATAGATTATACTTGGATTCAATAGAGTGAAAATGGTAGATCCCAGGATGTTCACTGTGAGGAACTCTGTGATCAGAGTCTTCTGCCACTTTAATGAAGGTGGATCAAATATTTCCTTAACAACTAGAAGAATCTCTCAAGTACTAAAAGCTGAATATACTAAGTGATTTTAACTACTTAGATATCTACTGGGAAAATAGCTTGACAGGATACAGGTTGATCGATCAGTTATTTTTAAAGGGCTGCTGACAGTGTTTAATGGGGAAGAGGTGGGAAACGAAAGAGATGGCAGGCCTCCACCTGATTGTGACCAAGAAAGAAGAAAAGATTGCAAGCCAAGTGGGGTATGTGATTTGTAAGAGGCAGAGGCTATGGAATAAACGGCAGAATTCAAAACGCTAATGTCAGGGATTAGGAAAAGCAGCTGAACAAAGCATATGAATTTTAGGAAAGTAAACTTGAGTTCAAAATGCTCTGAGCCAGAAACGAGTGAATATTGGTACAAATATGTGCACAATCAACTGCTGAATGCACTCAGAGAGTTTTCCATTGACCTACTTGGAAGGAAAAATTGCAATACACAATCATTCAGAAAAATTGACCAGTTGTTTTAGTTAAATGTGCCAAAATTCCAAAAAGAGCTAAGAACAAATATTATTTCTCACAAAGGAAGCTCTTGTTCTTTGAGAGGTATTTTGCCTTTGAAACTAGAGGACAGAGAGGCAACAAGCACAGTTTGTGATAATGTGTTTGCCAAGAACTGAAATAAGCCATGTTCAGAATGTGCCAGGACACGATGATGGTTAAGCCTTAGACTTGGATATGGCTCTCCTTCCAAAGAATTCAAAGTATGGAAAAATTACAAAATGACATTATCATGGCCTGAGAGAATAAGTACAGTTTCCAACTGCTATCATCTGACTTACTTCCAGGGAATAATTTGTGTGACCTGGGCTTATCTTGCTGATGCACCTTATAATGGTGCTCAAAGAGAGGTGAGAAAGGACTTGTGGTGATTTGTGTGTTCTTTTGGATGAAGAAAAGGAATAGGAAAAGGGTTTTCTGCTTGGTTCCTTCATTCATGATTTAATTAACTTTTGTCAAGAACCTGCTGAGTGTCCTGCACTGGACCCGGGACACCAAGATTAATAAAGATTTGTATCAGGGAGAGGATTCAGAAACATAATTAATGTCATACAATTTGATGAATCCATTCTACTGCTGAGGCAGCACCCAGGCCAGAAGTTGGCTAAGGAGTGAGAAAAAATGAAGGGGGGAAGTGGGAAGAAGAGGTTTAGAAATAGGGCAAAGGCACAAAACTTGTCCTCAAACTAAGTTGTCTTTGAATGATGAGATATTTCCATGCATTTTGTGGAAAACCAAAAAGGACAGCAGTCTAGTGCCATGTTTTTGCCCTTTATGCAAGATATGCAACAGAAGAAAATATGAGAATGTAACATGCAGTCCGATCCTCCCTTCTGTGAGGGGGTTCTGTGTGTCTCTGAATGCTCAGGTTCAACTAACTTGCTAGAGTGGCTCACAGAATTCAGGGAAACATTGCATTTATTAAAGGATATGATAAAGGATACAGATGAACCTCCTGATGAAAAGATACATAGGGTGAGGTCTGAGAGAGTCCTGAGCACGGGATCTTCTGTCCCTGTGGAGTTGGGCTGCATCCATCACTCTCCTTATGTAGGCATGATCAATCATTAACTCCATTTCAAGCCCCTCACCCTTCTCTGGAGAATTGAGGAGGTGGCAGGTCTGAAAATCCCAAGCTTCTAATCTTGACTTGGTCTTTCTGGTAACCAGGTCCTGTCCAGGAGCCCACCCAGAATCTCCTCATGAGAACCAAAGATGCTCCTAGTGCTCTTATCAGTTAGGAATTCACAAGGGTTTTGGGAGCACCGTGACTATATATACATATATATATATATAGTCTCATATTGCTGTAGCCTTAGATTCTTGGGATATTAGGGTATAAATTAGGGTATAAAAATGGAATCTATGTCTGGGGTATATTTGGTCTTTTCCAGGGTTTTCTGGGTTACAGCAAGACTGTTTCCATTTCTATTACGCAATTTGGATAAGGCCAGAAAAATTAAGTGGGCATCACATGCAAATATCACTGCTCTCACTGAGTTTTATTTTTAAAAGGACAACTTGTAAAACTTTCAGTGATCATAGGTGAGGGATATGTTATGCCTGGCAGGGAAAGGCCAGCCTTTATAGAACATTCCTGAGTAGGAAATGCTCAGCTTGAGCAGTCTTTGGTCTATCAGATGCCAGTTGAAGTTTGGGACCTCTACTCAACTCAGCCCCTACTTCGTGCAAGCTCTTGGAAACTCAAAGTGACAGCTCTTTCCTTCATTAATATTCATATCCTGTATTGAGCACAAGTTAAAGGGAAAGGTTAAATCACAACCCAGGGTCTTCAGAGCCAGAATTTGACCATATTGAAACTTAATACATAACCACCCATCAATGGGTCTGTGGATGGAACCTGACACCAGGTGAGATCTGGAATATGACCAAATGATTCCATTTCATTGATGTCCTAATATATCTGTTGTTTCAAAGAGGCTGGTAGAATTTCTCTCACCTGTGAACTAAAAAAGTATATATTCTTAATTATTCTATAGTTGGTATTAAGAGGACCCAGAAGTACAAGAGTAGGGCATTGGGCTTAGACATAAAGTGTTGAGAGATTTAGGCAATAAAATTAGGCTACTGGATAGACCTGTTAGACGTGGCTTAGATGATGAGGAATCTTGATAAAGGCTGAGCCTTTGAAGTGGGTTAGTCTTATGGTTTAACGAATACATTTGAAATTATAATAGGAATAATAACAAAAATAAAATTTATCTTTGAATGGAAATTTGTATTTTTCAAAAGACTTTCAGTGAACAGATATTCATAGGTGCCAAGGCTACAACACTGATCTTCTAGAACTTACCACCTAGTAGACTCTCTTATTTGATTGCCTTGAGTCCTTTTCCAAATTTCAGACTGTAGTTTCTTACTACTCTCTGAGGAAGTTTAGCCAAATGTCATACTCATTTTACTGATGAGGAAGCAAAGCAGTGAGATCACAAAACTAAGAAGTAGCAAAGTCCTTACCATACACAAGTATACTTGACCTGAAAATTTATGCTCTTTGAAAAAATATATGTTCTGATAAAATTGTGTCATTGTAACCATTTTTAAGTGTTCAGTTTAATGGCATTAAGTGTATTCACATTGTTGTGCAATCATCACCACCCTCTGTCTCCATTTTCTCAAACTGAAACCCTGTACCCATTAAACAATAGCTTTCTTTTCTCCCCTTTCACTCCCAGTCCCTGGCAACCACCATTCTACTTGCTGATTCTATGAATTTGACTACTCTAGGAACGTCATATAAGTGGAATCACACAGGAGTTGTCCTTTTGTGACTGGATTATTTCACTTAGCATAAGGTCTTTAATGTTCTTCTATGTTGTAGCATGTGTTAGAATTTCCTTTCTTTTTAATGCTTAATAATATTCTATTGGATGTATATACTGCATCATGTTTATCCATTCATTTGTTGACAGGGACATTTAGGTTGTCTCTACCTTTTAGTAATTGCGAATAATGCTGCTGTGAACATTGGTGTATGAATATCTGTTCAAGTCCCTGATTTCAATTATTTTGGATATATATTTAGAAGTGTAGTTGCTGGAATATATAGTAATTCTAATTTTAATTTTTTGCAGAACAACCATGTTGTTTTCCATAGAGGCAGTACCATTTTATATTCCTGTGTTTTTTGTACTACAACAATATTGCTTTGGAATAATGAATGAGATGAGGAGAGAACACTGATTTTTTTTAGCAATGCTTATTTCATGCTTCCATTGTGTATCAACTTCACCAATATTGTTTCATATGATTTGTGATGGTTTACAAGTAATGTGCTTCCTTTGCTTCTCTAAAGTATGTTGAATAAAGAGGCATGTTTAACTTTTCAATATACTTTCAATATGATGAAATGTCAGGGTTTTTGGGGTGTCAAAACAAATAGCATAATGTCAGCTTTTAGAAGCTCAGTATTTGCAAAACAAGTTCCTTTTGTTTTGTGCTAGGCACCCCACAGCATGTTTAATTATGGGGTATGATAGTTGTGAATTGTGTGACTAATTTGCCCCAGACCCAAAAAACCTCCAGAAGAAGGTAGCACTTGTTTGTCATTGCTTTGTCTCTACCATTTTGCTTGTTTCTACCATAAAAAAGTTCACTGGGAGTTGAAATGAAAACTTGTGGATAGGTACTAGGTTGGGTAGTCTTGAGATGTATGTCTCTATGAGGGTGTGCATTTGTGTGTATGTGTGTGTGTGTGGGGGTGGATAGCACCCAAACAATCATATTTTGGACATTTTTAGCCCAATTTGGTAGGCCCTGAGGTGATCCACAGTGAGTCAGGCCCTGTTGTAATCCCCTTCCTTTGAGTGAAAGCAGATCTGTGACCTGCTGCTCTCCAATATAACATAGCAAAGGTGAGGGATGTCATTCCCTTGATTAGGTTACCTTAGATGAGACTCTCTCTTAGCTCACTGGAGGACAGATTCTCCTGCTGGCCTTGGAGCTGCCAGACTGTGACAGGGCCACATGGCAAAGAAGGGGTAACCTCAGAAGATGAGAGTAGTTTTTGGTTGTCAGCCAGGAAGAAAATGGGGACCTCAATCAGTTCTACAATCACAATTAATTCAATTCTGCCAATAGTCATATGAGAGGACTCCAAGTTCCAGAAAGGAATGCAGCCTGGCCAACACATGGATTGTAGAGTTGAGAGACCCTGAGCAATGGACCCAGTTTCCTGACCCTTAGAAACTGGAAACATGTTAAATGTGTTTTTATTTTTAAGCTGCTATATGTGTTAGCATATATGTCTTTTAAGTTGCTATGTGTATAGTAATTTGTCACACAGAAATAGAAAACTTATACAGTCATCCACATTTAGCATTACCTTTCCTTTCTCTGCTTGTTCCTTTTATGTTTGTATTGATTGTATTGTACCTATTTCTTTCTTCTGTGGATTCTGCCAGGTGGTACTCTCAATTAAGATGCCCTGTCTTCCCTCAGCCAACAGGTAGGCACATGATCCAACTAGGCCAATTGGGTATTTCTTCCTGTGTGTCTGAATATTGAGAATGACAAAGAGGCTGCATGTGTTTAAAGCTGATTCATCCCAGCAGCATTACCCTGAAGCAGTCTTGCTACTAGTTCTTCTGGTGATTTTCTACTTTCTGTCTTTGCCAATTCTGATTCTTCAGCTTTCTCTTTCATTCTGTTAAACTTCACTATATATTTTAAATAAATTCATTTTCTGCTTAAATCAAAGTCTGATGTTCTCTTTTGCAACTAAAGGATTCAAATTGATACATATAGCCTTGTCATAATCTCCTCAAAGCTTCTTTTTCTCTCTGAGTTGCACTATGGACTTCTTTCTAAAATATCCTGCCATCACTAACTCTTGCTAATGAATGTTGTCCTCAAATCACCCAGGGGTTAAGGAGAATTTGGATCATTGAAATGATAGGATTTTGCAAGCAGAAGACTGGAAAGGACACATGAAAACTGTCAATCTACCTTCTTAATTTTAAGCAGGTAGATTTAATTTTAAACCTATTTTTTTTATTAGGTTTCATAAAGAAGATACTTAGAAAGGATAAATCATCAAGATGTATATTATATGAAAGGATAAAGAAATAATTTCTTTCCCTTAACTTCAGAAAGAAAGAGTACAGAATGACCCTCAGCAGTGGGTTTTCTAATTTCTTAGAGAGAAAGGAAATATGAGCTGGAGGTGCAAATTTTCTTGATCTTCAAAGCTGAGAGTGTAAACACATGTAATTTCTACTTGTAGATGCAAATATCAAAGATGAATGGGTAATATTGAAGGAAATAAAAGCACCAGAATAGGATTAAAATAAGAATTGAAAAGTGGAGAACATTGTAATTTGTCCTCAGAGTTCTGTTTTGACTCACTCCTCTGATACACAAATCTTCTTTTCATGGTAAAAGTCTATGTGAAAAGTGTTACAAAGTTTATCCCCTCTTATGTTTAGTCATAAAGTGTGAAAATTCAGATTATATTCTTTATAAAGAATATAAAGAAGTTAAAATAAGACTGTTAACATCATGTCAACTATGGTAATGTATTTTTTTCTTAGTTTAATTTATTGAATTACAACTGAGGGATTTGTCACTGTTTCCTAAGATGATCATATTAAAACTGTCCTGACAAATTCTCTGCTTGTGCTTTGGTGAGATTTCAAATAATATAAAAAAAACATTCAACACTGTTATAGTTGGGAACACATTTGAAATTGAGTTTGTGTGTCTATGAGAGTGAATGTACCTGTGTGGAAAGAAAGATGTAGGGGGAAAAATTAACAGCTGAAGAATAGATTTTATGACTTTAGTGGATTTAACCTTTCTCAGGGGCCAGTTTTAGCTGCATTCTAAAGTACTATATAAAATGCTATATTGCCTATTTTCCTACTGCAAAAACATAGTTGAGGTTTTGTTTTAATATGGCTAAAAGAAATGAGTTGATGTTTTCATAATATATCCTTTGAAACATAAAACTGAACATGGTCCTTTACAAGATTTCCTTCTCTTCCACACACATTCTAGGGTAGATTAAAATGAAATCAATCTTAGCGCTCAGGAAATGTCAGAATCTCAAATGGGCAGTTCTTGACTTTGCTGTCAGATTGTTTCTTCTTGGAAAAACTAGGTCTCTCTCCCATTTCATTTTGACAGTAGAGAATTGATTGAGTCTTAGGCATGTGTTCTCTGTGCCGCTCACTATGCCTCCCAACCCCTGATTACCACTTGCTATCATGAACTAGATGACTGCTTATCATCCCATGTGTTTGGGGTTGTCAGAATGTCATAATTAATCACATGAAGAAATAAAGTCATAATGAAGTACATTACTTTTCATATAGCAGAGATATGTTGCCTGGGACTGACTGAAGAAGACCAGTGAAGCAAATCTCCATTTCTCTTCATCTGTCTTCAGCTCTGTGTCTCAAGATACATACAAGTTAATAGGGATTGGCATTTGAGGCTTTGCATATTTGTTTTATATCATATATTATGGCTGAAATATTTAAGATCCAACATATAAATAACGTATTGTACATTTAAAATTTGTCAAGAGAATTGATCTCACGTTAAACATTTTTTGCACAATAAAATATCAATTACATTTTTAAAAGAAAGATCCAACAGGTGTGGAAATGGATTATATTTGGTTTAGAAATACTGTGTGCATGTTTATTCAATGTTTGAGCAGTAGTTTGAACACCCTCTGTGTAGTTTAACACCCATAGTTTAACACCATCTTCCCCTGTGAATTGGCCCCATAGACTTAATACTGCTCACTCCACATTCACTGGACAATAGTCTTTTGTACTTGGAGATCTGAAGTTGTTGCTTTCTAGCTCTTTGTTCTTGGTTAGCCCTAGAATCAGGATCCTTGGAATGAAACCTTAGTGAAAGATCAGTCAATGCCTTTTTTTCAAAGGACCCTGTAACTACATCAAAGAGTACCATTCAATTTTTGTGGTGATTTCACTGAGAGATACCCCTACCAATATCAGGTCTCTCAGGAATTAGCAAATGCTATTTCATATTGCACCAAAATTGAAGATATACTAGTGTACAGCCTACCTGCTTTTTCAGAATCACCATCTAAACAACTGCTAATTTAAACCTAACTTCTTAAGCCAAATTTACTTGTATCTGAAACTATTACTAACTAAACTTTGATGGAAGCACTGAAACCTGATTATACCCCATATTTCCTAAACCAGTGAGATTTCTTCTTGAAGCATGTATCCTCAGTCCCAAAGGAAATTGGATCTGAGGTAAATTTCAAACATCTCTTTTTCTCTCAAAGAGCAGTCCTACAATCCTCAGACATTTCATTGTATGAAGGGTTTAAGGTATAGAGCGAGTCAGTGGTATTTGGGATGAAAGTATGTTTTCTGAAGGGACTATTTTAATCTTTTATTCAAGATTGTTGAGAAAATTTTCATTCCTAAAAATCAGTTTCTTCTTGTGTACCCCTTACTTTAATATTTTGTTGGAAATGCAGCCATGTTCGGAGAGAATTTGGCATTGCTTCTATCAAACAGGAGAATTTAATTATTTACTCAAAAACAACTTTTTTTAGAGGAATATGTACTGACATGAAAGAACATCCACATTTCGTTCTGGGAATGGAAAGATGTAAAACAGGTTTGCAATTAAGCATGTGAGCATGTGTGTATGTGTACCAAGCTCTACCCGATGTGAAGGGCCGCCAGTGTTTAAAATCCTCAAAAAGAGGAGTAATTAATGTCCCCTGTTGCCTATGAAAATCACGGGCCTGGTAGTATCTCACCCCTTGTACCATTTGGAAACCATTTCTCGCCCACGGGGATTGATATTTCAGGAACAGCGGTTTCTTGCCAGCCTATTTTGTGAGTTTTTCCTGGCTAGATTCACTGACCACCCCCACCCTTCTCTCCTTCATCCCATATCATTTCCTTAGGTTAAATGTTTTGGCATCCTCTTCTGCTTCGTGCTTATCTTTTTCTTCCTATTTACAAAAACCCATTTTCCCTCACGAGCAAGACAATTTATGTACTGTGTACATCTACATCCAGCTGTCTCTGCTGCTCTACAGAGGTGCAAATAGCGTTGTGATCTTCAGACACAGCAGTGTCACTAGGCAGTGGTGAGGATGACAGAGCATCCCAAGGGACAAGACTTCAGAGATTTTTATCTTTACTCCAATACATGCACATGATTAGAAAGTACACTGTAGAGAAAACAAAAGGAAAAGAGATTAAAGATTAAAGTTTTCAGCCAGTCATGTCCATGGGAAAACATCTTAAAACCCATGCTACCCATTTGATGAAGGGCATATCTTCAAGGAAGAAATTAAAGCCCATGAAAGAATGACATACTCTGGTATGTTGGACAAATGTAGGACAATAAAAGAGCATTTAGTTAATATTTGGGAAACTGAAGATTTGAAATACTTAGATGCAAAGCATATGTTAATATATGGAAACTAATGGAAATTATCGATGACCTTGATGTTTCTCACAGGTTGACAATGTGGAGCTTGATGCCACAGGGGGCGACCATTGCTGGTATAGATTCTGACAATTACTAGCATTATACCATGACTTTATATTTAATGTGGATTTTACCTACTTTGCAGTCTGAGCAGTTGCTCTTTTGCCAACAGTTTCGCTTGTACATATAAGTAAACAAACGTATTTGTCACTCCTGGGATCAGTATGTGCTAATAAAGTTGCTGCTGCTTGCATTTGAGGTTTGTTTTGATGACAGACACATCATAAATTAACTAAGAATAGTTTGATGACTTCAGAGCTCAGCAAGAAAGAAAAGGCATGGGCATTATTAGCACAGTTGTCACCAAACGGGTTCAAAAGATGGTACATATTAACGTTGTTATCAACATACTCTAACTCTCTTAAATTGAGTTTCTAAGGCGCGTGTGTTTTCCACCACATGCACTGCTATTTCCTTCCGAGGGGGGTTTTGATGTCACTTTTCTTTTTTATTTTTTAAGGATAAAATATTCTTTTCAAATTTATTTTTAAAGATGATCATTAAAATACAGCTAACATACAATTTATATTAGTTTCAGGTGTACATCATAGTTATTCAACAGTACCCACCTGGCACTCTTCAGAGTTATTACCGTATTATTGATTATATTCCCGACGCTAAAGAAGTGATCACAATGATAAGTCCAGCAACCATCTGACACTGCACTATGCTATCACAATGTTACTGACTATATTTCTGCGCTGTATATTATATCCCCAGAATTATTTGTTTTATATCTAGAATTTTGAACCTCTTAGTTTTCTTTTTCTCCACCCCTTTTTAATTTTTCAATTAAAGTTGACATTCAATATTATTTTATATTAATTTCAGGTGTACAGCATAGTGGTTAGACATCTATATAATTTAGGAAGTGATACCCCTGACTAGTACCCACCTGTCACTATGCATAGTTATTACCATATTACTGACTATATTTCCTATACTTTACATCTCTGTGACTACTTTCTAACTACCAATTTGTATTTCTTAATCCTTTCACCTTTTTTTACCCTGCCCCCAACCCCCTCCCATCTATCACCCTGAGAGATCTAGTACCCATCTGACACCATACATAGTTATTACAATATCATTAACTATATTCCTTATGCTATAACCTACATCCCCATGACTATCTGTCTTTTGATTTTGAATGATAGCTTTCTTGGGTAGAGTACTCTTTGGTTTAGGTCCTTGCTTTTCATCACTTTGAATATTTAGTGCCAATTCCTTTTGGCCTGCAAAGTTTCTGTTGAGAAATCAGCTGAGAGTCATACGAGGGCTCCCTTGTAGGTAACTAACTGCTTCTCTCTTGCTGTTTTTCATGTTCTCTCTTTGAATTTAAGCTTTGACATTTTACTTATAACATGTCTTACAGTTGGCCAGTTTGGGTTCATCTTGTTTGGGACTCTCTGCACATCCTGGGCTTGTATATCTATTTCCTTTACCAGGTTAGGGAATTTCTGTCATCATTTCTTCAAATAGGTTTTCAATTCCTTGTTCTCTCTCTTCTCCTTCTCCTCCCCCTATAATGTGAATGTTGGTATACTTGAGGTTGTCCCAGAGGCCCCTTAAACTCCCCTCAATTTTTTGGTTCTTTTCTCCTTTTGCTGTTCTAATTGGGTGTTTTCTGCTACCTTATCTTCTAAATCACTGATCTGATCCTCTGCTTCATCTAATCTGTTGATTCCCTGTGATATATTCTTCATTTCCTTTATCATATTGTTTATTTCTGACTGATTTTTAATTATGTTTTCTATCTCCATTTTTGTTTCCTATCTCTTTGTTAAAGTTCTCTCTGAGATTGTTGAGCATCCTTATAACCAGTTTCTGGAACTCTGTATCTAGTAGATTGCTTGTCTCCATTTTGTTTAGGTCTTTTTTTTTTTTTTTTGGAACTTTGTTCTGTTTTTTTATTGGGGTAATGTTTCTTGTCTCCCCATTTTGGCTGCCTCCCTGTGTTTGTTTCTATCTATTAGATAGGAATGCTATGTCACCTGATATTAATAGAATGGTGTTATGTAGTAGGTGTGCTGTGGGGCTCAGTGGTGCAATCTTCCTGGTCACTTAAGCTGTGCACGCCAGGTGTGTCCCTTGTGTGGTTTGTGTGTGTCCTCCTCTTGTAGTTGAACCTTGGTTACTGTTTTCACATTAATGGGAGGGATTGACCTTTGGTCACATTGGTTGTTATGACTGGCCTTGACTATAGTGGAGGAGTTGTGGTGTAGGGGCTGACCCTACAGAGCAGAATCTGCCTCAGCAGGCCTCTGGTGCCTTCCCAATCTGCCTCTTGGGTGTGTCATTCTTGAAGGTGACTAAGTGATGCTCCAATTCAGTTCAAAGCTGGCTTCTGGGGGCACCATCCCCAGGTCCACCTGGGAGGGGACCCACAGCAGGTCAAGTTCAGCCACAGTCCATACCTCACTTGGGGCCACAAAGAAATCCTCAGAGTGTCACTGCCCATGCCATGCTTGAAAGTGCCTTGAGAGGCCAAGCTGCAAACCAAAGCTGGCTGACACTAATGCCAGGCTTAGCGCTGCTCACCAGAAGTACAGGACATACTCAAGCCAGACTCTGCTTGTCTGGGTTCCGTGAACCTTTCGTAGACACTATGAAAGTCTGCAACATGAGCCAAGGCAGGCAGTTTGTACGAAAAAGCCACTGGAAATAACTTGGGTGTGCCTAAAAGTTGGTCAGGGTGGGGTATCAAATCACCAGGGCATGGCAAAAAAACAGAGACTCAGATATGGCAAAAGACTGCCTCTTACTGTTGGGAAAGGGAGGGGTCTCATCAAAGAAACAATGGCCCTGCCAGCTCCTCTGGCCAGGAGAAAGTTGCCCCTCTAGCCCCTGTCCTGAAGCCAGACCACTCAGTACCCCTCCACACCTGTATGTCCCTGCCACCCCTACAGCTGCTGCCCCAGCATTAGAGCTCATAGCCAGCAATTCCATCAGTGGGTAGATCTTCAAGCAGTCCCTTTAAGAGGAGTGCCTGGTACTACCGCTGCCCTCTGTCAGGCACAATCCCCATTGGTTTTCACAATCAGAAATTATGGGGACTTCTTTTCCTGGCACTGGAACCCTGGGCTGGGGAAGGTCTGGGACCCCTTGCTCCTTCATGGGGGAACCTCTGCAGCTGAGATATCCATCCCAATTTTTAATGGTCACACACATGTGTGGGACCAGTGCATTCCTCATCTCTGCCCCTCCTACCAGTCTCCAGGTGGGTTCTTCTGCATGACTTTAGTTGTAGGGCTTTGGTTCAGCAATATTTCAGGTGCTTATCAATGATGGCTGTTTTGTAGTTTAGTTGTAATTTTGATGAGGTCATGAGAGAAGGTAATCACAGCGTTTACCTACTGTGTCATCTTGACTGGAAGTCTGATGTCACTTTTCGATAGTTTTTTTTGAAGGTTATTTCAGACTTCAGTGAGGAAAACTGATCAAGGAACAAATATACAGAATCTGTTCCTCTACTTTATATAATATTTTTATGTACTATTTTATTTAAAATTAACATTCTGCATATAGTAATGTTGAATTACCATGTGTGATGTACAATATTTATTGAGGTCTGTTTTGCAAATGCTCCCTTATTCAGTTAGTTCTCTGAATGGGCTGAAATCTGATCAGCTTTTCTCTATACATAGTTAATATATTAATATATGGATTAAACACATATATTTAATCTATTCCTTGACTTTCAGTCCTTCATTTTATCATTCTGTCATTCTTTGTTTTCCTTGCTGCACCTGATGATCATGTAGAAAAAAAAATTTCACCAACTACCCTGCCCCCCATTCATTTCTTAACTTTTTTACAATTTGGTTTCCTCCTGAAAGAGTAGAACACCATTGGCGATGTGATGGCCTACTCCAGTGAACTTTGTTCAGATCATGTCTTCTTTAACACTTGTAACATTTAACAGTGTTGACCACCCTCTCTTAGGTGGTCTCGTCTACCTTACTTGCTGTCAACTGTCGCCAACCATTAGCACCATAGCTATGCAAGGAAGTACTGTCTGAAAGCCAGATTTGCTGATATCAATTCTTTTTTATTCTTTTTTCTTTTTTTAATTCCTGCCTCTCCTTTGGCTTCTCTTGGGTTTCTGCATGTTTTCTTTTCCTGTTTGCCAATTCCATTTGATGTGGTAATCTACAAAGAAAACTAATAAATACTGTTTAAAATTAAAACTGGTTATATTTACTTCTATCTTTTGTAAATGCCATAATGCATGGAGTTTGGGCAGATTGTGCTTGAGTTTAGCAAGTGTAGTCCCCTGGAATCTATTATGTGTAGGTTAATTTTTCTTAAGTGTTCAGCAAATACTATCTCTTAATCCTTACCATAGCTTATTTGTTATTTATCTCCATTTTACCCATGAACATACTTTGTGTTCATCTCATTGAGAGAGTCTTCTAGGTCATTTTGAAAGACAAGATGAACTGCAAATGTTTGGCATTACTCAAAAAAGATCCAATGGAATCAGGGTTCAGGATAGTGAAATTTCTCTAACTAGGATGATGAGTTCAAAAAACAATTATTGAATAATTAGGTTACAGTGTTGTTATATGAGGTTGAATGCCATCATTATTATTATTTTTTTCTTTACAGAGTAGAAGAAATTACATGTGGTGGAAAAAACTAACTTAAGCATACCCAATTTCTAATACTCCAATCTACACATTTAAATACTCTATTCTTTGTATTTTCCCAGTTTCCATTGTTTTTAGTGCCTTTCTTAACATGCTAATGATAGTTTACAATTTAATATTTATGCTTCAAAAAGAAAAAGAAAATAAAATGATGAAAGAAATCTCAAGTCCCCCTGTTAACTGGTTCTCCTCCCCTTTTTCCTCAATGTAATGAACTTCTTTGGCTCTGGCATTAAAATGTTTCAAAATGGTTATTGGTTCACAAACCTTAGGTTCTGTAATACAATTTTCTCTATCATCTGGATGTATTGCTATTTGTTTGAAGGCACTTTCCACCATTATTGGTGCTCTCACTAACTATAATGGATGAGACTATGTGAACTTTGGGAAGAAAGCCAGTTCTTTTCTCTGCTGCATTACATGGAAAGTTATTCAGGAACATACCCACTGAGGCAAATTTACTAAGCAGAATGTTTGTTGCCTTGACAGTTTGAGCTATCTCCTGACACGGAAAGTCAACAGTAAGGTACTTCTACACTTGCTTAGGAATTATTTGATTCAATAGCATTGTAGGACAGAAATAGCATTTTGTTTTATTTTTTTACTTAAAACATAATTGTTTTAGTCAATCAAAGCTTATGGTGCCAATAGTATTCATTACTTTATTCAGATTTCCATCTTTTTTCATCAGTGTAGAGCTTTGTACATGATTCATTCTATGTTTGTCTCTTGTCATTCCTCTGGAAGAAAGATTGTACCTTCTACCCATAACCTAAAACTAAACAAGAATAACTAATGAGCACTCCTTGCCTTAAGAGGGTGAAAACCACAATTTCCTGCTCTGTCTCTGAACTGAAAAGCCACATTTGGGACATATCTCCTGAGTAAATAATGAGGATAAAAATGTCTTTACATCTGCAGCATGGACTGTAATATGACCCAGTCAAGTTATGACCCACATGTTAACTTTCTAACAAATGTGGTAAGAAAGTCATGTCTATGCTCAATTTGTTTCTTTGAATAATTTAGAGAATAACCTACTGCTGCTTAGTAGGTTAGCCACAATTCAAATATAGTTCTTTGTTTAAATTAGCTAAAAGAAATGAAATTAAAATTTACTTTTTCAGTTGCAGTAATCTCACTAGTTGCATATGACCTAATGTAGATCAAATTAATATGAGATGTTTCCCAGGGCTCCTACCTGAAGAGATTTTCCATTCCTGATAGATGTGGATAAGAAGTTGTAGTTCTTAGAAGCCTCTGGAAGCCCTGGAGTTGTGAGGACAGCCAGCCTTAGGAAGAAGCAGATTTTTCCTGCCTTAATTACCTATCTGCTGTGCTAACTCACTAGGTGACATTCACTTTTCTGAGTCTCAGTTTTTCAAATATGAAACATCAAATTCTTGTGGGAAGAAATATGGTAAGTTAGATATTCCCTGACTATATTTATTCTAGTGAATCTTTGTTTGATTTATTTATTTTTAAAATAAATTTTATTGAGGAATATTGAGGAGTGTGTGTCTCTAGGGCCCATTAGCTCCAAATAGTTGTCCTTCAATCTAGTTGTGGAGGGCACAGCTCAGCTCCAAGTCCGGTCGCTGTTTTCACTCTTTAGTTGCAGGAGGCGCAGTACACATCCCATGCAGGAATTGAACCGACAACCTTGTTGAAAGCTTGTTCTCTAATCAACTGAACCATCTGGCCACCCCTCCGGAAGCTCAGTGGCAGCTTGTTATTTTAAATCTAGTTGTGGAGGGCACAGCTCATTGGCCTATGTGGGAATCGAACTGGCAACCCTGTTGTTCAGAGCTCCCACTCTAACCAACTGAGCCATCCAGCTGCACCTGTTTGATTTATTTTTATTTATACACAACTTGTCATTAAATTTTCATCTCTTTTTAGACTCATTTTACTTTTTTGGTACTTTCCCTCCCTCTTTTCTCACCCTCCATGCCAGTAAAATAGCAACCTACTTAGTCAGTGGAACTGCATTTAAATAGCAGTGGAGGATGAACTGAAAATTATCCAATGGCAAAAGAAATCTACAAATTTAAAAATGTTGATGTGCATGATTTTTTTACTATAGCATAGTACGTTATTACCAGATATGTTATAAAAAGATTTTTATTTGAACTTTTAAGCTCTCACACTTAATTTACTAGTCTGAAAAAACAAGAAGGTAAAGATAAGTTTTATAAGCTTTAAAGCAAGAATAGAAGTCATTGAGTTATAGTTTATGAGAGTAGAAGTCATCTATCTTCTATAAATGCAAACAGGTAGTGGGAAATCATATGTTGCCACTAAAAGTGAAATAGGGGAACTTTGCACCTTATCAAATTACTTCTAAAAATAGAAAATATTTATTAACATAAAGCTGAATATATTTTCCTACTTACCACAGTTGTATTTTATATAATTACTTTTAGGAATTTATCAGGATATAACTATTGTCATCATTTTCTAGATGACGGTTTAAATATAAAGTCATAGTGGAAGATTTGTTTTTATTTTTATATTTCTTCCAATTCTTCAGGAGATTAGTCATTATTGAAATTGTGGCCTTTCCTAACTTCCGTTCTTTGCTTTTCACCTCTTGTAGCTTGCTTTGCATTACCATAGCCAGCTTCTTTCCGGGGGGAGAAATGTACTTTTTATATTTTGATTTTTTGTCTGGGAACTACATGAATGACTGTTGAATAAAATAGCAATGTCAGTATCATTTGAAAAACATGGACGTCATCAAAATGGAGGCATGAGGTGAGCCTGTGGAAATCTCCCCTGGAATTTACAACAAATTAAACAGCTATAACTTCACAAAGGACTCCCTGCACAGCAGACAGACAAGACGAAGAGGCTCACTACAGAATTTACCTAAAGGTGGGCAAATTGGGCGAGCAGGGGAGGAGGTAAGGGAGAAGTACAGACACGGAGCCCGGAGCCGTGCAGGCACAGGATGTAGACCTAGCTCAGTGCTCCGAGCTCGCTGCATCCCGGAACTACTGCAGCTGTGGGAGAGGGAAGGATTCGGACTGTGAGGGCTCCACTTATGGCCCACAGGGCTGAGGGGACAGCATATAACACAGCTGAAACCAACGCTCATGGCAGAGACCTTGGAGAAAAGACTAAGGGAAGAAGGCTGAAAAGGGTGGTTTAAGCCCTCACTGCCGAGCAGAGAATGGAATCCTTAGGCACTGAGACTAGCCACCTCCCAATCCTCCCAGAGCTCGCCCACCCCCACCTGCCCAGTGCTAGAAGCAGAACAGTAGCAGTGTCAGATCAGAAGAAGAGAATATTTGCAGTTCTGAGAACTGTGGTCTTCAGACACAGATTTGCAGCCCAACTAGTTCTAGCAAAGGGGAGGGAGCTGTGAAAGCAGGATTGGCTGTGGTGGTAGTCGTAGCCATTGCGCTGGGCCACCTCTCACAACTCACCCCGCCCCTGCCCCTACTTATCTGGGTGGATCCCTGCAGGAGTAAACAGAACTGCTGAAACTCACGGGCTCTGAATCTGGTGCAGAAAGAGCTTTGGAACTTGAAAAGTTCTCCACATCCCTACAGGAATGCGGCGCCCTATGACCCAGAAAAACTGTTAACAGAAGAGAAGCCTGCCTTCCAGGGAATCACCCCATTGTGTGAGAAACTGGAATACTGCAGACAAAATATAACACTACAGTGTGAGAGAGAAAAGAGGGCTGCAGTTGGAGAGAAAATAAAACATTCTACCAACACGTACTGGAAAACAAAAGAGAGACCTCTTCCTATCAACCTGTTGCAGAAGCCACTCCTGTATATATCTAGGAAGAGAAATAACAAATCAGTAATTGCCATGAATAACCAAGGCAATAAGACAGTTCAGGAAGAAAATGAAAAGTCCCCAGAAAATAAAGTTAAAGATTTGGAAATATGTGACTTAAATGACAGAGAATTCAAGATTGCAGTGATGAAAAAACTCAACAAGATGCAACAAAATACAGAAAGGCAGTTTAGTGAACTCAGAAACACAATCAAAGAACAACATGAGAATTTTACCAAAGAGCTTGAAATTTTAAAAAAAGAAACAAACAGAACCTCTGGCAATTAGGAATTCAATAGAAGAAACTAACAATGAAATAGACAGCTTAGGAAGTAGAGTTGACCAGATGGAGGAAAGAATCAGTGACACTGAAGATAGAAATCTGGAAATGACACAGATGGAAGAAGAAAGAGACTTGAGACTTAAAAGAAATGAAAGAACTCTACAAGAACATTCTGACTCCATCAGAAAGAGCAATGTAAGAATAATGAGCATACCAGAAGGAGAAGAGAGCAGGGAACCTAGAGTATATTCAAACAGTCAATGAACTTTCTAAACTTGTGGAAAGAACTGGATCCTCGAATCCAAGAAGCAAATAGAACACCTAATTACCTCAACCGCACCAGGCCTTCTCCAAGGCACATTGTACTGAAGCTGTCTAAAATCAACGGCAAAGAAAGAATACTAAAGGCAGTCAGGGAAAAGAAGACGGTAACATACAAAGTAAAGCCCATTAGATTATCACCAAATTTCTCATCAGAAACTACGAGCCAGGAGAGAGTGGAATGAAATATTCAAACTATTGAAAGAGAGAAATTATGAGCCAAGAATAATATACCCAGCAAAGATAGCCTTTAGATATTAAGGAGGAATAAAGACCTTTCTAGACACACAGATTCTGATAGAATTTTCTAGTACACAACCTGCACTACAAGAAATACTAAAGGAGGCTATTTGACTTCCCTCAACAGGGACAATTTTTGGCAACCAAAATAAAAAACGGGGGAGAGTAAAGGCCTGAACCGGAATATAGGAATGGAGAAAGTAAGCGTGCTGAAGAAAATGGAATACTCTAAATATCAAACTTTCTTTTACATACACTTAATGGTAACCACTCAAAAAAGAAATCCAGAACTGAAATATATACTTAATAAAAGAAGAAACAGAAGGAAACATCATAGAATACCACCACACAGAAATAATAGACAACAACAAACATGCTAAGAAGCCATGGAGACACAATCATACCAGAAAACTAATGATAGAATGACAGAAAATCCTCACATATCAATAATCATCCTGAATGTATATGGACTGAACTAACCATTAAAAAAGCACAGAGTAGCAGATTGGATCAAAAAGCTAAACCCAACCATATGCTGTCTCCAAGAGACATATCTCAGCGACAAGGAAAAGCATAAGCTCAAAGTGAAAGGGTGTAAATTGACACTCCAAGCAAATGGTATTCAGAAAATATCAGGTGTAGCCATAATGATATCAGATGAAACAAACTTCAGGGTGAAAAAGATAACAAGAGACCAAGATGGACAATTCATAATGGTAACAACAAGAAGACATAAGAGTCATCAATATTTATGCCTCCAATCAGGGAGTACCAAAATATACCACGGAACTACTAACAGAATTAAGGGGAGAAATTGACCAATACACAATTATACTAGGGCACCTAAACACGTCATTGACAGCTATGGATAGATCATCCAAACAGAAAACAAATAAAGAAATAGCAGGCCTAAATGACACATTAGATGAAATGGACATAATTGACATTTATAGAGCATTTCATCCAAAAACATCGGACTATACATTTTTTTTTCTAGTGTACATGGAACATTCTCAAGGATAGACCATATATTGGGACATAAAACTAATCTCAGCAAATTTAATAAGATTGAAATCATACCAAGCATATTCTCTGATCACAAAGTTTTGAAATTGGATAACAATTGCAAAAAGAAAGCAGGTAAAAACCAAATACATGAAGATTAAACAACATACTTTTAAAGAACGACTGTGTCAAAGAAGAAATTAAAGCAGAGATCAAAAGATACATAGAAACAAATGAAAATGAAAATACATCCTACCAAAATTTTTGGGATGCAGCAAAAGCAATTTTAAGAGGGAAATTTATATCATTACAAGCCTATCTCAAGAAACAAGAAAAATCTCAAATAAATAACCTCATGTTACACCTTAAATAACTAGAAAGAGAAGAACAAATGAAACCTAAGTGCAGCAGAAGAAAGGAAATAATAAATATCAGAGTAGAATTAAATGAAATACAGAACAAAGAGACAATAGAAAAAATTAATGTGACAAAGGGAATGTTCTTTTAAAAGATTTACAAAATCGACAAACCCTTGGCTAGACTCACTAAGATAAAAAGAGAGAAGACACTAATTAACAAAATCAGAAATGAAAAAGGGGAAGTTATCACGGACACCACAGAAACACAAAGGATCATCCAAGAATACTATGAAGGAGTATATGTCACCAAATTCAATAACCTATAAGAAATGGACCAGTTCTTAGAAACATATAGTCTCCCTAGGCTGAACCATGAAGAACTTGAAAATCTAAACAGACCGGTCACCAGTAACAAAATTGAATCAGTCATCCAAAACCTTCCCAAAAGCAAAAGTCTGGGACCAGATGGCTTCACAAGTGAGTTCTACCAAACCTTCAAAGAGGACATAATACCAATCCTGCTCAAACGCTTCCAAAAAAACTGAAGAAGTGACAGTACCCCCTAACTCATTTTATTAGGTCAATATTACCCTGATAACAAAACCTGGCAAGGACAACACAAAAAAAGGGAACTAAAGACCAATATTTCTGATGAATACAGATGCAAAAATCCTAAACAAAATTCTAACAAATCGAATGCAAAAATGCATTAAAATGATTATTCATCACGACAAAGTGGAGTTCATCCCAGGGGCACAGGTATGGTTCAACATCCGCAAATCCTTCAATGTGATACATCACATAAACAAAATAAAGGACAAAAATCATATGATTATATCAATTGATGCAATAAAACAACTGGACAAGATACAACACCTATTTATGATTAAAACACTTAATAAAATATGTATAGAAGGAAAATACCTTAACATAATAAAGGCCATATATGACAAACCATCAGCTAATCTCAGAATTAACAGTGAAAAACTGAAGTCCTTTGCTGTACGTTCAGGAACACTACAGGGCTGTCCCCTATCACCTCTGCTTTTCAACATAGTGTTGGAAGTCCTTGCCAGAGCAATCAGGCAAGAGAAAGAAATAAAAGGCATCCAAATTGGGAATGAGGAAGTTAAATTGTCACTCTTTGTAGATGACATGATGCTGTATATAGAAAACTCTAAAGACTCCACCAAAAAGCTATCAGAAACAATCAACGAATACAGTCAAGTTGCTGTCTACAAAATCAACGTACAAAAGTCCATTGCATTCCTCTATACTAACAATGAAATCACAGAAAAACAAATAAAGAAACCAATTTCTTTTGTAATTGCAGTAAAAAGAATAAAATACCTAAGAATAAACTTAACCAAGCATGTGAAAGACCTATATGCTGAAAACTACAAGACATTTTAAAAAGAAATTGAAGAAGACACAAACTAATAGAAAAACATTTCGTGCTCATGGATTGGAAGAATCTACGTAGTTAAAATGGCCATATTACCCAAAGCAATCTACAGATTTAATGCAATCCCCCTCAAAATCCCAATGGCATTTTTTAAAGAAATAGAACAAAAAATCTTCAGATTTGTTTGGAACCACAAAAGACCCCGAATAATCAAAGCAATCTTAAGAAAAAAGAGCAAAGCTGGAGGTATCACACTCCCTGACTTTAGCTTGTACTACAGGGCAACAATAATCAAAACAGCATGGTATTGGCAGAAAAACAGACAAATAGACCACTGAAATAGAATTGAGAACCCGGAAATAACCCCCCATTAATACGGACAGATAATTTTTTACAAAGAAGCAAAAAAAACATACAGTAGAGAAAAGACAGCCTCTTCAATAAATGGTGCTGGAAGAATTGGAAAGCCACGAGCAAAAGAATGAAACGGGACTGCTATCTGTCACAATGTACCAAAATTAATTCAAAATGAATCAAAGACTTAAGCATAAGACCTGAAACAATAAACTGCGTAGAAGAAAACATAGGTACTAAACTTATGGACCTTGGGTTCAAAGAATGTTTTATGAATTTGACACCAAAGGCAAGGGAAGTAAAAACTGAAATAAATAAATGGGACTATATGAAACTTAAAAGCTTCTGCGCAGCAAAAGAAACCATCGACAAAATAAAGAGGCAACCAAGTGAATCAGAGAAGGTTTTTGCAAACAGTGCCTCCAATAAGGGGCTAATACCCAGAATATACAAGGAACTCATGCAACTCAACAACAGAAAAACAAACAACCCAATTGAAAAATGGGCAGACGACGTGAAGAGCCATTTCCCCAAAGAGGACATAAAAATGGCAAATAGACATATGAAAAAATGCTCAACATCGCTAATCATCAGAGAAATGCAAATGAAAACCACAATGAGATATCACCTCACCCCTGTTAGAATAGCTATCATCAACAAGACAAATAGTAACAAGTGTTGGAGAGGCTGTGGAGAAAAAGGAAACCTCATACACTGTTGGTGAGAATGCAGATTGGTAGAGCCATTATGGAAGGCAGTGTGGAGGTTTCTCAAAAAATTACAAATAGAATTATAGTATGATTCAGCAATCCCACTCCTAGTTATCTACCCAAAATATCTGAAAACATTTATCCATAAAGACGTGTGTACTCCAATGTTCATTGCAGCTTTATTTACGGTGCCCAAGACATAGAAACAACCAAAATGTCCTTCAATAGATAAATGGATAATGAAGTTGTGGTATATATACACAATGGAATACTATTCGGTGGTAAGAAAAGATGAAATAGGACCATTTGTGACAAATGGATGGATCTTGAGAATATAATGCTACGCGAAATAAGTCAGACGGAAAAAGCAGAGAACATTATGATTTCATTGATATGTGATATATAAAACAAAACCAACAAAAGAGTAAGACAAACAAATGAGAAAAAAAAAGAGTAAGACAAACAAATGAGAAAAAAAAAAAACTCATGGACACAGACAATAATTTAGTGGTTAACAGAGGGTAAAGGGGTAGGGGGGTGGTAGATGAGGGTAAAGGGGATCAAACATATGGTGATGGAAGGAGAACTGACTCTGGGTGGTGAACACACAATGTGATTTATAGATGATGTAATACAGCATTGTACACCTGAAATCTATGTAGCTTTACTAACAATTGTCACCCTAATAGAATTTAATTTATATATATATAAATAAATTTATATATATAATTTATATATATATAAATAAATAAAATTAACCTAAATAACAACAAAAAAAGAATAGCAGAAATCTCTTATATTTTGTTGTTCACTCTAATTTTAAGTAGAATTGTGGTTAAGTTAATCATTGATTAGAGAGTCATTAAAGTTGACAGATGAGGAGGAGTTTTTGTGAGTAAAGAGGAAATTTTTTGGCTAAATCATTTGGTTTTCAACCTTTCACTATCATGCAGCTTATGTGAAACATTTGTAATTTTAATTACAGAAACTTTTAAAAAATCAAATAGTTGTGTTTAACCCTATTGAATTTAATCCCTGAATCATAAGCTCCCATTCACTGCATGGATCCATAGTAGATTCTTCTTTGGAAAACCTCTCGTCTTCCTTTAGATCCAGTGTGAATGAGCATATTAAAATAATTAATTTCTAAATATTATCTTTAAACTTTGTGCCACTCAAAAAACACACTCTTCAAAATAATCTTAAGCAAGCAGAAAGCTAGTTCTTTACTAAGGTATCTCTAGCCTATGGCCCCTTTTCCCCAAAGTAAGATAAAGCTGAAGACTTTGCACAACCAAATTGGACAAATATGTGATATTCATTAATTCATTAATTTACTCATTCAACCAACCAAGTTTATCAAGCTCTTGTCAAAGTGAATCTATGTCATAGTGAGTCTATGTTTACTATGAAACACATGAAAGTTTCAGAATACTTCATAGATTCTGCCAGGAGAAAGGAAGGACGTATTACTAATGTCATCTTTCATGTATTTGATACCCTGAGTGGATCATTTTTTTATATCCCTTTCTTTACAAGATAAGACAACTTTCTATGATAATCAGTAATAACCATTATTTTCTTGTTCTTTTGTTGTTTTTTATTAAGACGTAGTGTACATACCATAAAATTTACCATTTTAAATTGTGCAAATCAGTGTTTTGTTTTGTTTTGTGTAATCACAAGGTTATGTAACCATCATCATTGTCAAATTCCAGAACATTTTATCACCTCCAAAATAAACCCCCTGTCTGTTAGTAGTCATTCCCCATTCCTCTCCCCATCACCCATCTCCTGGCAGTCTACTTTCTATCTCTGTGGATTTACATAGTTTGGACATTTCATATAAATGAAATTATGCAATATGTGTCCTTTTGCGTTTGGCTTCTTTCACTTCTCATAGTATTTTCAAGATTCAGACGTGTAACAAGTATCAATATTTTATTCCTTTTTATGGCTAAATTATATGGATGTAGCATATTTTTTCATCCACTCCTCAGCTGATGTGCATTTGAGTCGATTTCACTTTTTGGGCTATTGTGAATAATTTTGCTATGAATATTTGTGTACAAAGTTTTATATGAACATATGTTTTCACTTCTCTTGAATATATACCTAGGAGTGGAATTTGCAGGTCACGTGGAAACTCTGTATTATTCTGAGGAACTGCCAAAGTGTTTTCCACAGTAACTGCACCATTTTATATTCACACCAGCAATATATGAGAGTTCTAATTTGTCCATATCCTTGGGAACACTTGTTATTTTCTGCTTTGTTTTACTGTTATTGTTTTCTATTGTTTTAGCCATCCTAGTCAGTGTGAAGTGGTTGGTTTGTTCTTTAGTTTAGAAACAACTTTTTGTAAAAGGATAAATTTAAAACTTAAAAATATTAAAATTCAGTAAAATATTTTACATATGAACTAAAATTTTCAATTTTACCAAAATTGTTAAATCTTTCAGGTTGCACTTGTTAACTCTCTTAAATATTAAATATAGGTAAAAACGTCAAGAATTCAAATAGAATGACATAATTGAAGTAATTCAAATTCTGATTCTTCTGCTTAAAAGTAGAAATATTTAGTAGCACATAGACAAAAACTGTGCTTGAATGATTACAAAGAGTTATGAACTTATTCTCAAAACAAATGCAGGCAGCTGAGTTCACAAGTGCCTTGGGCCTGCTATATAACTGGGACTTCCGTGAATTAACTTCTTATAGGTAAAAGGATGTTATTATTATTATTATTATTATTATTATTATTATTGTTTTAAAATTGAAGTTTAGTAACTGCTACAATTGTTTAGAATTTAGATCAACAAAAGATTTTAGGGAGGAGGAATATTCTATTACTGACATTGCTTAGAATTACAGCACTTGTTAATCATAAAAGATAGACCAAAATTTCTTTGATTTTATTATTATGTTTACATTTTCTCTATGTAATATGTTCCCTTATTACAGAAGTTGTATCTATAGTTTTGCTTTCTGCAGTTTCAGTTACCCTTGGTTGACCCTGGTTTGAAAATATTAAATGGAAAATTCCAGAAATAAACAATTCATACGTTTTAAATTGCAGTCTGTTCTGAATAGCATGATGGAATCTAGTGTTATCCTGCTTCATCCTGCTCAGGACGTAAATCATCCTTTTGTCTAGCCTATCCACACTCTATACGCTATAGCCTTTTGTCATTTAGTAAGTAGTCCTCTTGGTTATCAGGTTGACTGTTATAGTATGACAGTGCTTGTGTTCAAGTAACCCTTATTTTTACTTAATGATGGCCCCAAGGAGCAAGAGTAATGATGCTGGCAATTCAGATATGCCACAGAGAAGCCATTAAGTGCTTTCTTTAAGTGAAAGGTCTTAAGTCTTACTATCCGATAATTGGTATTTTGGGGAATTGTTTTCTCCTATCAATAAAAAATAGTGTCCCTTCCAAATTTCCATGATTTACAATGTCTGTGGTACCTTAGAGAGTAAAGAATAAAACTTGTAATGTTTTCATTACTTTAATATTAAAGTAATATTGTATCTTATTATATAAATCCATTAGTATTTTCTCTGGATATGTCTTTTCTTCCCATTACACAATCAAGAGACAACTTTATGGAGTATGAGAGATTATATTTTAATTGTCCATGGTAAGATCAAGCTGCTTTTATCATATACTACAGTTTTCCCCTAAAGAAATTCTAGTTATGACTAATGGGCTCAGGTTGTAAGTAGAAATCATCTATATTATAATTTAGTTTTGAAAGTAATTATTTTAAGAGAAAATTAGGTTTGAATTTGATTTTGAATGGAAATGATGCATTTGAACTCAAGGATAATTTGGATTATATCTCATTTCACTCTATTAATATAGATTCACAGACTCTTCATGTGTAGTTGTTTTGTATAGCATTTAAAGGATGGTCATCCTATATTTGGAGGTTATGCATTTTTCATCTCCTTTTTGATTGCCATCTCATTGAAAAGTGCCTAATTGAGAGAGATGATTACAAAATAAAATCACCAGTAACATAAATAGTTTATGATCATTTTTATGTTTCTTTCTTTTTGGTTTAGGTATTTCGGGGTTTGGGAAGAGAAGAGGCTATGTATCCTCCTGTTTTAATATATTTTGTAAAGTAGTTTTTCTCTCCTACTATGTTTTAACAACAACAAAAAAAGTCAGAGTCAAACTATATATATATGTTTTCGGTAGGCAACAATGGTTAAATGAACTATCTTATTCATTGAGCATTATTTTGGAAAGATTTTTTAAAAAACTTAAATTTATATTTGATATATGAATTGAAGGAAATGGGAACATATAAAGATTAATTTCTTAGTATTATAATTCTTAGAAATATACTGCTAACTTACCTTGTTTTTAAGACATTTTTTAGCTCAAAAACAAGACAATTTTTTTAGACATATAGACATTTTTTAGACATAATTTGTTTTAATTTTGGAATCCTTAGCAATACCATTCCTGTAATATAATTAGGAACTAACAGAATGGCATTTTCTTTCCTTCCTCTTCCTACCTAATCAATAAGATGCACAGATTTACATGGCACAGCTCACATAACACAGTAGAACCATTCCTGAAAAATTGAATTCAACTTTTAAATTTTTGTTTTAATTCAATTAAAAAACAATTCTATTTTAACTGCACTGAAGGACAGACTACTTAAATGACGTCTTGGGTGATTTTTCCTGTATAACTATGATTTGATGATCAATTTAGATTTTGTATATCAACTGTGTTTAATTATTCTAAATTGTGTTTATTCAGAATGAATCCCCAAGGAAGGCTTTTTGAGGCATGCTGTACTCCGGACTACAACTGGTTACTGTGGTTGAATTTTGTAACATAAATTTATGGAAAATAGGCTCTTTGGGTCCAGAAGCCAGAGTGGGCCTTGTGAAATCCTGGCGGTAGACCTAAAAGGCTTTTGGTCTTTTCTACCTCTGCCCCTTGTGACTGTTTTTGTACCATTTGCATGGGTACCTGGATAATGTGGGTTATCCAAGTAGATGGAATTTGTAGAGAGAATTAATTTCTGTCATGTGAACAGACACAGAAAGTTGTAGAGGGGTAAAGTTCTTAGGACACATCAGTTCTGCTCTCATCCCCCATGCTTTTTAGTGACCCATCTCCAGTTTCAAATTCATCTCCATTGTTTGTATGAATATTAAAAAAAAAATAATTAAGAAAAGTTATACAAGATCTATATTATATTTTAGAATAACTTTTAAAAGTCAACATTAGTATATTACTAATAAGACAATAATTGTGAAGAAGATCTTTTGGTTTATAATGACAAAGTGAAGCTGAATTTCAAAATGTTCTTTTCCTTAAATTAATGGCATAAACAACAAATAATTAAAAATCAAATCTCACCATTTATCCATCCATCCACCCATCCTTACCAAGGGGGAAAAAACTCCCAACTCCCAATGAAAATAAAATAGTAGTGTTTACCAAAGGATGCTGACCTTAGTCCCAAAGTCTGTGTGGTAGCTTTAGCAATCCACTATTTCCTTCTAAACTGCTTTTCACATAAACCAAACCAAATAAGGAAGATGTGAGTAAAATAAAGTACTAAAAAATCCCCGCCACCTCCAGCTGTAGAGAAGCTAATGAAACAGTCCTTAGAGAGGGAACACGGAAATTTCTGTAAGGGTGGCAGTCTTCTCACTCACAGGACAGAATAATAAATTCTGGAGTTCTCCATCTTGGTGTCTCCCTGTTGATATGAAAGTGGGGGATAAAAAGCAGAATGATCATAAGCATTTAGTGCTAATCATCTTCAGCAACAAACAAGGTTTAGGCTGATCAGAAAACAAAAGAGAAAATAAATTGGACAAGGAGCAGGAATGAACTGGGAAGTGTATACTAGAATCCCTGGATGATATTGCCTTCAGCCTTTCTGTGGTCTTAATTCCTATCTCTGATGTGTCTGAGGGAGGAGATAAAATGGCTGGTGGGAAAAAAGAAGCTAATTAGACTAAATTAACTACCTAAAATAATCCTGACGGAAATAGAGGATCAGAGGCCCCGGGCTGAGTAGGGGAAACTATCTGAAACCATAGGATTAAATTGATTCCCAGTGAGGTAAAACAGACCCTGGCATAAGAGAATTAAAAAAGAAAAAAAGAAACAAACAAACAAGAAAACCATAGAGGAGATGGCAAAACCCAAAATCACTAACCAAGACTGCCCACAACCAAGGCCAACCATCTCCTACACTCTACCCCTTGCCATATGACCACAAGTAGACGCAGACATCAAACTGCAGTATTTAGGGGGAGCTGATTGAATCTCAGCTAATGTGAAAAGGCTGTGAAGAATAGAATGACTAAAAATAAATTTTAAAGCTGTCAGATCACCAGAAAGGAAAATATAAGTTTATCACATACATTTTTAAAAAAGGCAATCCATATAGAAGTTTAAAAACAAAGAAGCATTACATTTAGAAACTATAATAGAAGTTAATTACATCAGTACATATATCAGCTGAGGTTTTTTGAACAGTAGTTATTATTATTTTTCTTATATTTCTCTTAAAAAACAAATTAATCAATGTTGATGGTATCAATCATTTAGTAAAATAATTTGATAGGATTGACTACAGCCGTTGTTGATATATTCTGGTGTGAGCTGAAAATTAGGAACTCTATCGGTTTTAATGTTTCTATAGAAAGTTGTTGCACATGTGTATTCAGTATTAATACACATAAGACTACTAAGTTCAGGTTGCTTCTTTTTAATTCTCCCATAAGAATTGAAATGATTCCAATATATTTTGTTTTATAAATATTGAACTTATGTTTGCTGAAGTTGAAAAGGCAATATTCCACAAGGGTCCATTTTCTAAATTTAAGACATGAATGATTTTTTCATAGTTACAGTATTTATGAAATACTGAGAATTTATGCACATGAAACGTCTCATAATGGACTATTACAGACTTAAGCTATTCTTTTTTTAGGTCTCCAGTGTAAAATTCAAGGAATAGAAGCTATATCAAATGAATATGCTGTGTTTCTTGTGCTATTGACTTTTTAATCTTTACAGAAATGTAATATGCTCAGCTAGATTTTCTAAAGAACTCATTTAATTTTCTTTCAAAAATCCCACCTTCAAAAAGCATTCTTCCACATTGCTATTATTGCTGTTGCAGTGCATACTGAAGATCTTTATAAGCTTGACATTTAATGTGTTTATTTTATGTAAAGTGTGTTATTAAAGTAGTGGTTGAATTACTAGATATAATTTGCATAAAATCATATTTCAGTGATAAAAAATAATGTCTTGGGAGTTATGAATGAGTTGGAATGAATCATTCATTTCTTAATAGAAAAGAAATTTGTCTTCAATTTTTACCATACTTGAACATCAGTAACTGTATTATTTTCATTTGCTTATTTATTTGCATTTACTTCAGTGCTAATGATTAGTCAGTGGTTTGAACAGAGAAGTATTTTAGATATATATATATATATTTATCCTTGGTCTAATCGTAGAGGGAGTTGGCACACCTCAGAGTTTATATTTTTAAAATGTCCCTTGATCTTGACAAGTTCTAATGATTCCATTAGCAACTATGATATGGAGGCTTAATGTCTGCCATTTTGGAATCTGACAGACTGAAACTTAGTATTCACTGTGGCGCCTCTGAATTTCATCTGCTCATCCATGCTTATAATAATGAAATAAAAAGTCAGTCCTTGTTCTTGCTCTAGCAGAGGCAATTGTAGATTTTATGAGGAAAACAATGAATATGTCACCCTGGATTTGGCAGCAGGGAGGAGTTAGGGAGTTCATAAATTGTCTTTTTGGGTGCCAACTATTATGCACCAGAATTGTTTATATTAGTGAAATCCTCTGCTTGTAAGTTATGTAAATTGTGGCTTTTTCTAGACTATGTTTTATGTCAGACAAGGGGGTTGGGAGATGTGTATTAAATCTAAAATGGTCTCTTGCTGAAATACTGCAATGTGGTAGACAGTTAATCTTCAAAAGAGATAGTGAACATACATAACTGCTTTATTGACATCCACATATGTCTCTCTACAATTATCCTGGCTTATACCTTGGGATAAAATAAAGATGCAAGAGCTGTCTTAGCTCAGAGAATTTTGTTTTTATTTTTTGGGTTCCAAACAGAAGGTATCAGGAAAAAAAAAGTCCTGTGGTTTTGCTCAATATCAGTGCTAGTAGAAACTTGACTCTGAAATTAATAGCTTTGTCTGTTCGAGACCTTGGAGAGCAGGTGTTGGGTAAGTCTGACTAAACAGCTGCATCAACACACCTTGGCACATCTGAGACTGTTTACAGACATTTCTGAGGAGACTTGCTGCATGGAGTTATTTCCAGTTATCTGCTGGTGACATGTGCAAGTGGCGTCTAGCGACTGGGTTGCAGCTGACCTCCCAGTAGACAGGGATTTGCTCCTGAGAGATTGTGGTACATTTTGCAAATAAAACTGGAGCCACTTGAATGCTAAAAAGGAAAATCAGTTTCTTGACTTGTATTTGCATTGAAGTGGTAAGCTCAATCATTCACCTTTTTCTTGTTTAGTAACTATAAATGATGGTTGTTTAGAAAAATATGGATGTGGAAATGAACACAGTCCACAAATTGCCATGTGCAAGAAATGTAATTGTAATTCCTATACATTTGATTTATGTAGTCCCCTATACCTAAAGAGAATATTAGGCCAGGCTATTGTCCTGGCTTAATGATTAGTGAGTGGTACCCGCCTCTTCCCTCTAAATAGTGTTCTGGTCATGCTAATTGTATATCACAATACTGACTTTTCCTTGAATCTGTTAAGGTAGAACAACGTTGCTACTTCAATGGGAAGAGCTATGGGCCTCAAAGGAACAGCAAAAAACGTTATTTGTCAATACTTTAGAATGTTATTCCCTTCAAAATATTCGAAGATTTTCTTTGCTTAATTGTAGTTATTAAAAGAGTGTGTTTAGTGTTACTATAACAGAGGTGGGAACTGTTGGCCAGGAAGGAGCAAACATATTCCTTGGATAATGTAGTGTTTTATTTGGGAGGACTTTCTATACTTTAGGGAACCTCATTAATTTCATGAGATCATCAATTTACTTATTATTCAATAAATTTAACTCCTCTTACTAATACTAGTAGTGAAATACTTTCTATGATCATGATGTTCTCTGCTGAAAAGTTAGGCTGGATTGGAAATAGCTGGCTGGAACATGGTCTGAGGAGGAAATGGGTGAGGTCAAAGGAGGTGAAGCGAGTTGCTGGAGAACAGGAATCCTGTATGTGAAACAATCAGAGAACACTCTCAGATCCTTGATTTAGGGCCCGTATAATACATACCTTCTCCCTAAACTATTGTATGCTTTAACTGCCCTCATTAATCATAAGTCGATTTTGAAAGCTGAGTAATCGCCTACTTTGACCATATTTCGTGAACCAGATTTCAGTCATCATATTGACCCATTCTGGATCCAAGTAAAGCATTAAGTTTATAGTCATTCAGATTCTATTTCCGTACTTGCATGTATACATATGTACAACATTCATATGTACATACAAGTGTGTGCACATGTTTGTGTGTAGCATGTATGTATAAAACAGGCCTGCTTATATAGAAGTACGGGCTTTGAAATCAAACGATCTGGCTCCATAATGCACAACTGTCTGTGCCTCTCTGCACACAGCTTGCCTCTTCTCCTGCCCTTATCTTAGGGCCGGGAAAGAATAGCTTCACCTCTCTTTCTGCTTCCAAGTGACCTCAGAAAGTGTACCTGCTCTTTTCTTTCCCATATATTGACTCACACCTTTCTGATCCCTGGGAGGTAATTTGAGCATCTAGATTATTTTTTCCTTTTTTTCCTGCTTCTTGAGAATAAATCCACTTTTTGATATTCTCTTTCATTTTTTTCTTCAATGCTACCAGAGTGATTTTCCTAAAACACAGTCTTAATACTTTCATTTCCATTTCTCAGAAACATTTTATAGATCCTCACTCTGTTTTAAAATAAAAAAAAATCATGAGTTCCTCACAGCATGGCATTCAAGGGCCTTTCTAATCTCATACAGTTATAGTTTCTAGCCCTTCATTTTTCATCATCTCTTCCAGCCAAACCAGACAATCTGTGCTTTCCAAACCTTAAGCCTTGTTCATGCTCTTCTTGCTTTCCCAGTCCCTTTAAGTTTCACCTGACATGTGTCTTTCCCTGAAGCCCTTACTGATCATCCTAGTCACTTTTTTTTTCCCATGAGTTTACTGGATTTTTATCATTTGAGTACAGCCCTATTTGTAGCTTGCCTTGAATTATGACAAGCTATTTCCATACCTGCAATACTTGTTAATTATAAATTTCTAGAAGGCAGAAAATTTGTCTTGTTTTATTAGTTTCAGGTGTACAAAACAATGTAATAATTAGACATTTATCATTTATATCCCTCACAAAGTGATAACCCCCCTCCCCCAATCTACTACCCTTCTGACTTCGCGTACAGCCTTTACATTTCCACTATCATTATTCCTAATGCTGTACTTCACTTCTTGTGAATATATATATATATATATATATATATACACATACATATACATACATATATATACACATATACATATACATACACACACACACACACACACACACACACATATATATATATATATAATTATAGTTGACATTCATTGTTATTCAGCTTCAGCTTCAGGTGTACAGTGCAGTGATCAGGCATCTACATCATCCCTGAGGTGGTCTCCCTAATGAGACAAGTGTCCATCGGATACCCTACAAAATCTTTACAACATTATTGATTATATTCCCCAAACTGACTTTTGTATCCCCGTGGCAATCTTGTGGTTACCGATTGTGCTTTCTAATCCCCTCACCTCTGCCTCATCCCCATCCCCCCTCTCATCTAGCAACCCTCTATGTCTCTGAGGCTGTTTCTGATTAGTTCGTTCATTTGTTCTTTTCTTTAGATTCCACATATGAGTGAGACTACATGGTATTTGTCTTCCTCTGTTTGACTTATTTCACTTAACATAATGTTGTCTAGGTCCATCCACGTATATCATTGCAAATGGTAAGATTTATTTCTTCTTTGTGGCTGTGTAATACTCCATTGTATAAATGTACCACAGTTTCTTAATCCAGTCATCTACCAATGGGCATTTCGGTTGTTTCCATGTCTTGGCTGTTGTGTATAGTGCTGCAATAAGCATAGGGGTGCATACGTGTTTTTGAATTAGAGTTTTGGATTTCTCTAGATAGATATCTAGGAGTGGAACGGCTGGGTCATAAGGTACTTCCATAGAAAACTTGTCTGTTTATGCTTCACATCTCTTCTAGCACTTTACACAAATCTTGGTAAATAGTGACACTCAATAAATACATGGGAAATTAGGAAAAAAAATTAAACCAATCTGAAATAATTCCTAAAACTTTGAAAAGACTCTAATTGAGGATCAGTGTTCCTGATGATGACAAATGCCTAGATATGAATATTTCTCAAAGTGAGGTCCAAAAGTCACCAATCAACTATTCTGTCCACTGACTACTTAATAATTTAAGAGAAAAAATAAGAGAAAAATTATGTATGCACGTGTTTAAAGATGGTTTTCATAGACATTTGGTTATTTTATTAAGTCCTATTATGTTGTTTAAGGCTATAAATACATTGCAAAACTGTACTATCATGTCATCTTAGCCATTAGTCAGTTAATGGTGCAGTTTTACCTCAAATATATAATTTCCTATAATTTTCTACTATTTTTGTCTAATATTTTCCTCTTTCTATTGTTAGAATTTGAATTATATAACTTATTCATGAAAAACAGATCTCCAGCTTACAAATATTTTTTTAAATATAAATGTTGTAATAAAGTAGTAACGTAAACCCTACGATTCATGTTAATGTGAAAAAAAAATGTAAGTGGGGATCACGACTCCAAAGCAAATGTAGAATGTAATATGTTTGTATTGGGATAGTGTGGTGATTTCATTCAAGCAACCGCAAAAGAAAAATTTGAACATGAAGTAAGATGATAATTATTTTTAAATTTGTATCTTTACCCCAGTGTAATTATAGTCAATGTGTTACACAGTGACAATGAAGACTTTGAAACTTTCCAGCAGCTTTCAAACAAAACACAATGACCTTTCTGTTGAACAAATTAAGCTTCTCTAGAAAGCAAAATAATACTTTCCCCATCAAAATTAGTATTTTGTTGCAAACTATGGGAAAGAAGCTAAAATCAGAGCAACATAATTCAACTTTGCACTCTATAAAAAAAATAGGTAAATACCACACTATGACTGAGAGGTTTATAAAATCAGCCACAAGTGTATTGATAAATTTTATGTTCAGAGAAAGGATAAAGAGCTTTTGGCAACATTGCTGAACCAAATGGTATCTGTCTATTCCTGGTATCTGTCTACATCATGGAAAAGTAGGTACTATCCTGGAACGTGCTAGCAAATAATTTTCTATAGAACATAATACTCTATAGTATATACTCTATAGTATAGTACAGAATGTAAATCAGCATTTGGAGCATGTGTGGTACTTATATGAGGGATTGGTGCACAGCAACTATTTGTCCTGTTTATGATTGGAGGCCCACACTCTAGGAATTTAGATTATTTTTAACTCGGTTAGTGGTTTTCCTGGATTCCCTGATGTAGTCTGGAAAAGATGTCCTGGGATGAGGACTGACAGATCACAGCCATATGAGTGACAAGGAAATTCTCACAAGACAATTTTGGAGAATCAACAATATGCTTCTTGATACTGATTCGGTGATAAAGGAAGTGGACAAACAGTTATGGCCATGGATCTAAGTCTTTGCAATTTGTTTCCTGGACTTCCAGGACAAGGTTCTGTTTTTCCAAACTAAAATTCACCAGTGGGTATAGGGAAAAGAAATCACACAAGTTTTTTTTTGAGGAAAAAGGTATGTTCTATCATACTGACATCGATTAATATAAAGATAATTTCTATTTCGTATCATTTGTTCAGGTGACATCCTCAGCGATGTATTTGGTATTATAAATAGCCTAAGCCCATCACTTTTGGGCAACGAGTTACAAAAATAAAGTGTTTATTCCAAAGACACTTGAATATGTGAAAGAAACATCAAATATTTGCCACAATTCCTACTGATGATCAATTTAATACTGGGCTTCTCAAGTATAGTACAAATAGAGTAATCAAAGAAACCAATTGGATGTGAAACTTGGTAAGGCAACCATCATCACGACATTTAAATTATGAATAAAAATGTGCAAATAACAGCTTTCCTGTCACTGTTATTAAACAATTTAAAAAATATATTTTATTTTTATTTCAATCTGTGTTTAATATCTTTAAAGTCTGCCAAAAATGCAGTCATTGATATTAAATGGTAACTATTGTTTGAGAAATCTCAGATAATTTATTTATAATAAATGCTTTCAAACATAAATAGTATAAAGCATGTTACAAATATGCATTACTTACAGTAATATAATTAAATACAGAAGATATAATTTATGATTTAAAACATTTTAAAATGATTAGTTTACATTAACCCTTAACCTTTCAGCTTTCAATCTCATACAGCTTTGATACATTTGGCAACTTGTAAAATATAATTTTAGCTCAATTCATTAAAGTATATACAGTGTTGTAATTCTTCTTAAATTGGTAATTTCTTCCCTCAAACAACATTTTCTGCTCTTTGTTTAATATTTTTCCTCAAATATTTATTTTTTCTTAATTTCTTTTGAAGAATTAAATGCTTTAATTATAATGGAATATATAAGATTTCTAGAAATCTTGGTAATTATTGAAATCTTTGTACTATAAAGAGTATTGGTATTAAGTATTCTAACCTTTTTGTTTTTTAATTTTGTAACTCATAGTGCAGTAGGGAAAAAGGGATTCAAAGCCTAGTTTTTTGTTTTGTTTTAATTCCTGAAATCTCATTTTTGCAGATGGTAAGGAAATCAAATCAAATTACATATTACTTGAGTGATGTAAAGCTAATTTGATCATGTTGTTTTACTTATGGAAATGCACAATCTACCAAAAGTAGCACAATTAGAGCAGGATCTCCTCAATTCTCTCATATTTGGTTGACTAAGACATGCTTTAAATAAACAGATAAGTTTTATCAAAGAAGTGTTTGCTGTTGTTTTGCTGTTTTTTTTATTTTTTTTCTCCCTCATTTTAATGTCTCCTTTCCAGGCCCTCTCTTTCTATAACAAAGTACATCTGACTTTTATTCATTACTTTATTTAAAAAAGTTTTTAGGAGAGAAGAGAGGAAAGGAAAATCATTTATCTTTTATTTTTAAACTATGAAAGATCAAGATGAGACATCCTGAGACACCGATTTTATTAACACCTACCTTTGAGAAGAGAAGCAAAGAGTGATAATAAGCTGTTTTTTAGAGTATAAATTTGTTTCTGGTTTTGTCATCATTATTAATCATCCTGATTTGCAACCTGACTGGTTCAATCATTGAGACCCAGTTTTAACATGATTAACATTTTTGTTCCATTTCTGGAGTAATGTTGGCCTCTAATTTTTGAGAACAGGATAACCTTCTATTGGACTTATGCAAATAAATCATATCTTAATGCCCTTGAAATTGGTGCGTCACCCTGGAGAATAAGCTGTAAATCAGAGCAGAAGAAGTCGAGGCTATAGTTCCAAATCATGTATCCAAGATGAACCAAATGCCTTTGTTTTAGAATTTTAATTCATGCTACATTTTTCTTTCTTTTCGACTGGTGCTTTCACCTTAAAATGACAGAGATTTTTTTGAGTACTAAATTGCTATTGCATAATTTTCTTATCTCTCATCTATATACTGTGTTTGATTGAAAGTTCAGATTTTGTGAAGAATGTTTTACATAGAAAATATTGAAATATGGGGAAACATTATTTCAATATAAAGGAAAGGGAAAGTGTGTGTGTGTGTGTGTGTGTGTGTGTGTGTGTGTGTGTAAAATAGGTGTAGCATCTGATATTCCCCTCTTCATTCAGGGCCTTTGTTTTTCTTTTTTCTTTTTATGAAAGGAATAAATATTATCATTTCAACAGTTCCCTCCTCTCCTGATTCTTTCTAGCAATCTGTATGTAACATTTTATCCCCTTTTATTCCTCAAAATTAGTTTTATGCTATATATTTTTTCATAGTGCAAAGTGGTTGAAACCACCTCTAGAACATGTATCCAGTGGTGACATAAGCAAAGTCATTGTCTCTATCTAAATAACCTGAAATGGCTCCACATTATGTCTATTCCCATGGAAATTATTTTAACTCCAAGATAAATAACTTGAGATATGAACTCAGTAAGAAACACTGTACAACAATAATAATTACACACAACGATTTAGACCTATCTCACAAGTATAATGTTGAATGAACGAAATCAGATATCAAAAAACACACATTGAATAATTCTAATTATATGAAATCTCATAACAAGTAAAATTTATGTGGTCAGAAATCAAGACTTAAGTGTATGGGGGGACTTTTGGGGCACTAGTCATGCCCTGTTTCTGGAACTGGGTGCTTGTTACAAGAGTGTTCTCATCTTGTGAAAATTCTTGTAGCTGTATACTTATTTGTACTTTTCTATAAGTATATTATACTTCCACAAAAAGTTAAAAAGGTTTTACTCTGTCTGTGAACAATGCAGATTATCAGAGTTACAATGGCACCCTTGTTGCGAGTGCATAGCCACTTTAGTCACAGGTGCCATCTTCAATGAGATTCAATAGAATATACCCTACTTCACTCCAAACAATTTGCTTTCTTGTTTGTCCTTACTTTTACGTCTGGCCATGAAGAACCCTGTTTTGCCTTGGTGAGTTCAGAACTTTTTACCAGCAGCATTTCCCCAGCCCAAAGCAAATATCCTTAGAACATATGAAAAAACAATATGGCCCCCAATCTCCACATAGATACAAATTTAGACACTCTTTCCTGCCACTCAGTTTCCTCATTCCTCAACTTCACTTGGAGTCATGACCAGAAGAACCATGCATAGGAAACTTTTTATAGAATTGCCAATGACAAATATATTGCTCTTCGAGGTGGAGTAGCCTGACTGGAGAGAAGCTGAAGATGAGCAAGAAAGTTGAGCCAACTTTCAATGTTAACCCCCCTCCCACACACACACAGTAGTCTTCCCTTATTTGTAGTTTTATTTTCTATGGTTTCAATTATCCAGTTAGGTCAGTGGTGGTCTGAAATACTAAATGGAAATTATGGCATATCCACTCTGTGTACACTTCCCACACATTAGTCACTCAGTAACCACCTAGGTTATCAGATTGACTGTCAGTATCATGGTGCTTGTGTTCAGTAACCATTATAGTAATCCTCCTTCACCTCCTTTCATCTTTTTTGTTTTGTTTGTTTAGTTTGTTTATTTTATTTTTTTTTGATTCCACATATAAGTAAAATAAAATTGTATCTGGCTTTCTCTGTCTGACATAGTCCAATAACACAATACCCTCCAGGTCCATCCATTCCACCCCAGACGACAAGAACCCATTTCCTTCCCTAGCTGAGTAATATTCCATTTTATATGTGTACTACCATGTCTTTGTCCACTCTTCTATTTACAGACACCGAGGCTGCCTCCACATCTCGGCCATTGTAAACAATACTGCAATGAATGGATGCATGCATGCCTCCTCTTGAAGGAGCATTTTGGGTTTTTTCAGATAAATACCCAGAAGTGGGATTACTGGGTCCTTCTTTGTCTCTTGTTATAAATTTGTTTAAAAATCAATTTTGTCTGGTATAAGTATTGCTACTTCAGATATTTTTTCTTTCTTCATTTCCACTTTCATGAAATATCTTTTTCCAGCAATTTACATTCAGTGTGTGTGTATCTTTCAATCTGAAGGGAGTCTCTTGCAGGAAGCATATGTAAACGTTTTATTTTCTTATCCATTCAGCCATCCTATGTCTTTTAATTGAAGCATTTAACCCGTTTATATTAAAATAATTGTTGATAGATATGTAGCTATTACCATTTTATTCATATATGTGTGTGTGTGTGTGTGTGTGTGTGTGTGTGTGTGTGTATATATATATATATATATATATATATATAAATTTTTTTTTCATCTTAAAGTTAAGTTCCTCTAACATTCCTGGTAATAGTGGTTGAGTGGTGATGAATTCCTTTAGCTTTTTTTTTGCCTGGGAAGCTCTTTATCTCTCCTTCAATTCTAAATGATATATTTGCTGGATAGAGTAATCTTGGTTGTAGGTCTTTGCTTTTCATAACTTTGAATATTTTGTGCCAATCCCTTCTGGGGGGAACCTATTGACAATCTTATGGGAGCTCCCTTGTAAATAACTAATTACCTTTCTCTTACTGCTTTTAATATTTTCTTTTTTGCCTTTAACCTTTGCATTTTAATTATAATGTGTCATGGCGTGGGTCTGTTTGGGTGCATCTTGTTTGGAACTCTCCAAGCTTCCTGGACTTGTATGTCTATTTCCTTCATGAGGTTAGGAAAGTTTTCAGTATTTATTTCTTCAAATATGCTTTCAATCCCTTACTTTCTCTCTTCTCCTTCTGGTAACCCTCTGATGTGAATGTTATTACTCTTCATGTTGTCCGAGAGGTCTCTTAAACTATCCTCATTTTTTAAAATTCTTTTTTCCTTTTGCTTTTCCAATTGTGTGCTTTATGCTACCTTGTCTTTCAAATTGCTGATTTGATCTTCTGTTTCATCCACTCAGCTGATGATTCCTTCTAGAGCATTCTTTATTTTATTTGTGTATTCTTCACTTCTGACTGCTTATTTGTTTATGCCTTCTATCTCTTTGTTGAAGATCTCACTAAGTCTTTGATTATCCTTATAACCATTGTTTTGAACTCTGTCTCTGGTAGGTTGCTTGTCTCCATTTTGTTTAGTTCTTTTCCTGGAGTTTTCTCCTGTTCTTTTATTTGGAATATATTTCTTTGTTTCCTCATTTTGGCTGTCTCTGTGTGTGTATGTTGTTTGTTTTCTTTTCTTTTGTTTTCTTTTTAGTAAGTAGATCTCCTATGTCTCCCAGTCTTGGCCAGATGGCCCCATGTAGTAGGTGCCCTGTGGGGCCCAGTGGCACAGTCTCCCTGGTCACCTACACTGAGTACTCCAGGAGTATCTCTTGTATAGGTTGTGTGTGCCCTCCTGTTATAGTTGAGCCTTGGTTATTATTAGCACATTATTGAGTGGGATTGATCTTGAGGCTGACTGCCTGTGGGGCTTGGCCACATCCACAGCTTATGGGCTGCTGTGCAGGGGAAGGATTCCCCCCATTGGGCTCTGGTGCCTGTTTGGACTGCCCTTTGGGTGTGCCATTTGTGGGGCTAATTCAGCAGTACTCTGCTGTGGTCTGAAGCCAAACTCCAAATATATTTGTTCTGGGCCCTCTTACGAGGGGCTCTGGTGCAGGCTCAGGTCAGCCACTGCTTATGATCATCCAGGGAATATCTGCTAGAAGCTACAAAGTGATCCGTGGTTGTTCATTGCCTGTGCTAATCTTGGAGGCACTTGGGGTAGCTCTGCAAAAAAACAGGATACCCCGAGACCTACTGTTACCTGCTAGCTCCCTTAAGGTTCAGCCACTGATAGAGCCTTGTGCAGTATGTAAGTTGAGTGGGATGGGATCTCAGAAAGTCATTTAGATTTGGAAGAAATGTGTTCACCAGGTTAAAGTAGATTATGCTTTGGTGTCAGTGCTGAGCCTGGAGTATGGTATTTTGTACAGTTGTTTATGATATTATTAGGTATTGCTCTTCTGTTACAGTACCTAATTTATAAATTAAACTTTACCTTAGACATGTATGTATAGGAAAAATATCATATATGTAGAGGTTAGTGCTATCTGCATGTTCAGGCCTGTACTGAACATTTTGGAATATATTCTTCATGCATAAGGAGGGAGTACAAAACCTACTTTGTGCAAATGAGTCTCATGACCTTATTTTACTTTCAAGACAGAGTAAACTATACTCTCTCAAAAGTAAAGAGAAGTTTTAGACTGGAAAGAGTTCACTATTCTTAGAAATCTTAAAGTGAATGCTTAGCTTGAGTGAGTCAGGATGGTATCATGGGAAAAAGTATGCAATCTGTAGCTACTCCTTGGGGTAAATAATGGCTGAAACATAAGCTGAATAATTTGAAAATCTTTATTATTCTGTTTCTTCAATTAAAATAATAAAATAGGATAAATAAATAAATAAATGGATAATAATGGTAACCACTTTGCTTAGGGTTGTGGGGGACATATTAAGTTCTCAAAAATGATAACTGTTATTAGTATGTAGAATCCTACATTCACAGTAGGTAATTGGTTGATTAAGATAATTTGTCTCATGAGTCTGGTCATGTTAGGATTCCAAAGAAAATTCTTCAAACTCCCATAGATTTTAGACTGCAGTTCAGTCTCACATGCAGCTTCTTATAACAAGACGCTGGCCTCTTCTCCAGCCTCATCTCACATTACTCTCACTCTTGTCCTTTATACTATAGCAGGGGCCACAGGCTTGGAGCATTCCTAACAGAATGTCTGATTCTCTATATTTTGCTTATTTTTTCTCCTCTGCCTGAACTGCCTACTCTGGTCCTCTTTACCTGGGAAACACCTCTCTTCCTTTCTTGGGAAATCATCATCATCAGGAACTTATTTTCATTATTCCTTCTGACTCCACACTGATTGAGACTTTCCTCCTCTGGGGTTCCACAGTACCAGAGAAAACTCTTTTGTCTATCACATGTCTCTATTAAACCAGGAGCTACCTGTGTATAGAAATAGTGATTTCATCACTATGGAATCCCCAATGCCTAAAACAACTCTTGTCATTAATTTGTTGAATAAATGAACAAATTAATAACAGTAAAATCAGACATATATGGTGATTATCCTTAAGACTGCAATCACTATGTTAATATCCAACATCTCTATTTAAAAAACAAGGACTAATTTAAAAAAGGTAAAACACAAAAGGCACAATATATGAAAGGAATAATTGATTACATTAAAATTAAAAGTATTCTGCTCTGTGAAAGACAATATAAAGGGAATTAGAAACAAGCCACATAATGTGGAAAAAATATTTGCAAAAGTCACATCTGATAAAGGGTTTCTATCCAAAATATATAATACAAAGGACTCTTAAAACTCAATGATAAGAAAGCAAAGAACCCAATTTAAAAATAGTCCAAAGACATTAACAAACACCTCACCAAAGAAGATACACAGATGGAAAATGAGGATATGAAAAGTTGTTCTATATCATTATATCATCAGGGAAATGTAAATTAAAACAACAAAATTCCACTCTACACCTATTAGAATGGCCAAAGTCTAGAATATTGGCACCACAAGATGCTGACAAGGATGTGGAGCAGCAGGAGGGGATATCATTTATTGCTGGTGGGAATGGAAATGTGAAATGATACAGCAACTTGGAAGACAGTTTGGTGGTTTCTCACAAAAATAAACATACTCATCATAAATGCAGCAATTGTGGTCCTTGGTATTTACCCCAAAGAGCTGAAAACTTATGTCTACACAATAACTTGCACATGGATATCTATAGCAGTTTACATTTATAATTGTCAAAACTTGGAATCAACCAAGATGTCCTTCAGTAAATGAATGGATAAACCATGGTATATCCAGACAATGGAATATTATCCATCGCTAAAAAGAAATGAGCTACCAAGTCATGAAAACACATGTAGGAACATTGACGCATATTACAAACTGAAAGGAGCCAATTTGGAAAGGTCTTATATTGCATGATTCCAAATATATGACATTCTAGAAAATGAGAAACTATGGTGACGGTAAAAAGATAAGTATTTGTAAGGGGTTGTGGGTTGATGGAGATGAATAGGCAGAATACAGAGGATTTTTAGGGTAGTGAAACTCCTTTGTATAATAGTATAAAAATGTATAATAGTATAAAAATAGTATAAAAATACTATAAAAATGAATATGTATCACTATGCAGTTGTCTAAATCCATTGAATGAAAAAAAAACAGCAGTCGACTCTGATATAAACTATGGACTTTGGGTGATTATGATGTGTCCATGCAGGTTAATTATTTGGAGCAAATGTACCATTCTGGTGCAGGATGTTGATAATGGGGGAGGCTATACATATGTAGGAATAAGGAATATTTGGGAAATCTCTGTACCTTTTTCTTAAATTTGCTGTAAACTTAAAACTGCTTTAAAATAGTTTTTTTTTTTTTTTTTTTAAATAAAACTACCCAATGGCTGTGTTTTTCTTTTGTGAGTTACTAGCAATGCTAGTCTCTTCTGAGTCAGACATCCTGGACTATGGGTTTTGAATAATGCATATTCTTACCATAGGTGGTGAGGTATAGGTAGTATTTGCTGCTTAGATGAAGTTTCATGATGCTGATCCTCATCAAAGTGAAATAAATTCCAAGCTGTAACCCTTTCCTTTTTTTGAAATCTGCCATTTCCTTACTTCTTAGCTTCACTTCGAGATGTGCCTAAGGAGGTGATGGAAGGAATATGAAAAATTAGGCAATATAAGTTCTATTATTAGAGGTTAGAGGATTGCTTTCCATGATAACAATGCTTGACTTTTATTTTCAAGGTTGGCGCTCAAAGTCATTCCACTAGTTTATCACTCAACTTTCCATTTTACTATAATTGGGGCCATCAGTGACATAGAGAAAAGCTGCGATAATGTCAACTTATTACTTTTAGCTTAGTAATAGGAGCAGTAGCTTTCTCAGTGGTATCCATTTTTTTCCTTCAGTTTAGGGAAGATTGATCCATTAACTCATAATTAATATCATGCATCCCTTCAAATCACCTGAATTTAAGACACTTTCTAACATAATCTACAGTGTTTTGCACTTTCATGTCAATTACACGAACAACTCTTTCTATGAAATTCCCTTCCCTAAGTCTATCTTATATAGAATGTCTAGAATAACCATTCTGAGCTTGCAGGATTCATTTTATCTTCCTCCTTTTTCCAGGAGAGAGGACTGAGGAGTGCCAGGGAGAAAGAAGAGAAGGCAGAGGGTCTTTACAGGAAATTAAGCAGCTTCCTACTCACCTACTTCCCCCATCACCCCACTCCTGCCTTCCCCTTAGCAGAACTTTGGTAAATGTAGATTTGATTCAATAGCAATGTTAGCTAAGTTACTTATACAACTCTCTCTCTCTCTCTCTCTCTCTCTCTCTCTCTCTCTCTCTCTCTCTCTGTCTCTCTCTCTCTCTCTCTCTCTCTCCTAATTTTATCTGGCCCCTAGCAGGAGAATTGAATTTAAAAAGTAAAATAACAAAACACCCATCATTAATCTGTGTCAGATGAACATTATTCTGTTGTGAGTCTTGTGTGATTACAACACAACACTGGTCAAATAGATTGCGACTTCCTAGTCCACTATTTATGTGTCACCATTATTTAGTCAAAATTTTAAAAGGTCATTGTGAACCTCTTGTGTCTATATGGTTAGTATTGGATTCTGTAGTTTTGTGAGTGTGTGTTTTGATTATTTGCTCCTTATTTTTACAATTAGTCAGTGTTGAACAGTAACATCCAAGTTAGTGTCCTGTATGTTTTTTCTTTTGTTCCCTAATCCACTTTTCACCTCTTTGACACTCAGTTCTGTGCCCCAGGAGGTTGACCTTTAATGGACTGTATCATCTGGGCTACCCTAGCCAATGGTGAGCACCGCAGGAGATCTGAGCACAGGACAAGAAAGAAGTCAAGATGTTTATTATTATACCCGTGGATGCAGGTTAGCATTCCTCTACAGAAACAGCCCTTTCCCACAGTTATAATTGTCACTGGGTTCTAATAACCATTTTCTCCCCTTGTCTCTTCAGACCTAATGGTAGTAAAGGCTCCCCACTGGTATAAGCCTCTGGTTACTATATCATCCCACCTATAAAAATAGCACTTTCATTGAATTCTCTTCAGTTACCACTTGAAGCATGGCAACTCTGTCTGTCACCCCATAACACTGCCCATTACGAACACAATGTACAATTCCAATTAAGATATGAATGCAGATGTTTCATCATTTTATAATGATTCACACCATGATCCCTTGGCAGTGACATCAAATAGAAGACGTTCACCTTTGTGAAAATGGTTTCAAGTTCATTTAAAAATATGTGGCTATTAATTTTCAAGTTTTCTTTCTATAACTCTCCAACCAGACACATTTTTTTTTATTTTATTAAATTTACTGGGGTGACATTGGTTGATAAGATTATATGTTTCAAGTGTAAAATTCTATAATACGCCATCTGTATATTGCATTGCATGTTCACCACCCAAAGTAGTCCCCTTCCATCACTATATATGAGCTCAGACAATTACATTCTCAAACTCATCCTAGAAAAAGTGATACATACCTCATTGCTGAATATCACTAAGGTCACTTTTGAAATACTCCCTTTGGGAAGCTGTGCACTGATACCAGTGTTTGGTCCACCCTTCAAAGCAATTTTGGAACTCTTTTTCTGGAATGGCCATCAGAGCTGTCATCGTATTACCCTTGATGTCCTGAATGTCATCAAAATGTCTTCCTTTTAATATTTCCTTTATGTTTGGGTAACAAAAGAAGTCATTAGAGGTCAGATAAGGTGAGTAGGGAGAGTGTTCCAATACAGTTACTTGTTTACTGGCTAAAAACTCCCTCACAGACAGTGCCGTGTGAGCTGGTGCATTGTCATAATGCACAAGCCATGAATTGTTGGCGAAAAGTTCAGGTCGTTTTTGTTTAACTTTTTCACGCAACCTTTTTAGCACTTCTAAATACTACCGTTGGTTAACTGTTTGTACAGTTTGTACAAACTCCTATAGAATAATTCCTCTGATATAAAGAAAGCTTAGCAATATTGTTTTGATTGTTGATTTGGACTGACAGAACTTTTTTGGTCGTGGAGTATTGGCTGACTTCCATTGTGTACTTTGACGTTTTGTTTTAGAGTCATATTGGTACACACACGTTTCCTCACCCGTGATAACATGGCCCACAACATCATCTTGTTTCTCCAAAAGGTCTTGGCAAACTTTGACTTTCCTTTGCTTTTGTTCATTGGTGAACTCCTTTGGCATCATTTTTGCACACACCTTTTTCATGCCAAAATTTTCAGTTCAGATTTTCCTAACTATTTCTCTGTCAATGTTTTCTTGGTCTGTTATGTTTCTCACAGTCAGCCAAAGATTTTGACACACAATTTCAACTAATTTTTGCAATGTTTTTGTCAGTTCTGCTCGTTACTGGCTACTCTGACGTCTCTTTTTCAGTGACACGTTCTCTCAAGTCAGAAAAAGGTTTAATTCATTTGTGCACTGCTGTTTTCTTCATGGCATTATCCTCATAAATTTGGACTAACATGTCCCTGATTTCACTTCCACTCTTGCCAATTTTAACAAGCAATTTAATGTTTGTTTGTTTCTCTAATTCAAGCTCAGACATTCTCATGATGACACACAAAAACACACAACAAGAATAATGAAGGCCACTCAGCAAGACACCACCATACGTCGACAGGAACACACCTGAGGCACTGATATACCAAGGTTATGAAACCTAAATGAGCTGTCTGTACAGTGCTGCTAATGTAAGTGCATGGTGGCAAATTTGCGAATGTAATTGTCAGACCTTGTATTTGACCCCGTTAACCCTCTTCTACTTATCCCTACCGCCCTTTCCCTTTGATAGCAATCATACTATTGTCTGTGTTTATGAGTTTTTGTTTGTTTGTCTTGTTTGTCCATTTGTTGCTTTCTGCTTTATATCCCACATGAGTGAAATCATATGGTTCTTGACTTTTTCCATCTGACTTATTTTGCTTAGAACTTTTTTGTTAAAAGTATTTCAAATTGTGAGACAATAGTTATCATCATACTAATAGTAGCAGTAATAATTAATAATAATAATAATAATAACAGTAACCAGCATTTATGTATCTTGACACATGTTTCTACACAGGTATTTTCCATTTTATCCCTACAAAAACCTCATGTGACAGATACTTTTTTTTCTCCCTGACTTCACAGATGGAAAAATTGAGTTCCACAGAGAGACTATGTCCTCCTCATACACCTCAAACTTTAGTGAAAGGCAGGATAAATTCAAAGAGAGTCAAGCACAAATCTTTCAACTCTTTCAGAGCAGAAAAATATGCCATGGTTAAAATAGAGAGATTAGAAAGTCAATGATATAACCTTCAATTTACATGTCTGTTAAGTTCATTTTAATAAATGTCCTTTGTTCTTGGTCATCTGTTTGCAGTGCAAATGGAAATCTTATACTTAGTTCCTGCAATATTAGTTATTTTTTAAAGGACAGCAGCTGGTTTCTACGTTTACCTGTGAATCTGTAATTTATGAAATCCTGTGATAATTAACTTGTTGAGCAGACTGCAAAATAGACACTAATGGGATATAAAGTGATTCAAGAGCTCAGATTTCTCACTTATAGGATGACAAGGACTTGTATATTTAATTCACATTTACCAGCAGGAAATCTGAAGATGTTGCCTATAGTTTTTTCTTTTCTTACCTCTCTTTCTTGATAAACTAATGTACCTTTCTCCCTCAAATGCATAGGCCACTATCTGCAATATATTCTTGACTGCTGCTCACAAAGTTAAAAATAAAATTTTCTTTTCTTATTTACTATATGTTTGTATAGAGATTAAACATAACATTCAAGTTTTGATTATAAGATAAAATTTGAGGATTTGAAACTTTATTAATCACAGGACACAATAAGAATCTTTTCAAGAATCTTTATTGCCTTTTCTCTCCTATTTTTCATAAAACAAAAAAGGTAAAGCCGTGGGAAAAGTGAGTCTTTTGTTGTATTATTAAAATAATGTTTTTTGGTTTTTTTTTTTGCCGTGATTTTGGTTCATTCTTTGGCTTTCCTTCTATCTTTATGTATAATCACAGTTTTGTCAGACTTACGATTTTCTGGAAATTTTATTGAAGTAAGAGTTCAATCAAAAAGACTTTTTAGGGTCTTACATCTTGGTTTTTAAAGATATGTATCTCTATTAGTTGATGTAGAAGTTTATTGATAGAAATGCTCTTTGACAGAGGATAAATTAAGGGTTATTTTGTAATTCACTTTTTTTTGTGGAGATAAAAGGAAAAATGTGGTTTATTCTTTGGGAAACCAAATGGAAGAAGAAGCCAATCCTTTCTTTTACAAAGTCTAATTATATAATGAGATTGACTGATTGGTATGGGATAATGAGCTATAGTCCTGCCACGTAAGTCACTGAGCGGTCCAGTTTCCCTGTCCTAAGAGAGTTTATAATCTAGTAGAGGAGTTATCACACACACACACACACACACACACACACACACACACACACACACACACAAACTGGATATCCTGGTAAATTTTTAACTGGATTTTAGAAGCAAGTGGAGTGATTTAATATTTTGGCAGGGTGTTTAGAATGGGGTGCCTGAAAAAAGATGGGAAGGGATGATAAGGAGGCTCTTGTAGTTGTCCATGCTAGCAGTAAAAAAAACCTCCAAGCTTGGACACTCTGAGATGGTAGAGACAGAACAAATGGGAGAGAAATGGCAGATCTTAGTGATTGACAAAGAAACAATAGATGACAATTGCAAGGTTTCATTTTGACAGAAATGGATTCAGAGGAAGGAAAGGGCATTAGAGATGGGAGACTGAGGAAAGGTCTACATGTAAATCTGTCCATGTCTCTACTTCCATGTCAATATAAGCACAAATATATTTTGGATTTCTCTTCATTTATCTGCATTAGAGGTAGTAGATCATGGTGGATAAGACCTAATCATGTGGGTTGCAAATCTACTTCCACTAATAACTAATCTGTTTAACTTCTTTTTGCCTCAGTATCTTCATATGTTGAACGGAGAAGCTATACATCTATCTCACAAGAATCTTATGAAAATTAAAAGGGTAAATATATATAAAGAGAACCTGGCTATAGTAAATGCTATAGAAATATTATCTGCTATCTATGTCTACAAATCTCTGTGTACCTTTAACAATCTATATGAACTTGGAGCACAGTATTTAATTTCTTTAAGTGTCAATTTTTTTTTAATGGACACACTGAATTTCTATTAGAAAAATCTAATGTTATTTGTCGTACAACATTTATTCAACAAATAAATACTGAATACCTACTATGTGCTAGACAATGAGTGTATGGTGGAGAACAAAACAGATATGCATACTCACTCTGGCCTTTTGATCTGAGGTGGATGGGGAGAAGGAAAGGAAAACATATTAAACAGATAAAGAGAAAACGATAATTACGAGGTCAGACAATTAAGTTTGAGAACTCATCCTAGAAAAAGTGCTATATACCTCATTCCTGAATGTTACTGTGGTGACCTTTGCAGTACTCTCCTTGGTAAGCTATGCACCCATGCCAGCACCTAGTCCACCCTTCAAAGTAATTTTGGAACTCTTTCTGGAATGGCCATCAGAGCTGTCATCATATTACCCTTGATGTCTTGAAAGTCATCAAAATGTCTTCCTTTCAATATTTCCTTTATCTTTAGGTAAAGAAAGAACTCATTTGCGGCCAGATCAGTTGAGTAGGGAGGGTATTCCAATACAGTTATTTGTTTACTGGCTGAAAACTCCCCCACAGATAATACCGTGTGAGCTGGTGCATTGTCATAATGCACGAGCCATGAATTGTTGGCGAACGTTCAGGTCGTTTTTGCCTACATTTTTCACTCAACCTTTTCAGCACTTCCAAATACTAAACTTGGTTAACTGTTTACCCAGTTGGTACAAATTCATAATGAATAATCCTTCTGATATCAAAAAAGATTAGCAACATCATTGCAACAAGTTTGTGAACTTAATTGTCAGCCCTTGTATACAATAAATACACAACTACTATCTATTCTAGATGGTAAGGAAGTTAACAGAAATGTATGAGCGAGTATCAGAGAGGTACCAACACACTGGGGACTAGTACTCTTAGAGGAACTGGGAAGAGGTAGGTGCTGGCAATCAGATAAATTTTTCCCATGGAGATTATGTTTGACTTGATTAAGGTTGTAAAACGAGTGAGTCAGGCAAAGAGTGGGAAAAGACAGGAATTCCAGGCAGTGGGAGCAGCACAGGAAGAGGAGGAATTAATCAAAGGAATGAAAATAAGGCCAAGTGTTGCAGGGCAGAAAATGAAAGGAATGCTGTGAAATGAGAATGATAAAACTTTGGCTGGACATTACTCAACAATATCTTTTTAGTAAAGTTCAGGATGAGAGTATATTCCAAAACCAATTGGAACCACTGCAGAGTCAGATTTTTGTTTTAGAGGAAGGAAAAATAATGCTTTTATATAATAAACACTTTAAACATATGTAGATATCTATAAGCATGTACTTATATGTCATTACTCAGTACTTTTAATTTAATTTTTTAAAAGATTTTTATTAAAATGTAGCTAATATACAATATTATACTAGTTGCAACACTACACACCTGGCATTATATACATAATACAATATACAATAATACAGAATTATTACCATGTTATTGATTATACTCCTTATGCTAAAGATGTGATCACCATGGTAAGTCAAGCAACTATGTGACACTGTACCTTGCTTTATAATATTATTGACTATATTCTCTATGCTGTATATTTCATCCCAAAGACTTACTTGTTTTACACCTGGAACTTTGAACCTCTTATTCCCCTTCACCTTACCCACTTTCTTTAATTTTTTTCAATTACAGTTTACATTCATTATATTTTATATTAATTTCAGGTGCATAGCATTGTGGTTAGAGATTTATGTAATTTAGGAAGTGGTTCCCCTGAGTACCACTTGAGTAGTACCCACCTGGCACTATACATAGTTATTATCATATTATTGATTATATTTTCTATGTTTTACTTTACATCCCCATGGCTATTTTATAACTATCAATTTGTATTTCTTAATTCCTTTATCTGTTTTACCCTGCCCCCAATCCCCCTATCACCCATACAGATCAAGTACCCATCTGACACCATACATAGTTATTACAATATTATTGACTATATTCCTTTGCTATATCCTATATCCACATGACTACTGTGTAACAACAAATCTGTACTTCTTAATCCCTTCTCTTTTTTTACCTACCCCCAACATCCCTATCTGGCAACCATCAAATTGTTCTCTATATCTATGAGTTTGTTTCTGTTTCAGTTGTTTATTTATTTTGTTCTTTAGATTCCACTTATAATTGAAATTATATAACATTTGTCTGTCACTATCTGACTTATTATACTCAGCACAATACCCTCTAGGTTGTGGCAGACAGCAAAATTTTGTTCTTTTTTATGGCTGAGTTATATTCCATTGTGTATATATATATACACACACACATATATATATATATATGTGTGTGTGTATATATATGTGTGTGTGTGTATATATATATATGTGTGTATATATATACCACTTCTTCTTTATCCACTCATCCATTCAGAGACACCTAGGTTGCCTTCATATCTTGGTTTATGTAAATAATACTGCAATGAATATATGAATGAGCTCATCCTCTTAAGTAGCGTTTTGGGTTTATTCAGATAAATACTCAGAAGTAGGATTACTAGGTCTTTCTTTGTTTCTTGTTATAGTCTTTGTTTTAAAGTCTATTTTGTCTAGTATAAATATTGCTACCCCAGCTGTTTTGCATGTTTGTTTGTTTCCATTTTCATGAAATATCTCTTTACATTCCTTTACTTTCAGTCTTTCTGTGTCTTTCAATCTGAAATGAGTCTCTTGTAGGCAACATATGTAAGGGTCTTCTTTTCCTATCCATTCAGGCTCCTGTATCTTTTTATTGGAGCATTTAATGCATTTATGTTGCAAGTAAAAATGTTGATAGGTATGTAGTTATTGCCACTTTATTATTCATATTTTTGATTTTCTTTTCATCTGAAAGAAGTTCCTCTAACATTCTTTATAATACTGGTTTAATGGTGATGAACTCCTTTAGTTTTTTCTTGTCTGGGAAGCTCTTTTCTGTGATTCTAAATGATAGCTTTGCTGGGGAGAGTAACTGTAGTTATAGGTCCTTGCTTTTCATCACTTTGAATATTTCATGCCAATCCCTTCTGGCCTGCATTGATTCTGTTGGGAAATCAACCGACAATCTTCTTGGTTGCTCTCTGTGGGTAACTAAATTTTTTTCTCTTGCTGTTTTTAAGATTCTCTGTTTGTCTTTAACATTTGGCTTTTTAATTATGATGTGGCTTGGTGTGGACCTTTTTGGTTCATCTCGTTTATGACTCTGTTGTTCCTGGGTGTATATATTTTTCCTTCACCAGATTAGGGAAGTTTTCTTATTTCTTCAAATGGGTTTTCAATACCTTACTCTCTCTCTTCTCCTTCTGGTACCCCTATAATGCAAATGTTGGTATGCTTGATATTGTCTCATAGGCTCCTTAAACTCTCCTCGTTTTTTTTTTTTTTTTAAAGTTCTGATTGTGTGTTTTTTGCTACCTTGTCTTCTTTTTTTTTTCTTTTTAATTGGGGTAAAAATTGTTAGTGAAATTACATAGATTTCAGGTGTACAATTCTGTATTACATCATCTATAAATCAAATTGTGTGTTCACAACCCAGAGTCAGTTCTCCTTCCATCACCATATATTTGATTCCCCTTACCCTCATCTCCCCGCCCCCCACCCTTTACCCTCTGGTAACCACTAAACTATTGTCTGCGTCTATGAATTTTTGTTTCTCATGTGTTTGTCTTGTTCTTTTGTTGTTTTTCGTTTATATACCACATATCAGTGAAATCATAAGGTTCTCTGCATTTTCTGTCTGACTTATTTCGCTTAGCTTTATACTCTCAAGATCCATCCATGTTGTCACAAATGTTTCTATATCATCTTTTCTTACCGCTGAACAGTATTCCATTGTGTATATATACCACCTTCTTTATCCATTAATCTATCAAGGGACATTTTGGTTGTTTCCATGTCTTGGCCACCGTAAACAAAGCTGCAATGAACATTGGAGCACACATGTCTTTATGTATAAATGTTTTCAAATTTTCTGAGTAGATACCCAGGAGAGGCATTGCTGGGTCATATGGTAATTCTGTTCATAATTTTTTGAGGAACCTCCACACTGCCTTCAATATCGGCTGCACCAATCTGCATTCCCACCAACAGTATATGAGGGTTCCTTTTTCTCCACAGCCTCTCCAACACTTGTCCCTATTTGTCTTGTTGATGATAACTATTCTGACTGTGGTGAGGTGATGTCTCATTGTGGTTTTTATTTGCATTTGACTGACGATTAGTGATGTTAAGCATTTTTTCTTATGTCTATTTGCCATTTGTATGTCCTCTTTGGGGAAATGTCTCTTCAGTTCCTCTGCCCATTTTTCAATTGGGTTGTTTGTTTTTTTGTGTTGTTGTTGTTGAGCTTCATGAGTTTCTTGTATATTTTGGATATTAGCCCCTTATCGGAGGCACTGTTTGCAAAAATCTTTTCCCATTCAGTTTGTTGCCTCTTTAGTTTGTCGATGGTTTCTTTTGCTGTGCAGAAGCATTTAAGTTTCATATGACCCCATTCGTTTATTTTAGCTTTTACTTCCATTGCCTTTGAAGTCAAATTCATAAAATGTTCTTTGAACCCAAGGTCCATAAGTTTAGTACCTATGTTTTCTTCTATGCAGTTTATTGTGTCAGGTCCTATGCTTAAATCTTTGATCCATTTTGAATTAATTTTGGTACATGGTGGCAGATAGCAGTCCAGTTTCATTCTTTTGCACGTGGCTATCCAATTCTCCCAGCACCATTTATTGAAGAGGCTGTCTTTCCTCCATTGCATGTTTTTAAATTCTTTGTAAAAAATTATCTGTCTATATTCATATGATTTTATATCTGGGTTTTCAATTATATTCCATTGATCTATGTGTCTGTTTTTCTGCCAATACCATGCTGTTTTGATTATTGTAACCCTGTAGTACAAGCTAAAGTCAGGGAATGTGATACCTCCAGTATTGTTCTTTTTTCTTAAGATTGCTTTGGCTATTCGGGGTCTTTTGTGGTTCCAAACAAATCTGATATTTTTTGTGTTCTATTTCTTTAAAAAATGCCATTGGGATTTTGATGGGAATTGCATTAAATCTGTATATTGCTTTGGGTAATATGGCCATTTTAACTATGTTGATTCTTCCAATTCGTGAGCAAGGAATATGTCTCCATTTCATTACATCTTCTTCAATTTCTTTCAAAAATGTCTTATAGTTTTCAGCATATAAATCCTTCACATCCTTGATTAAGTTTATTCCTAGGTATTTTATTCTTTTTGCTGCAAGTGCAAAAGGAATTCCTTTTTTGTATTTCTTTTCTCTGAGATTTCATTTTTAGTATATAGGAATGCAATGGACTTTTGTACATTGATTTTGTAGCCAGCAACTTTACTATATTAGTTGATTGTTTCTAACAACTTTTTAGTGGAGTCTTTAGGGTTTTCTATATATAGCATCATGTCATCTGCAAAAAGTGATATTTTAACTTCTTCATTCCCAATTTGGATGCCTTTTATTTCTTTCTCTTGCCTGATTGCTCTGGCAAGGACTTCCAACACTATGTTGAAAAGCAGAGGTGATAGGGAACAGCCCTGTCGTGTTCCTGAACGTAGAGCAAAGGGCTTCAGTTTTTCACCATTAATTATCAGATCAGCTGAGGGCTTGTCATATATGGCCTTTATTATGTTAAGGTATTTTCCTTCTATACCTATTTTATTAAGTATTTTAATCATAAGTGGATGTTGTTTCTTGTCAAATGCTTTTTCTGCATCAATTCATATAATCATATGATTTTTGTCCTTGATTTTGTTTATGTGATGTATCACATTGATGGATTTGTGGATGTTGAACCATCCTTGTGCCCCGGGGATGAACCCCACTTGTTCGACATGAATAATCATTTTAATGCATTGTTGTATTCGATTTGCTAGAGTTTTATTTACAATTTTTGAATCAGTATTCATCAGAGATATTGGTCTGTAGTTTTCTTTTTTTGTATTGTCCTTACCAGGTTTTGGTATCAGGTAATGTTAGCCTCATAAAATGAGTTAGGGAGTACTGTCTCTTCCTCAATTTTTTGGCAGAGTTTGAGCAGGATTGGTATTAGATCTTGTTTGAAGGTTTGATTGAATTCACTAGTGACGCCATCTGGCCCCGGACTTTTGCTTTTGGGAAGGTTTTGGATGACTGATTCAATTTTGTTACTGGTGATCGGTCTGTTTAGATTTTCCAGTTCTTCATGGTTCAGCCTTTGAAGTCTATATGTTTCTAAGAACTTGTTCATTTCTTCTAGGTTATTGAATTTGGTGACATATAGTCCTTCATAGTATTCTTGCATGATCCTTTGTATTTCTGTGGTGTCCGTGATAACTTCCCCTTTCTCATTTCTGATTTTTGTAATTAGTGTCTTCTCTTTTTGTCTTAGTGAGTCTAGACGAGGGTTTGTCCATTTTGTTAATCTTTTCAAAGAACCAGCTCTTTGTCCCTTTATTTTTTTCTATTGTCTTTTTGTTCTCTATTTCATTTAATTCTGCTCTGATTTTTGTTATTTCCTTTCTTATGCTAACATTAGGTTTCACTTGTTCTTCTTTTTCTAGTGTTTTAAGATGTAACATGAGGTTATTTATTTGAAATTTTTCTTGTTTCTTGAGATAGGCCTGTAATGATATAAATTTTCCTTATAAAACTGCTTTTGCTGCATCCCAAAAAATTTTGTTGGATGTACTTTCATTGTTATTTGTTTCTATGTATCTTTTGATCTCTCCTCTAATTTCTTCTTTGATCCAGTCGTTCTTTAAAAGTATGTTGTTTAATCTCCATGTATTTGTGTTTTTTCCTGCTTTCTTTTTGCAGTTGATATCCAATTTTAAAGACTTGTGATCAGAGAATATGCTTGGTATGATTTCAATCTTATTAAATTTGCTGAGGTTAGCTTTATGTCATGATATATTGTCTATCCTTGAGAATGTTCAATGTACACTAGAAAAAAAAATATAGTCTGATCTTTTAGGATGAAGTGCTCTATAAATGTCTATTACATCCATTTCATCTAATGTGTCATTTAGGGCTGCTATTTCTTTATTTTCTGTTTGTAATATCTATTCATAGCTGTCAATGATGTGTTTAGGTCCTCTAGCATAATTGTGTTTTGGTCAATTTCTCTGTTTAGTTCTGTTAGTAGTTGCTTGGTACATTTTGGTGCTCCCTGATTTGGAGCATAAATATTGATGACTGTTATTTCTTCTTGTTGTATAGTCCCCTGTACCATTATGAAATGTCCATCTTTGTCTCTTGTTATCTTTTTCACCCTGAAGTCTGTTTCATTGGAAATCATTATGGCTACACCTGATTATCTCTGGGAACCATAGCTTGGAGTGTCAATTTCCAGCCTTTCACTTTGAGTCTATGCTTTTCCTTGTAGCTGAGATGTGTCTCTTGGAGACAGCATATGGTTGGGTTAGTTTTTTGATCCAATCTGCTACTCTGTGCCTTTTTATTGGTGAGTTCAGTCCATTTATATTTAGGGTGATTATTGATATGTGAGGATTTCCTGTCATTCTGTCTTTAGTTTTCTGGTGAGGCTGTGTCTCCATTGTTTCTTTGTCTTTTGTTATTGTCTATTATTTCTGTGTGGTGGTATTCTATGATGTTTCCCTCTGTTTCTTCTTTTATTACAGTATATATTAAAGTTCTGATTTTTTTTGAGTGGTTACCCTTAAGATAATGTAAAAAAAAAGTTTGATGTTTAGAGTACTGCATTTTTTTCTGCACGCTTACTTACTCCATTCCCATATTCTGGTTCAGGCCGTACTCTCCCCCTTTTTATGGTTTGGTTGCCACAAGTTGTCCCTGTTGATGGTGATCGAATAGCCTCCTTTAGTATTTCTTGTAGTGCAGGTCGTGTATTAGAAAATTCTCTCAACTTCTGTATGTCTGGAAAGGTCTTTATTCCTCCTTCATATCTAAAGGATATCTTTGCTGGATATATTATTTTTGCCTCATAATTTCTCTCTTTCAATAATTTGAATATTTGGTTCCACTCCCTCCTGACTTGTAGAGTTTCTGCTGAAAAATCTGATGATAATCTAATAGGTTTTCCTTTGTAGGTTATCGTCTTCTTTTCCTTGGCTGCCTTGAGGATTCTTTCTTTGTTGTTGATTTTAGACAGCTTCAATACTATGTGCCTTGGAGAAGGCCTGTTGGGATTGATGTAATTAGGTATTCTATGTGCTTCTTGGATTCGAGGATCCAATTCTGTCCACAAGTTTGGAAAGTTCTCATCAACAATTTGTTTGAATATATTCTCTGTTCCCTTTTCTCTTTCTTCTCCTTCTGGTATGCCCTTTATTCTTATATTGCTCTTTCTGATAGAGTCAGAAAGTTCTTGTAGAGTTCTTTCATTTCTTTTAAGTCTCAAGTCTCTTTCTTCTTCCATCTTTGTAATTTCCAGGTTTCTATCTTCGATGTCACTGATTCTTTCCTCCATCTGGTCAACTCTACTACCTAAGCTGGTTATTTCATTCTTAATTTCTTCTATTGAGTTCTTAATCTCCAGAAATTCCATTTGGTTCTTTTTAAAAATTTCAATCTCTTTCGTAAAATGCTCATGTTGTTCTTTGATTGCGTTTCTGAGTTCATTTAATTGCCTTTCTGTGTTTTCTTGCATCTCATTGAGTTTTTTTCAGAACTGCAATCTTGAATTTTCTGTCATTGAAGTCACATATTTCCATATCTTTTAGTTCCTTTTCTGGAGACTCTTCACTTTCTTTCTGAGTTGTCTTGTTGCCTTGGTTATTCATGGCAATTACTGATTTATTATTTCTCTCCTTAGACATCTACAGGCGTGGCTTCTGCAACAGGTTGATAGGAGGATGTCTTTCTTTTGTTTTCCAATACTTGTTGGTAGAATGTTTTATTTTCTCTCCGACTGCCTCCTTTTTTTCCTCTCTCACACAGTAGTGCTATGTTTTCTCTGCAGTATTCCAGTCTCACACAATTGGCGGATTCCCTGGGAAATGGGCTTCTCCTCTGTTAACAGTTCGCCTGGGTCATAGGGCGCCACGTCCCTGTGGGGATACGGAGAGCCTTGAAAGTTCCAAAGCTCTTTCTGCACCAGATTAAGAGCCCGTGTGTTTCAGCAGTTCTGTTTACTCCTGCAGGGACCCGCCCAGATAGGTGGGGCCAGGGGCGGGGTGAGTTGTGAGAGGTGGCCTAGTGCAATGGCATCGACCACCACCACAGCCGGTCCAGGTTCCACAGCTCCCTCCCCTTTGCCGGAACTAGTTGTGCTGTGAATGTGTGTCTGCGGTCCACAATTCTCAGAACAGCAAATATTCTCTTCTTTTGATCTGACATTGCTACTGTTCTGCTTCTAGCACCGGGAAGGTGCGAACAGGGCGATCTGTGGATGGTGGGGAGGTGGCGGCTAGTCTCAGTGTCTAAGGCTTCCGTTCTCTGCTTGGCAGTGAGGGCTTAAACCACCGTTTTCAGCCTTCTTCCCTCAGTCTTTTCTCCGAGGTCTCTGCCGTGAGCATTGGTTTCCACCGTGTTATATGCTGTCCCCTCAGCCCTGTGGACCATAAGCACAGCCCTAGCAGTCTGAGTTCTTCCCTTTCCCACAGCTGCTGTATTTCTGGGATGCAGCGAGCTTGGAGCACTGAACTAGGTCTGTGACCTGCTCCCGCGCAGCTCTGTCTCCACACTTCTCCCTTCCCTCCTCCCCCGCTTGCGCGATTCTCCCACCTTTGGTGAATTCAGTAGTGGGCCTCTTCGTCTTGGATGTCTGCTGTGCAGGGAGTCTTTGTGGAGTTATTGTTGTTCGATTAGTTGTAAATTCCAGGGGAGCTTTACATAGACTCACCTCACGCCGCCATTTTGATCAGGCATGAATTCTTTTCAGGTCTACCTGTCTTCTAAATTGTTGATTTGATCCTCTGCTTCTTCTAATCGATTATTGATTCCCTGTAATGTTTTCTTTATTTCCATTATTGTATTCTTTATTTGTGATTTGTTCTTCTTTATGTTTTCTATCTCCACTTTTATGTTTCTCATCTGTTTGTTCATATTCTCCCTGAGATCATTGAGCATCCTTATAATCAGTTTTTGGAACTCTGTGTCTGGTAGATTGCTTGTCTCTGATTTGTTTAGTTCTGTTCTTTTTATTTGGGACATGTTTTTTTGTCTTCTGATTTTGGCGGCCTCCCTGTGTTTGTTTCTATGTATTAAGTAGGGTTGCCCTGCCTTCCAGTCTTAGTAGAGTGGCCTTATGTAGTAGGTGTGCTGTGAGGCTCAATGGTGCTGTCTCTCTGATCACCTTGGCCACACCCTCCAGGTATTTCCTTTGTGTGGTTGTGTGCCCTCCTCTTGTAGGTCAACCTTGGTTGCTGTTTGGACATCAATAGGAGGAGATGAACTTCAGGCTTAGTGGTTGTGAGGACTGACCGTGACTACAGTGAAGGATTTGTGGTTCAGGGGCTGACCCTACAAAGCAAGCTCTCCCTCATCAGGACTCTAGTGCCTGTCCTGTCTGTCCCTTTGGTGTGTCATCCTGGGAGGTGTCTGGATGATTCTCCAGTTTGTTTTAAACCTTGCCACTTAAGGCACCAGCCCTAGGGCCACCTAATAGGGGGTCTGCTGCAGGTCAAGATCAGCTACAGTCTGTGCCTCAACTGCAGACACCTGGCAGGAGGCACAAAACAATCTTCAAATGGCCCCCCCCGTGCTGTGTCTAAAAGTGCCTCAAGAGGTCAAGTCGAAAACTAAGGCCAACTGCTGGTAGTGCCAGGCTTAGGGATGCTCAGCCAGGGCACACTCAAGCCAGATGTTGCTTGTCTGCATTCTGGGATCCTTTGAGATACCCTAGGGAAGTGTAGTGTGAGCCAAGATAGGCAGTTTTCATGAAAAAAACCACTGGAAGCTGGTTGGGTGTACCTTAAATTTGGGTAGAGTAGTGTCTCAGAATCACCAGGGCTTGGTGAACAAATGGTGTCAGCCAGCTTGATGGAGACTCATATATTGTAGATGCCTACATCTGCATGCCTTGAAGGGGGAGAGCTCAACAAAGGAAAAATGGCTTCCACCAACTACTCTATCTGTGAGAAAACTGCCCCTCTAGCCCTTGTCCTGAAGCCAGACAACTCAGAATCCCTCCATATATGTGGTTGTCTCTCCAGCTGCTGTCCCAGTGCTGGACCTCAGAGCCATTGATTCCATCAGTGAGTAAATCTGTTTGTGGTCCCCTTATAGGAGTGCCTTGGACTCCAGCTGCCTCCCCATCTCATTCAGCTGGTTTTCACAACCAAAAATTGTAGGGACTTTTCTCCCTGGCACTGGAACCCTGGGCTGGAAAGCCTGGTCTTGTTCTGGGACCCCTTTGGAGGGGTGGGGGATCTCTGAAGCCAAGACATCCCTCGTGATTTTTAATGGTCACATGCAGGTGTGGGATCAGCCCATTCCATGTCTCTGCCCCTCCTACCAGTCTCGAGGTGCCTTCTTCTGCATGTCCTTAGTTGTAGGGCTTCAGTTCCTCAAGATTCAGGAGATTCTCAATGATGATTGTTTTGTAGTTAGTTGTAATTCTGAGGTGGTTGTGAAAGAAGTTAAGCACAGTGTTTAACTACTCCTAAATCTTGACTCAAAATCCAGTATCTTTAATTTTAATTTAAACTTCCTCACTCAGCATCAAAAATGCATTGGTCTTAAACATTTGAAATTAATTCATTTTTTAATATTATGGGCCACTGAAAGTTTTTTGTTTTTTTTTTTTGTTTTGTTTTGTTTTGTTTTGTTTTTCATTTCAAAAAAGGCCTTGAGACAATAATGGTGCCAAATGAAAATTTGGGAAGTATGTAGCTTTCTATTCCCTAGCTCTACATTTCAGTCACCTCTTTTCCAATATATTAACACAATCTAAGTTATACTATGCAATTGTGATGTAAATGACACCTTGACACTATTATAGAAATTCTAGAGTCCTATCTGTCAAGAGAGCTGCATTTATATGAGAAGTACAAGTCCACCTGCTGATTTATGTGGCTCAACTAAATGTTGTGTTGTGTTGTGTTTTGTTTTACTAATTATTTAGCACATGCAAACTGGTGGTTAAAAAATGTCTTCCACCTGCTTTACCCACTGCTTCTAATAGAAGTGGTTAATCCCAGCCAGTTGTCATGCTAGCAGGAGATAGATAATTAGTAATGGAAATTAGCACTGGATATAATTAATTATATAGTTTTTAGCTTATCAAGTTATGTCAAGCAACTGGGATTTTTTGAAGAATTATCAATTAAATGGATGTAGGCTTATCCATTCCCAACTGAGGCTACTGTGCTTAGCCTCAGCATTTATTGGGAGGATTCTGCAAGCTTAGGGGCCATCATCTTATGGTGCTCAAATTAGCCATATCTTTTGATATATGGTTATACTTTGGTGGTTGTTTGGATGGCAAACTCTAAATTTTACCTGACTCTAACTTCTGAGAGCAGATTTAAATTTCGTGCCTAAGCTTGCCTAGTGCTACAAATGACTCTTAAGTAGCAAATTACCTTCTCGTACCTCCAAACTAGAGACATCCTGAATGGGAGGTTTTCTGTCTCCCAAATTAAGGTACCAAAATTGATGTTATGGAACGAATTGCTTATTACTTCTGTTCCTAAATCTTAATCATGGTAAGATGGCAGAAGTTTTTTAGAAATTAAATATGAAAAAAATGGGAGTTTTATGAGTCCAAGTGCATCAGATATTTAGATTTGTTGCCTTAAGTTTCATATTATTTAAAGGGGTGTTAGTTATCATGCCAAACCTTCTAGGCCTAAAGCCTTTCTGGCTAGATCTTCAGAAGGCAATAGAGCATCTGAACAAATCATCTGCAAAAGGCAGTTTAAAACTAGCAATTTCATTAAAAACATCTTAAAACCACTCTGTGGCAGGCAAGATAAAACAGATTTCTAAATTTGATTTATTTGGAGAGCATAACAGAGAAATACACTTTTCTAAAGAAATACTACTTATATTTCTTATTTGACCCTATTATTCTGTAGAATCTCATTTAGTGTCAAGCCTTTGAATAATTTATTTACTCAAAAAAATAATAATGAGTTCCTACTCTTTGACAGGCATAAACAAGAAAAAAAAACATGATCCCACGTCCCCACACCTTCCCCATGGCTTTTGTCTAGTTAAAGAGAAAAAAAAAATCTATAGAACAGCTTATTAAATCCATTATATTCCTCTGATAGTATTTTTCTATATTTATTTAAAATTAGGTCTATATTTTGCTGAATAAATACATTATTATTACTTTCTGACCTACAACAATTCTAAAAAAAAATTATTGAATTATCTGTGCTTAATTTGACCTGGTGATATCTAGTACCATGTGGCTAGAATGAATCATTTAAATTTATTTTAACCGAAAAAAATATTTTGACTGTTTTTCTTACTAAAGAGATATAGATTTTTCAGGGAAGATATACATTTTTTATTTCAACATATGTGTCTATATAAAGGAGCACACATGTGCTCATGCGCACACACACACAAACACACCCATACAGGTACATAATTAATGAAAGTGTAATAATGTGCAAAGAGCAGAGTGTTTGATTAGACATCTTTCCTTCAACCCCTGGTTTTGCCACCTCTTTGCCATAAGAACTCAACATGCCAGTTCAGCTCTTTGAGTCTGTTTCTAAACATATAAAATGGGACAATGATGCATCCTCATCAGGTTGTAGTAAAGACTGAACTAAGTCTATCTAAAATTGATTATCACAATTTGTGGCACATAGTATATTTTCAGTAAAAAAATCATTTATAGGTCTTTGGCTATAGTATTAACTGGACATAAGTTAAGTTATATTAAATAACACTATTACACTCTGGTTAAGAGGCAGTATCTTCATGTATCTCCTGAAAACTTGGACCAAGAATCATTTCCGAAGATTCCAGGCATATTTCCTCTTCTAATGGGCTATCAGTAAATGTAAAAAGAAGAAGCTGGAGTAAGCATATGGCTTGGCATAGAAAACAGTCCAGTAAATTAGCATTCTCTCTTAAAACCACCATCTGGATGTTGGTAGAGAAGGATTATCTCATTAACTTACATTTCCTTCTTATGTTCAGTAAGAAGAAGAAAATCCATTGTTTTCTTTTAAAACTCCAGTATAGAATGCTTGTCTCTGGAACCTGTCAGCTATACTCAATTTCCATTTAGATGCTGAGATAAAGAGTTATCTCATCGATGTTCCAACAGAGAATAGAATTAATCTTTCAACGTTCAGAAAAATTAAAGTCAAAATTAAAATGAAATCTTTTATTAGATTTATCTCTTACTACAGGTTGGAATTTAATACTGATGGAAATGAATGCATTTTTTGTAATATGTTTGAAGGCTGAAAATCAATGTATCGATATAGGCATATGATATTCAAAAATGGCTTAACAGTACTAAATGAACACTATTTTAGGAATACATAACAAAATACAGATTACTGTTGTAATTGTACAAAAGACAAGATATTGTGAAAAATCCTACAGCTGAAAAAATACGTAGTTACTGGATAACAACAGAATTGCTGAACTTGCAAGAAAGTAAAAGAGACCCTTGACGATCTAATAAAAATGGACTAGGAACAGAAACAGGAATGGAGAGTAAGAGCTGGGCTGACTCGAGGACATTCTGAAGATTGATAGCCACTAAAGAAATGGGAAGTTTAGACTTAGCACAAAGATACATTTGAATCTGAGACCCTGCCTAATGTTGGGCTCTAATAGGACTACACCCTCAATGAGAGGATAGGCAAGCAACAAAACCCACCTGCCAGCAAAGAGAGGTACTAGAAAACTTGGTTGTGTCAATCTCACTCCAAAGATACAATAAAAGTAATACTAAAACTCAGAGTTTCCCCTGAGAATTTGTAACCACAGACTGTTCTTATGAGGGTCTGTGATTCAAATCCTTAGGATGAATATAAAAATGTTTTCAGTTTTGGAACTACCGCCTGGCTCCTGACAGATGCAAATATAAATGCTACCTGGAGGAAAGTTCCCCTGAGGATTTTCAAACTTCAGCCAGATATAAGCTCATTATATATATCAGATAGAGTAACATATACATATGTGTATATATATATATATATATATATATATATATATATATATTAGACATATATAATATATTATATATATAATAGACATATATAATATAATCATATATATATATAGTTGAGGGAGAAAAAAAACACAACATTAAATATTGGCGAAGCTGGAACAAGCCAGAAACCTAAACAGAAGAACCCAATGGAGTAGACTCCCAAATTGTTTACATTTTGAAATGATCAGATCCAGGCTAAGAAATAAATGTGTTCATCAGTTTCAAAATTAGAAGATAGAGTTTAGAAAACAAACAACTAAGAACACTAAAAGAGATCACACTAAAACACTAAAAGAACACTAAACTCTAAACACTAGAACACTAAAAGAATCACAGAAGATAGAGCAATAAATGATGACTGATTGAGATTCTAAAATATATTTTTAAAAAGTTGGGAGAATTAATATCAAAAGAGTTATAGCTAAGAATTTTTCAGTATTATTGAAAAGATAGATCCTGAGATTCAGAAAGCATAATGTATCCCAAAGAGGATAAAAGAAAAGAAATTAACTTCTAGACACTTCAACAAAGAGACAAACTTAACAGTAGCCAAAGAAAAAAGACAGCCGATGTACAAAGACATGACAATCAGATTGACAGTGTATTTCTCAAATGAAGCAGACTGAGCAGAATATCCTCAAAAGTACTTAGATGCAATAACTTTTAATAAATCCTACAAGTATATATCCAGCAAAGTTATCTTTCAAGAGTGAGAGTAAAATGATACAATTTCAGATAAACAAAAACTGAGTAAGTTTACAATCAACGGGTTCTTCCTAATATAGCTTGTAATTCAGGGAGAAAAATAATTAAAATAATTCCAGCAAGAAGAAAGTAAACTAATGATAGAAAAGAGACATCAGAAAGTCTAAATAAACATGTTTGTATAAAATAATATCTTCTTTGTGGCACTAAGCAAACAAAATGGGGCAAGTAAAGCAAAAGCAAACCAAAAAATCACAGGTAAGCTAAAAGGTAGATGACAAAAAGCAAAGCATTCTAAAACCCTTGTACTATTTAGGAGAAAGTTAAAATTGCAATAAGCACTGAGAAAATACATTTTAAATTTGAATTGAAGAGAATAGGATGGAGGTATTCAGTAAATACAAAAGAAAGCCTTGGACTTAGGACTTGTTTAATATTAAATATTAATATTAATATTAAATATTATACAACAATATTATACAATTGTTTAATGTTAAATATTTTGAATATCACTCTTGGATTATATCTACACATATATTCTTAAGGATGAGGAATCAATCATAGCATAACACTATGATACGTTTTGGCACATTCAAGCTTTTCATAAACTGCATATTTAATTTGGGTAAACTGGGTAATTTAAAATTCCATGACAGAAGTACTTCTAGACCCTTATGTTCTATCTTAGGTGGAGAAAAGACAAAATGTTTTCACCTGTTTTGAATAACAGCAAGATAAGGAATGTGAAGAAACAATGGAACAAGGGAAGGGCTATGGTAAAACTGGGGCGTGTCTGCTTGAAAAAGAAAAAGAAAAAGAAAGCCATAGAGACAAATTAAAAGAGAAAAATTAAAATATAATAAGAGGACATATGATAAAAATAAATTTAGCTACCTCAGTTCCATAATAAGAATTAAAAAAAAAAAAACACTAAATTCCTCAATTAAAATATGGAGGTTATCAGGAGATTGGGGGATTTACGAAAAAGATACAGCAAAGTTATATACTACTCACAGGATAAGACAAAGATACCTACAGAAATACTAATCAAAAGAAAGGTATGGCACTATCAGACAATCAAAATATAAAACCAAAGACTGATTGAGTGTAAAGATAAATTTTTAAGTCTACAATGTCATCAGGAGATTTAGAAATAACATTCTCACTAGGTGAGAAGTAAATCTAATAGAAAAAATTAGAAGACTGAATAATAAAGTTAACAATGTAGTAATGTATATATGTGAAAATCTGATTTTCATATTAAAGAGTAATATTTTCTAATATTCCATGAATATGACTGTATAAAATAATATCTTATTCATAACACTTGACTATATTGTAAGTCAAGGGTCAGAAAACTGGCCTACAGGGCAAATGTAACCCATGATCCTAGTTTTTCACATTTTTAAGGGGTTGTAAATTGTTTTTTAAAGAAAAGAAGTATATGTGACAGAGATCATATATGGTGTCCTAAGCCTGAAATATTTACTATCTAGCACTTTATAGAAAAAGTTTGCAGATCTGCGTTTTAAGCTATAGAGAAAACCCAATATATTTCATATCAACCCTCATTCAACAAATATTTATTGAGACCTACTGTGTGCTGGACACTGTTCTAGACATTGAGAATATTATAGTAAACAGAACAAACAAAAACCCTTCTCCTTAGGGTACTTGCGTTCTAGTGAGAGAGACAGACAAGAAGTAACAAAAATAAATAAAATATATTGTGTGTTTGATGGTGATCGGTGTTAAGGAAAAATAGTACGGAAAATAACAATTGTTTTGGAGAATTAAATAATCAAAGTATGTAATTTATGGATAAAGGGAAAAATCATAATGAAGAGTTTAAAAGGCATAGACTAGAATCATAATAAATTCAATAAATATAAAAATCTTTGAGGGGCAGTTAAGGGAAAATGTTAAGTTTTACATGCTATGTTAGAAAAAAATAAAGGTTGAATATTAATGAACTATAAGAATAACTTAAGAAGTTACAAAAATAATATCAGATAATCACAAATTACTAGAAGAAAGGAAAAATAAGTAGTAGAAATTAATGAAATTATAACAAATAACCTATAGAGAACATTATAAAGACCACAATTCAAAGGAATGATATTTCTTCAGAAATACTAATGAAATAAACAAATGTCTCTTGAGAATGATCAAGGAAAAATATATTAGTAGAGAAAATTAAAATGTTACAAATGAAAAAAAGAACACAAAAAACATTTCACATATAAAGATAAGAAGAACAACTTTGTACCAATAATTTGAAAACTTAGATACAACCAACAACCCCCTAGAAAAATGTAACTTCAATTGTAACTCAAGATTTTTGTATCTAAATAGTCTTATAACATAAAATAAATTAATACATAAAATAAAATAATATAAAACAGATTTACAGGTAATATCTATCAAACTTTCAAGGATCATTCCAATATAATTTTACAAAACTCTTCCAAAGTATTGAAACACATGTACATTTCGCTACTATATTAAGAGGCCAATATGATGATCTTCATGTCAAAACTAACAAAGACAATGCAAGAAATGAAAAGTACACGAATCCAAGAACTAAAGTAATAGGCCCTAACGAGAAGCAATCCAGATGTCCCTCACTGGTAAATGCAATGAAAAGGAACAAATTATGGGAACATGCTACAACATGGGTGAACCTCAAGAATATTATGCTAAATGGAAAAAGTGTAAAGCAAATGGCTACATATTGCCTGATTCCATTTATGTGAAGCGCCCATAAAAGGCAAATCCATATCAGAATGGTGGTTGCTTGAATGTATCTGAGGGTGGGAACAGGGATTGACTACAAAAGGACACATAGGATCTTTTTGGGGTGATAGAAATGTTCTGAAACCAGATTGGTTGCACAACTCTCTACTAAAATTTACTAAACTTTATGCTTAAATTAATTTAAAGGAGAAAAGGTATAAGATCATTTCACTAGAGACTAGAAAATTTGCATAAAATACAACAATCTATTCCTGATTTTTTTTAATTTCAAACAAATTGGGGATAAAATACAACTTATTTAACTGGATTGAAGTATTTACTTACCCTTAAATCATATTTACTATCAAAACATTAGAAGCTGTCCCTTTAACATCAGAAAAGTAGAATGCGCCACTACATTCAACATTATAATATCAGTTCTCATAGGGACAGAATTGAAAGAAATAGAAATGCAAGGTTTAGCTGTTGGAAAATGGGGAGGGGAACTATGATTATTCTCTGATTAAAATATTATTCATATTAAGAAAACAAAAAGAATCTTGAGAAAACTTAGTGGAATTATTAAGAAAATTCAACAGAATTAAAACATAAAAATATATTCACTTTCTATACTCTATGAAAAGAAGTTGCTTTTAATAGACTTTTGAAACTACAAGAAGTGAGTAAAATTTATATTAAGTAAACTTGAAACCATCCCGGAAGTAATAACCAAAGCACCATATACTGTCAGGCAATTACTTCTCTTAACAGTGTTCTTTTAGCGATCATAGCTGTATTTGTATTTGTGAAAATTCATAATCCCTGTTTAGCTTTTGTTGGTAAATGTTGAAATTTAAAATAACCTTGTTTCCTGCAAAGCAATGTTGACTCTCCTGACCTGGTTTCAGAGAACATTTTATTTTTTAAAAAATTATTTTTCAATTATTGTTGTCATATAATATTATATTAGTTTCAAGTGTACAAAACAATATAGTGATTAGACATTTATATAGCTCACAAGATGATAACCCCAATAAGTCTATTACCTATTGGATGATGTACATAGTTATTAAAATATTATTGACTATATTCCCTATACTGTACTTTTCATCCCTGTGACTATTTTTTTCTATTATAGTTGACTTTCAACATTATTTTATATTACTTTCAAGTGTATTGTGTAGTGGTTAGACATTGTATATAATTTATGAATTGATTCCCCCCTATAAGTCTAGTACCCACCTGACACTATACATAGTTTTTACAATATTATTGACTGTATTCCCCACAGTGTATTTCACATCCCAGTGACTATTTTGTGACTACCAATTTGTATTTCCTAATCCCTTCACCTTTCTCATCCATCCCCTCAACCCTCCTCCCCTCTAGTAACCATCAGTTCTCTGTAACAATGAATCTCTGTAACAATGAATCTATTCTGTTTTCTTTGTTCATTTCTTCTGTTCTTTACATTCCACATATGAAATCATATGATATTTTTCTTTCTCTGTAACAACAAATTTATTCTGTTTTCTTTGTTCATTTCTTCTGTTCTTTACATTCCACATATGAAATCATATGATATTTTTCTTTCTCAGTCTGACTTATTTCACTTAGCATAATTTCCTCTATGTCCATACATGGTGTCACAAATGGTAAGATTTAATTCTTTTGTATGACAGAATAATATTCCATTGTATATGTATACCAATATTTATTTATCCAATCGTTTATTGTTGGGCATTTTAATGGTTTCCATATCTTGGCTATTGTGAATAGTGCTGCAGTAATCATTCATAGGGGTGCATATATTTTTTTCAAATTAGTGTTTTGGATTTCCTTGGATTAATACCCAGAAACAAAATTGTTAGGTCTTAAGGTAGTTCTATTTTTAGTTTTTTTGAGAAACCTCCATACTCTTTTCCATAGTGGCTGCACCAATTTGCAATCCCATCAACAGTGCATGTGGGTTCCCTTTTCTCCACATCTTTACCAACACTTGTTGCTTGTTGATTTACTGATGATGGCCATTCTGACAGGTATGAGGTGATATCTTATTGCAGTTTTCCTTTTCATTTCTCTGATGACAAGTGACATTGAGCATCTTTTCATATGTCTATTGCCTACGTTTTTGTCCTCTATAGAGAAAAGTCTATTCAGGTCCTCTGCCCATTTTTTAATTGGATTGTTTGGGTTTTTTCGGTATTGAGCTGTATGAGATTTTTTTGTTTTTTTGTTTTTTTTATAAATTGTGGATATTAACCCCTTATCAGATGTATCATTGGTGAATATTTCCTCCCATTCAGTGGGATGTCTTTTAGTTTTGTTGATGGTTTCCCTTTCTGTACAAAAAAGCTTTTTAGTTTGATATAATTCCATTTGTTTATGTTTTCTTTTATTTCACTTGACCGAGGAGATATATCAGAAAAAATATTACTAAAGGTGAGGTCTGAGAGTTCACTGTCTATCTTTTCTTCTAGGAGGTTTATAGTTTTGGGTCTTACATTTAGGTCTTTAATACATTTTAACTTTATTCTTGTATATGATATAAGGAGGTGGTCCAGAGTCTTTTTTTTTTTTTTTTTTTTTTGGCATGTATCTGTCCAGTTTTCCCAGCACCATTTATTGAATAGACTCTCTTTACTCCATTGTATATTCTGGCTTCTTTCTCCATAGATTAAATGACCATATAGGCATGCGTTTATTTCTGGGCTCTCTCTTTGGTCTCATTGATCTACGTGTCTGTTTATATACTGTTTTGATTACTATGGCCTTCTAGTATAGTCTCATATCAGGTTGCATGACATCTTCAACTTTGTTCTTCTTTCTCAGGATTTTCATAGCTATTCAGGGTCTTTTATGGTTCCATACAAATTTCAGGATGATTTGTTTAGATCTGTGAAAAACACCATTGTTATTTTAATAGAGATTTCATTGAATCTGTAGATTGCTTTGGGTCAGATGGACATTTTAACTATTTTAATTCTTCCTGTCCAACAGCATGATATATGTTGTCATGTATTTATTCATTCATTTATTCATCTACAATTTCTCTTTGTTGTGTCTCATAATTTTCTGAGTATAGGTCTTACTACCTTGGTTAAATTTATTTCAAAGTATTTTATTTTTTGATGGAATTATAAATGGGATTGTTTTCTTAATTTCTCTTTTTGATAGTTTATTATTGAATAAAAAATATATACTAAATTTATTTATCAGTTCTAATAGTGTTCTGGTGAAATCTTTGGGATTCTCTTTATATAGTATCATGTCATCTACAAAAAATGAGAATTTTTATTTCCTGCTTCCCAAAATTGATGCCTTTTATTTCTTTTTCTCGTCTGATTGCTGTGGGTAGGACTTCTAATACTGTGCTGAATGAAAGTGCTGAAAGTGGGTATACTTGTCTTGTTCCTGATCTTAAGGATAATGCTTTTAGCTTTTCCCTTGAGTATGATGCCAGCTGTGGGTTTATCATATATGGCAATTATTATTATGTATATGTTCCTTCTATTCCCACTTTACTGAGAGTTTTTATCATAAATGGATGGTGAGTTTTGTCAAATCTTTTTCTGCACCTATTAATGTGATCACATGATTTTTCTTTTGTTCATGTGGTGTATCACATTAATTGATTTGTGGATATTGAACCAACATTGTATCCCAGGAATGAATCCCACTTGATTTTGGTGTCTGATCTTTTTGATGTGTTGCTGAGTTCAGTTTGCTAATATTTTCTTGATTATTTTTTCATCTATGTTCATCAGGGATATTGGCTTATAGTTTTCTTTTTTTGTAAAGTCTTTGGTTTTGGAATCAGGGTAAGAGTGGCCTCATAAAATGAGTTTGAGGGCCTTCCTTCTCCATGAAGTTTTGTAATACTTTGAGAAAAAATAGGTAATTCTTCTTTGGATATTTGGTAAAATTTACCTGTGAAGCCTTCTGGTCCTTGACTTTTGTTTTTGGGGAGCATGTTGATAACTCATTTTATTTCATTGGTTGTATTTGTTTGTTCAGATTTTCTGTTTCTTCTTCATTCAGCCTTGCAGGATTATATGCCTCTAGAAATTTATCCATTTCTTCCAGATTTTCCAATTTGTTGGGCAATATAATTAATTGCTCATAATATTTTCTTTTCTTTTTTCTTTTTTATGTATTTCTATAGTGTTAGTTTTCACTTTTCCTCTTTCATATCTTATTTTATTCATTTGTGTTCTCTTTTTTCTGGATATGTCAGTTAAAAGATTATCAGTTTTGTTTATCTTTTCAAGAACCAGCTCTTGGTTTCATTGATCTTTTATGTTGTATTTCTTAGCCTCTATTTGATTTATTTACACTCTGAACTTTATTATTTTTTTCCTTCTACTCACTTAGGGCTCTGTTTGCTACCTCTCTCCCCGCCCCCTCCCCAGTTTCCTTAAGTGTAAAGTTAGGTTGTTTATTTGAGATTTTTCTTGTTTCTTGAAGTAGGCCTGTATTGCTAGGAATTTCCTTCTAAGGACTGCTTTCTCAGTGTCCCTCAGGTTTTGGATCATTGTGTTAACATTTTCATGTGTCTCAAGATATCTTTTGATTTTTTACTTAATTTCATTGTTCATTCATTCATTGTTTACTGGCATGTTAGCCTCCATGTGTTTGTGTGTTTTTGTTTTTGTTTTATTGTTGTTGTTTTTGTTTTGTTTTGTAACTGATTTCTAGCTTTATACCAGTTTTTACTCAGTTTTATACTCAGAGGAGACGCTTGATATAATTCAAACATCTTAAATTTATTAAGACTTGTTTTGTAGCCTACCATATGATCTATCTTGGAAAACGTTCCGGGTGCACTTGAAAAGAATGTATATTCTGCTGTTTTGGTGTGGAATATTCTAAAAATATCAATTAAGTCCATCTGTTTTAGTGTTTCATTTAAGGCCATTTTTTCCTTGTTGATTTTCTGTCTGGAGATCTGTCCATTGGGATCAGTGGGGTATTCAAGTTCTCTACTATGATTATATTTCTGTTGACCTCTCCCTTTATGGATGTCAATATTTGCTTCATATATTTTAGTGCTCCTATGTTGGGTGCATAGCTGTTTGCTAGGGTTATGTCCTTTTGTTGGGTTGATCCCTTTGCCAGATGTAATGTCCTTCTTTGTGTCTTATTATTATTGTCATTTTAAAGTCTATTTTGTTGATATATGTATTGCAACCCCAGTTTTTTTCTCATTTTCATTTGCCTGAAATATATATACATATATTTTCCCCATCACTTTACTTTCAGTCTATGTGTGTCTTTCCATTTCTTGTAGACAGTGTATGTATGGATTATGTTTTCTTATACATTCAGCTACCCTGTGTCTTTTGGTTGGAGTATTTAAGCCATTTACATTTAAAATGATTGTTGAAAGGTATGTAGTTATTGCCATTTTATTATTCATATTTTTTAACATTTTATGTTTCTTTGTTCTTCTATTTCTTCTTCTATTTCTTCTTCTTCTTCTTCTTCTTCTTCTTCTTCTTCTTCTTCTTCTTCTTCTTCTCCTCCTCCTCCTCCTCCTCCTCCTCCTCCTCCTCCTCCTCCTCCTCTTCCTCCTCCCCCTCCCCCTCCCCCTCCCCCTCCCTCTCCCTCTCCTTCTCCTTCTCCTTCTCCTTCTCCTTCTCCTTCTCCTTCTCCTTCTCCTTCTCCTTCTCCTTCTTTTTCTTCTTCTAGAAGTCCCTTTAACATTTCTTGTAATACTGGCTTAGTGATAATAAAATCCTCTAGCTTTTTCTTGCCTGAGAAGTTCTTCATCTCCCCTTCAATTTTAAATGATACCCTTGTTGGGTAGAGCAGTCTCAGTCATAGGCCCTTGCTTTTCACCACTTTAAATATTTCCTGCCACTCCCTTCTGTCCTGCAAAGTTTCTATTGAGAAATTGGCTGACAGTCTTATGCTGGTTCCTTTGGTAAGTAAGTAGTTATCTTTCTCTTGTTACTTTTAGGATTCTCTCTTTGTAGTTAACCTTTGGCATTTTAATTATAATGTGTCTTGGTGTGGGCCTTTTTGGTTTCATCTTATTTGGGACCCTCTGTACTTCCTGGGCTTATACGTCTAAATCCTTTGCTCAGTTAGGGAAGTTTTGTGTAATTATTTTCTCAAATAGGTTTTTGATGCCTTGCTCCCTCTCTCCTTCTGGTACTCTTCTGGTACTCTTATAATACAAATGTTGTTACACTTGATATTATCCTAGAGTCCTTTAAACTATATCAGTTTTTAAAATTATTTTTTCTTTTTGCTATTTTGATTGGGTGTTTTCTGCTACCTTGTCTTCCAAGTCTCTAATTCGATCCTATGCTTCATCTCGCATGCTGATAATTCCTTCTAGTGCATTTCTCATTTTGTTTCATTCTTCACTTCTGATTGGTTCTTTTTTTACAGCTTATATGTCCTTTATTTATACTTAATATTTCTTTGTTGAAATTTTCACTAAGCTTCTCAAACATTCTTATTATCATTGTTTTGACCTTTGTATCTGGTAGGTTTATTGCCTCCATTTCATTTAGTTCTTTTACCGGAGTTTTCTTCTTCTTCTTTTTTTTTTTTTTTTTATTTGGGACAGTTTTCTTTGTTTCTTCATTCCGGCTATCTCTCTATGTTTGCTTTTATGTATTAGGTAGATCTCCTATGTCTCTCAGTCTTTGCCAGGTTGCCTTATGTAATATGTGTCCTGTGTGGTCCAATGGCACACTCTTCCTGATCACCTGTGTGTGTGTTCTGGGAGTGTCCCTTGTGTGTATTGTGTGTGCCATCTGTTGTAGTTGAGCCTTGATTGCTTTGGGCACATCAGTGGGTGGGATTGACTCTCAGGCTGACTAGCTGTGAAGACTGCCCACAGCGTATGAGCTGCTCTGTGAGGGATTACCCCTCAGAGGATATTCACCCCAGCCAGCTTGTGCCTGTTGAAACCTCCCTTTGGGTGTGCCTATTGAAGCGCTAATCTGGTTGTGCTCTGGTGTGGTGTGAAGCTGGCCTTTGAGAGTGTGTTTTTATTATGAATCTTTGGAGGGGCTTTCATGTAGGCCGGGTTCAGATGTTGCCTATGACCAACCTGCAGCCACCTGGTATGAGCTATAAAGCTATAGGTGGTTGGTTGCTGCCTGTGCTGGACCTGGAGATGTATGGGGTGGTCTCACTGTGAACCACAGTGAGCTTCTCACAGCTTCCACCAGTATTGGGCCTGGAAGAGCTCAGTGAAAAGTCCATGGAACCCCTACTCCTGTTGCTACCTGCCTGCAGCTAATAAGGTTCAGCCACTGAAATTGCCTCCTTAAATGGGTAGGTGAGGCTGGTTGTCCTCGTGGTGATATTGCCCCCAGTGATGTTGCCTGAATTGGGGTGGGCAGGGGGTTTCCAGGTAGTCACCCAAGTGGGGCAGGTGGTATTCACAAAATTAATGCAGTTCTTGTAGTTCTATGTCTGTGGCCACTCCATACAATGCCCAGAGAACACTGCAACAAGCTATTGTTCTTCTTGGACCCACAGATTCCCAAATGCTGCCCAAGGGAGTCTGCAGGGCAAGCTGGGGCTGACTGCCACTGAACATTCCCCAGGTTGCCACACAGGACCCATGACAAAGAATATGTTCTTCTTCCTCCCCCTCACTCTATTCAGCTATCTCCTAGAATAGGACTGCAGGATATCAGGAACTTAGAAGTTTACATTTCTCTTTAAAAAACCTACCATGAAAAATATGCTTTTAAAAATTGCTCTTCAGAGGTTTTCCCTGCCCTCATTACCCAACTATAATTGTAATATATTTTATGAAATTGTGTACCAAATATCAGAAGAGATCCCTTAGGCATGAAATGATTCCTAACTCTTCATGAAGTAAAAGTTCAAAGTGCAGAAAATAAGATACATTCAATTTCTCCTCATGACTCCATCCAACCTGACCCTTCCATACAAAAACACCAGTTCCAAGAATCTGGTGTTCTTTAAATCATCAGCCAAGATGTTGAAGTAACAGGAATACAATGGAAAAAGAAGTTCACATCACAAACACTAGATTGTAACCTTCTTGAGAAGAGGGACATCTTTATCTTTTTAGAGACCACAATATTTGGAAAAGTGGACCCTGGCAAAATGTATGTTGAATATGTATAATGAGGTGTAAAATATAAAAGGTATTTTCCCTATCCTCACACCACTCTCAGCCATATAACAAAACTGTTTCACTAAATAAACATACACTAAACATCATGACTAGGTAAGCTGGTATTAAAAGTCCATTATTTCTTAAAGAAGCTGCCCACAGCATATGAACATAGGGCATAGAGGAATGGTAATTATGCTGGCAACAACGTGCCTTGATCAAAGTCTGCAGGGTCTGAGCAACAATATTCTAAATCAGCACCAGGTGGTGGAATGATCACTTGGCCAGAGATCAAGAGACTTTGGACAGTTTGGTCCTGGAGCTGGCACTGACTAGCTGTGACCTTGGACAAGGCCTTCAATTTCAATTTGTATAAACTGTAGGCATCCTATGATCCTATGATTCTGCCTAGGAAGGACAGACTTCCTATGCTGCTAAAAGTTTGCCAATACAGTCAACTATAGACCTCTTTCTCTACGTGTGTGTGTGTGTGTGTGTGTGTGTGTGTGTGTGTGTGTGAGTTGATATATATCATTTCCATGATTTAAAAACTCAGGAAGATGGAATTCAAAGCCAGGATTTGAACAGATATTTGTATACCATTATTCACAGCAGCATGATTCACAATAATCAAAGTTGAACAATCAAAATGTCTATCAACACATGAATGAATAAACAAAGCATGCTAAATACATACAATGGAATATCATTCAGCCATAAAAAGAATGTAATTCTAATACACACTATAACATGGATGAGCTTTGAAAACATTATGCTTAGTGAAATAAGCCAGATACAGAAGGATAAATATTTTATGATTCCACTTATATTAGGTACCCAGAATAGTCAAATTCATAGAGACAGAAGGTAGACTAGTGGTTACCAGTGGCTATAGGGTGTTATAGTTTATGGGTATGGAGTTTCAGTTTGGGAAGACAAAGTTCTGGCGATGGGCAGTGGTGATCCACTGCAACAATGTGAATGTACTTAATGACACTAAACTGTACACTGAAAATTGTTAAAAGGGCAATTTTTATGCTATGTTTATGTCACCGCAATTAAAAAGAAAGAACTACCTTGTATTTTATGCTAAGAATGCATTGTGTTTCTGTTTCCCCAACCTCTTTACAAAAAAATCTTAAGTATAAAATTACATGTATGGAGAGAGAAGGAAATAGGGGAACATTTCTTGAGCTGATAAAAAAAAAAAAAAAATTAGACATCATCAAAATGGCAGCATGAGGTGAGCCTCGTAAAGCTCCCCTGGAATTTACAACTAATCGAACAACAATAACTCCACAAAGAACTCCCTGCACAGCAGACAGGCAAGACGAAGAGGCCCACTACTGAATTCACAAAAAGGTGGGAGCATCGCACAAGTGGGGGAGGAGGGAAGGGAGAAGTGTGGAGATGGAGCTGCGCGGGCGCAGGTCGCAGACCTAGCTCAGTGCTCTGAGCTCGCTGAATCTCGGAACTACCGCAGCAGCGGGAGAGGGAAGAACTCGGACTGCTAGGGCTCCGCTTATGGCCCACCGGGCTGAGGGGGCAGCATATAACACGGCTAAACCCAACTCTTACAGCAGAGATCTCGGAGAAAAGACTGAGAAAAGAAGGCTGAAAACGGTGGTTTAGGGCCCCACTGCCGAGCAGGGAAAGGAAGACTTAGGCACTGAGACTAGCCGCTTGCTCCTTACCGATCCAAAGCTCGCCCTGCCCCCACCTGCCCAGTGCTAGAAGTAGAACACTAGCAGTGTCAGATCAAAAGAATAGAATATTTGCTGTTCTGAGAACTGTGGACCGCAGACACACATTCGCAGCCCAACTCTTTCCGGCAAAGGGGAGGAAGCTGTGGAAGCAACAGTGAATGTGGTGGTGGTCGCCACTATTGCTCTGGGCCACCTTTCACAATTCACCCCGCCCCTGGCCCCACCTATCTGGGCAGGTCTGGGCTCTGAATCTGTTGCAGAAAGAGCTTTGAAAATTCAAAAGTTCTCCGCATCCCTACAGGGACGTGGCGCCATATAACCCAGGGAAACTGTTAACAGAAGAGAAGCCCATTTCCCAGGAAACCCCCCATTGTGTGAGAAGCTGGAATAGTGCAGAGAAAACACAGCAGTACTGTGTGAGAGAGGAAAAAAAATGCTGCAGTCGGAGAGAAAATAAAACATTCTACCAACAAGTATTGGAAAACAAAAGAAAGACATCCTCCTATCAACCTGTTGCAGAAGCCACTCCTGTAGATGTCTAGGAAGAGAAATAATAAATCAGTAACTGCCATGAATAACCAAGGCAACAAGACAGCTAGAAAGAAAGAGAAAAGTCTCCAGAAAAGAAACTTAAAGATATGGAAATATGTGACTTAAATGACAGAGAATTCAGGATTGCAGTTCTGAAAACCTCAGCGAGATGCAAGAAAACACAGAAAGACAATTTAGTGAACTGAGAAACGCAATCAAAGAACAACATGAGCATTTTACGAAAGAGATTGAAATTTTAAAAAAGAACCAAATGGAATTTCTGGAGATTAAGAACTCGATAGAAGAAATTAAGAATGAAATAACCAGTTTAGGTAGTAGAGTTGACCAGATGGAGGAAAGAATCAGTGACATTGAAGATAGAAACCTGGAAATTACACAGATGGAAGAAGAAAGAGACTTGAGACTTAAAAGAAATGAAAGAACTCTACAAGAACTTTCTGACTCTATCAGAAAGAGCAATATAAGAATAATGAGCATACCAGAAGGAGAAGAAGAGAGAACGAACAGAGAATATATTCAAACAAATTGTTGATGAGAACTTCCCAAACTTGTGGACAGAATTGGATCCTCGAATCCAAGAAGCATATAGAACACCTAATTACCTCAATCCCAACAGGCCTTCTCCAAGGCACATTGTATTGAAGCTGTCTAAAATCAACGCCAAGAAAGAATCCTCAAGACAGCCCTGGAAAGAAGATGGTAACCTACACAGGAAAGCCCATTAGTTTAACATCAGATTTTTCAGCAGAAACTCTACAAGCCAGGAGGGAGTGGAACCAAATATTCAAACTATTGAAAGAGAGAAATTATGAGACAAGAATAACATATCCAGCAAAGATAACCTTTAGATATGAAGGAGGAATAAAGACCTTTCCAGACATACAGAATTTTCTAATACACGACCTGCACTACAAGAAATACTATAGGAGACTATTCGATCACAATCAACAGGGACAATTTGTGGCAACCAAACCATAAAAAGGGGGAGAGTAAGGTCTGAACCAGAATATAGGAATGGAGAAAGTAAGCGTGCTGAAGAAAATGGAATACTCTAAATATCAAACTTTTTTTTTACATAAACTTAAGGGTAACCACTCAACAAAAATCCAGAACTGTAATATGTACTGTAATAAAAGAAGAAACAGAGGGAAACATCATAGAATACCACCACACAGAAATAATAGACAACAACAAAAAGGCAAAGAAACAATGGAAACACAGCCTTACCAGAAAACTAAGACAGAATGACAGGAAATCCTCACATATCAATAATCACCCTAAATGTAAATGGACTGAACTCACCAATAAAAAGGCACAGAGTAGCAGATAGGATCAAAAAACTAAACCCAACCATATGCTGTCTCCAAGATACACATCTCAGCTACAAGGACAAGCGTAGACTCAAAGTAAAAGGGTGTTAATTGACACTCCAAGCAAATGGTACCCAGAGAAAATCAGGTGTACCATAATGATATCAGATGAAACAGACTTAAGGGTGAAAAAGATAACAAGAGACAAAGATGGACATTTCATAATGGTAAAGGGGACTATACAACAAGAAGACATAACAGTCATCAATATTTATGCCCCCAATCAGGGAGCAGCGGAATATACCAAGCAGCTACTAACAGAACTAAAGGGAGAAATTGACCAAAACACAATTTTACTAGGGAACCTAAACACATCATTGACAGCTATGGATACATCATCCAAACAGAAAATAAATAACGAAATAGCAACCCTCAATGACACATTAGATGAAATGGACATAATTGACATTTATAGAGCACTTCATCCTAAAACATCAGACTATACATTCTTTTCGAGTGTACATGGAACATTCTCAAGGATAGACCATATATTGGGACATAAAACCAGCCTAAGCAAATTTAAGAAGATTGAAATCATACCAAGCATATTCTCTGATCACAAGGCTTTGAAATTGGATATCAACTGCAAAAAGAAAGCAGAAAAAAACACAAATACATGGAGATTAAACAACATACTTTTAAAGAACGACTGGGTCAAAGAAGAAACTAGAGGAGAGATCAACAGATACATAGAAACAAATGACAATGAAAATACATCCTACCAAAATTCTTGGGATGCAGCGAAAGCAGTTTTAAGAGGGAAATTTATATCATTACAGGCCTATCTCAAGAAACAAGAAAAAAACGAATTAAATAACCTCATGTTACACCTTAAAGAACTAGAAAAAGAAGAAGAAGTGAAACCTAAGGTCCGCATAAGAAAGGAAATGACAAAAATCAGAGCAGAACTAAATGAAATGGAGAACAGAAAGTCAATAGAAAAAATTAAAGGGACAAAGAGCTGGTTCTTTGGAAAGATTAACAAAATCGACAAACCATTGGCTAGACTCACTAAGATAAAAAGAGAGAAGACACTAATTAACAAAATCAGAAATAAAAAAGGGGAAGTTATCACGGACACCACAGAAATACAAAGAATCATGCAAGAATACTATGAAGGACGATATGCCAAAAAATTCAATAACCTAGAAAAAATGGAAAAGTTCTTAGAAACATATAGCCTTCGAAGGCTGAACCATGAAGAACTGGAAAATCTAAACAGACCGATCACCAGTAACAAAATTGAATCAGTCATCCAAAACCTTCCCAAAAGCAAAAGTCCGGGACCAGATGGCTTCACTAGTGAATTCTACCAAACCTTCAAACAGGATCTAATACCAATCCTGCTCGAACTCTGCCAAAAAATTGAAGAAGTGACAGTACTCCCTATCTCATTTTATGAGGCCAACATTACCCTGATACCAAAACCTGGTAAGGACAACACACACAAAAGAAAACTACAGACCACTATCTCTGATGAATACTGATGCAAAAATTCTAAACAAAATTCTACCAAATCGAATACAACAATGCATTAAAAAGATTATTCATCATGACCAAGTGGGGTTCACCCTGGGGCACAAGGATGGGTCAACATCCACAAATCCATCAATGTGATACATCACATAAACAAAATAAAGGACAAAACTTATATGATTATATCAATTGATGCATTAAAAGCATTTGACAAGATACAACATCCACTTATGTTAAAACACTTAATAAAATAGGTATAGAAGGAAAATACCTTAACATAATAAAGGTCATATGTGACAGGCCTCAGCTAATCTCTTAATTATTGGTGAAAAACTGAAGCCCTTTGCTCTACATTCAGGAACACGACAGGGCTGCCCCTATCACCTCTGCTTTTCAACATAGTGTTAGAAGTCCTTGCCAGAGCAATCAGGCAAGAGAAAGAAATAGAAGACATCCAAATTGGGAAGGGAGAAGTTAAATTATCACTCTTTGCAGATGACATGATTCTATATATAGAAAACCCTAAAGAATCCACGAAAAAGCTGTGAGAAACAATCAATGAATACAGTAAAGTTGCTGGCAACAAAATCAACGTACAAATTCCATTGCATTCCTATATACTAACAATGAAATCTCAGAAAAAGAAATACAAAAACAATTCCCTTTGCAATTGCAGCAAAAAGAATAAAATACCCAGGAATAAACTTAACCAAGGATGTGAAGGACCTATATGCTGAAAACTATAAGACATTTTTGAAAGAAATTAAAGAAGATGTAAAGAAATGGAGAGATATTCCTTGCTCACGGATTGGAAGAATCAACATAGTTAAAATGGCCATATTACCCAAAACAATATACAGATTTAATGCAATTCCCATCAAAATCCCAACGGCATTTTTTAAAGAAATAGAACAAAAAATCTTTAGATTTGTTTGGAACCACAAAAGACCCCAAATAGCCAAAGCAATCTTAAGCAAAAAGAACAATACTGGAGGTATCACACTCCCTGACTTTAGCTTGTACTACAGGGCTACAATAATCAAAACAGCATGGTATTGGCAGAAAAACAGACACATAGACCAATGGAATAGAATTGAGAAACCAGAAATAAAACCTCATAAATATGGAGAGATAATTTTTGACAAGTAGCTAAAACCTACAATGGAGGAAAGGCAGCCTCTTCAATAAATGGTGCCTGCAGAATTGGATAGCCACGTGCAAAAGAATGAAACTGGACTGCTATCTGCCACCATGCACCAAAATTAATTCAAAATTAATCAAAGACTTAAGCATAAGACCTGACACAATAAACTGCATAGAAGAAAACATAGGTAATAAACTTATGGACCTTGGGTTCAAAGAGCATTTTATGAATTTGACTCCAAAGGCAATGGAAGTAAAAGCTAAAATAAATGAATGGGAATATATGAAACTTAAATGTTTTTTCACAGCAAAAGAAACCATCAACAAAATAAAGAGGCAACCAACTGAATGGGAGAAGATTTTTGCAAACAGGCCTCCGATAAGGGTCTAATATTCAAAATATACAAGGAACACATGAAGCTCAACAATTAAAAAAAAACAACGCAATTGATAAATGGGCAGAGGACCTGAAGAGACATTTCTCCGAAGAGGACATACAAATAGCAAATAGACATATGAAAAAATGTTCAGCATCACTAATCATCAGAGAAATGCAAATAAAAACCACAATGAGATATCACCTCACCCCAGTCAGAATGGCTATCATCAACAACAGAAATAGTAGCAAGTGTTGGAGAGGCTGTGGAGAAAAAGGAACCCTCATACACTGTTGGTGGGAATGCAGACTGGTGCAGCCGTTATGGAAGGCAGTGTGGAGGTTCCTCAAAAAATTACGAATAGAATTACCATATGACCCAGCAATCCCTGTCCTGCGTATCTATCCCCCAAATTTGAAAACATTTATACATAAAGACACATGTGCTCCAATGTTCATTGCAGCTTTGTTTACGGTGGCCAAGACATGGAAACAACCAAAATGTCCTTCGATAGATGAATGGATAAAGAAGTTTTGGTATATATACACAATGGAATACTATCTGGCGGTAAGAAAAAATGATATAGGAACATTTGTGACAACATGGATGGATCTTGAGAGTATAATGCTAAGCATAGTAAGTCAGACAGAAAAAGCAGAGACCCCTATGATTTCACTGATATGTGGTATATAAGCCAAAAACAACAAAAGAACAAGACAAACAAAAACTCATAGACACAGACAATAGTTTAGTGGTTACCAGAGTGTAAGAGGGATGGGGGGAGGGAGATGAGGGTAAGGGGGAACAAATATATGGTGATGTAAGGAAAACTGACTCTGGGTGGTGAACACACAGTGGGATTTATAGATGATGTAATACAGAATTGTACACCTGAAATCTATGTAATTTCACTAAGAATTGTCACCCCAATAAATTAAAAAAGAAAAAAGAAAAGAAGTGTCTGGACGCTGATGGTAACCACTTTGAGCACTCTTATCATTGCAGCAGTCAAACGTGACTTGTATTCACCTTTTGTTATCAGTATATATTGATTATTACAATTTTAATACAGTTTTCCTTTCTTAAAAAAAAGAGAGAACTTTTCAGTAAACTGAAAGTTAAATTTTTCTGGTCCTTGTGCTGATAGAATTCATTTATATATTCATGTTCTTTTCTAAGGGGTTAACATTTTTCTTGACGGTAGTACCAGCCACTGTGAAAGTCCAAGATACTAATTTTCCAGAGAATTGAATGTGTTAACATACTTGGCTTATTCCAGAGGGATTTAAGCAAGAAAATTGTCTAATTTAGTCTAAGGGGGGAAAGAAAGAGTTGTCTTAATGCAGTGATAGCTGATTTAGGTTTAGTTATATGTCAGGTTAAAGAAAGTCTGTCTTTTTACTCACATATACTGTTAGTAAAATAAGAAGATGCATTATTTATGATAGACACAAAATACCTGAAAGATTTTTTTTTTTTTAAATCAGATTTGGGCATTCCCTTAGAGAAAATTCTGGCCCCTTAACCAAGAACATGGATGTGGCAATGAACTTTGTTATTTATTGGTGGCTTTCTCCTTTCTCTTGGTTGGCTTTACTATCATTGTATTTCAGTTAGATTACTCAAACCCATCAACATCATAATATGCTTTGCAGAAATACTGGGTTTAATATCAATCTACCTGTCTCTTAGTTTCATACTTGCCCTGCCCAAAGAAAACAATACGCACAATGCAGCTATATTGCTTTATAAATCAGATGGTAATTAAAAGCACTTGATGTTACCGGCATGACAGTTAAGATTTGTTCTTGTAATTTATCTAAAATTCAAACTGTTCTTCAAGTTAGCTTACTAACTTGTAACCTCGTCAGTTTTTCATGTATGTAAATTCTTAGAGATGACTTTCTTTTCTTCAATATAATAGAGCATATATCATTCAAAGTTCAACCAGGGAAGCAAAATATCATGAGTATTGTATAACATAATAAAAGATTTATTGTAAGCCTAAGTAGTCATACAGTAATTGGAGAAGCTGGAGAAGTAGAAATCTAAAGATAACGTAGGGAGATCAGAGAAAAGTCACTACTCAGCCTCCAAAGCACTGGAGCTGGTGGGTAAATTGGAGCTTACAGTGACAAGTGAGTGGGGACCAGCTTCTGGAGAAAAATTTCGGTGACGAACTGGTGCAACTGTACCTGATGGTGGGCTTGGTTGGAGCTGTTGGTGGCAGGGTTGGCAGTCTGGAAGAAGAGCTGAGCAGGGACAGCAAAGTCCTGCTAGTTTCCCACTGCCTCTAGACATGACCATAATAACCTAAAGAAAGCAATGGCCACCTCATCAATTCACCTTCAAAACTCCCACAGATTCTTCTGGCCAGCTTAAACAGGAACCATACAGGGAAGGGGATTCTGGGAAGCACAATTCTAGCATAGCCATGATGACATTCTATAAGTCCCAAAGGGAGATTTTTTTTTTTTCAGTTGTCACAAAGCAAGATATTAAAGAGTTAGTAAAGTCTTTTCAGCTCCCCAGAGGAAAGCTGATGCAGAGATGATAAACCATCCGGTCTCCCAGGACTAACACTGAGCTGAGTACCTCACTTGCCCTCAAAAGGGTAGGGCTGCATTAATAGTTATCATCTGAGACCATCAGAAATGCCAGAGACATTAACGTGGAGTCCAAGCAGGGCCCTGAGGAGCGAGCCAGGGAGAGGAGAGTCATGAAAAGTCCCTGGGGATATGGGGTGGAGGAGGATCCTAAATATGTTTCTCCAACACCACTTGAGCTGAGGTTTGTTTTTATGGGCAGCACCTGGGCTCTGACCAATTTCTTTATCCTCATCTCTCCAAATGCTTCCTCTATCACTCTCTTTCCATTTCTTTTCCACTGTCTATCCTCTATTTCTCTCTCGTGACTTTTCATCTTTCTTCCTCCACCTCCCTTCATCTCTCATCTCTATCTCTGTCCCTTCATCTCTTCCTCTTTGTTACTCTCCCTTTATCTTTTGCCCTTTGTCTTTCTCCACACTTTCCTTTCATCACTCCCTCTAGTCATATTGACCTTCTCTTAAGATTCAATAAGCTCTGTGTACCACTAGGATATTCAAGGGTTTCTTCCTGTCTTGAAAAAACCCCAACTCCTGCCTTCTTCAACTTCTTCCCATCTCCTCTCTCTTCTAACTCTTACTTCAAGTGTCTGTTGAAAGTCGCCTCTCCAGAAAGACTATCTTTGAAATCAGCTTAATAAAATGTGTGTTCTTCCTTCTATCCCATTTCTACCCCATGATTCTGTATTACTGCATCTTTTCATGCTTATCCCACACACTGAACTGTAAGCTCCCTGGGGACTGGGTTGTGTCTATTCAATGTCTATCCAGCAGCAAGCATAGCACCTAGGATATAGAAGGTGCTTATTAAATGCTTACTGAATGAACAAATGAAAAATAAAAAGTAAATTAATGAATACAGATTTTAAATATTTGCATAAAGGAAAATTTCAATAAAGCTATTTGAATTAAAAATGTTTTTTTCCTAAAATAGCTAAGCTAAAATACCTAATCCATTTTGATTTTTTTAATTAAAATGTATTGGGGTGACAATGGTTAGTAAAATTACAGGGGTTTCAAGTGTACAATTCTGTAATACATCATCTGTATATCACATTGTGTGTTCACCACCCAGAGTCAGTTCTACTTCCATCATCATATATTTGACCCTGTTTATCCTCATCTACTGCCCCCCTCTCCCTTACGCTCTGGTAACCACTAAACTATTATCTGTGTCTATGAGTTTTTTGTTTTTTTTGTTTGTTTATCTTGTTCCTTTGCTGCTTTCAGTTTTATATCCCACATATCAGTGAAGTCATATGGCTCTCAACTTTTTCGATTTGACTTATTTCACTCAGCATAATAATCTCAAGATCCATCCATGTTGTCACAAATGGCACTATTTCATCTTTTCTTATGACAGAGTAGTATTCCATTGTGTATATATACCACATTTTCATTTTTGAGATCTACTTTAGAGGAGGTACAAAAGCATTCATAAGACAGTACAAAGCTTCCATGGGGCAGATATTGTTATAGTTATCAGGGATTCCCAGATGAGTAAAAGAGTGTAGGGAGAGGCAAAATGTAAAACCTGTAAATACCATAGCCTTATTTAGGAACTGTTGTGAAAAATAATAGAGTCTGGTGTGAGTTAGTTAAAGAAGGTCAGAAATGAGGGGACAGAGCAAAGCAAATGGAGGAAGGAAATCTGAGATTTAAGGATGGGAGAGATGAATCACTCACCTTCACAAAAATGGTAAATTTTGACATGGTGCTTGCTTCTCTTGAAAAGGAATTGAACATTGACTACTTAAAGGCAGATTATAATTATAGGCAATTTATCAGCAATATGCCAATACAGGCATTACCAAAATGCTAATTACAATTAATTGGGGAAGTATTGCACTGTTTATGTCTAAAGATAATTTATTAATATTTTACAATTCATAAAGAAAAATGACAGATTTCATGCATGTTATGAATAAGTTAGCCTCAATATTTTAGTGACATGAAAATTATTCAAAACAAACAGAAACTTTTAAAAAATCTGATTTTTAAATATATATATGCATATATAAACTAAAGAATCATGTGTGTGTAAATCTTTTAAATTTTACTTTTTGATTTAAAAAAATTTACAAATTTTAAACAATAATCTATGACAATTAGGTTAATCTTGACTCAAATAAATCGTTCTTTACCATACAAATTGAATTCATCACACCTATAATTCATTTAGTGCATTTATTTCAAATAGTCTATTACAAATTTAGATTATGGTTACTTGGATATATTCCTTTTGGCTTTTCCTTAAATGAATGAGTGAGAAGTTATTCAGTACATATTGCTAAAAAGACCTACGTAAAGAGAAGCTGTCCAAAATGGTTCTATATTTCAGCCCAATAGAAGAACATTCACTGTAAGATCAAAGCAAAATAACTTTTTTTTTTTTTTTTTTTTTTTTTTTTTGGACTGCTTTAGTTGGGAGTTGGCTCTTTCCTTGCCCACTTTGGCAAGTCCAGAGAATGTCTTATTTTGGAGAAAGAGGCCTCGATCTCTGAATGCCAATGCAAAGGACTTCATCATATTATTCTTGTCCCATGCAGCACAGAGAATCCATTCCATTAAGGAGAATTCTAGAAACTGGCTGAATTTCAAGCTGCGTTTAATTCAAGTTTTTGGCAGATGGCATTAAAAGGGAGTCAAGGGTCATAGCTTGATAATTGGGTATAAATAGAGTCAGTGCAGTGGGCCTCAGTTTCAGTCAGGCAGAACAAATTTTTGGCTTAATGATATCACAGTTGCATATTTTAATTGAAATGCTCATAAGGAGTCCTAACATAATCTGAGTATTACTCTTTTATTTTTTTCCCCTCATAAACTTAAGGTACCGGTTAATGGTGTTCAATGAAACGTTGCATCATTGACTTTATCTTTCTTGCCTACATGTCCATGAAGCATAAAGTTTGGGATAAATGTTTTGTCCCTTGACTAAAAAATGTATTCTCTAAGCCTTTAATCAGTAATAGAAGCTAATTTTGTAAGTCTAATACTGAGTGTAACATAATTTATCACTGAAAATTTCTTCATTGTTAAAACAATATGTACACCCACGTCTTTTAAGTCATTGTTTTCCTAATTCTCACTCTGAATTTAAATGGTATAATTTTGGATTATGTAGATTATTATATAAAATGAATACCTTTTATCTTCGTTACACTTGAGTGCAATGTCTCATGTTACACAATACAAAATTCTTGCATATATGGTTTATTCATATCTCTTCTGCTTTCTTCCACTTGTCACAGAATGTTACTTGTAGCCTTTATAATTTAGAAGAATTTTTAATTATGAGATTACAACAGAGATTTTTTTTTTTTTTTTTACAAAAAGTATAACACATGGGCATAAAAGGCACTCATTAGAAACTTTTTAAATGAATATAGGAACATTGATAATCCTTCTGCCATACAGGTTTCTTGTATAATTATACTTGTTAAAATGCTTAGTTGCTAAATGTTGGAAAGCAGACTTAATCATATAGACTTAGCTATTGGAAATGAACCTGCCATTTTGAAGGTGAAATAACAGAAATTTTAGACAAAAAATTCAAGCAAAGAGATATTATAGTAATTGATGATAGGAGTTTTCACTTTTTGTTTTTTATAGCATTTGAAATTTAGGGGGATACTAAATTGTTATAGGTTGAATTCATACTGGTCCAAACAGAATTCTTACCTCTCTCCCCTGCTTTTTTGGGGATGAAGTGGAGAAAAGAAGGTAAAGATTGTCAGCGTGTATGCATTTGTTTTAAACTTCTGCACTCTGACTTTCCAAATTGAAAAACACAAATCTGCCAGTTTGTGGTAACACATGTCAGCGGTGCTGCTGAAAACCTGTCTTTGACTCGTTCATCCTCATTGAATCTAAATTTATTTTAGATCGTGTCCTGACAGGAAATTGAGACTGAACTCAGCATTTTTCCATCTTCATAGTCATCCGCCTCACTGTATGTTGAAGGTTTCACTAATGAATGTGACATTTGCAGGTAAATAAATAAATCTATCCACCTCTAGAATTTATTTCCTTGTTCTAGAGAGACAGAATTTATAGAAAGAACAGCACAAGCAAACATTTTTTTTTCACCTCTTGTTTGATCCTACTTCTTCAACATAGTTACTTTTAACAAAGAAAATGTAAATGAATGCTATCATGGAATAAATGAAAGTCATGGCAATTAGTTAAGAATAAAGAAACTAAAGATAGAATTGGGTGTTCTGCAGTTTGCTCTCCCTAGCAACCCGTCATATCCTGGTATAATGAGAAAGGTAGGCACTCATTTTTCCTGCAGAGAACCACAAGTGAAAGCAGGAAGCTTTGGCTGACAATTTAGATGGGACTTGTGGGATTCCTATGTGGATACAGAAGTCAGAATTCATTGCATTGTGAATGCCAGAAACATAATTCCATCCAGAGTAAGAACAACGTGAGAGTGAATGCATTTCCTCAGGTAACTTGACAAATCAAGCAGTGATAGTGACTTCAGACAAGAATGTATCCGGACACTGAATGACATCCTCAGATCTCCAGTTCTTTCTCTCCTTCCTTTTCTTGACATTGTGCTCCTTTATGGGGATTGTCTCAAGCAGGTGCTTCTCACCAGGCAGCAAAGATGTCTCCGTCAATCTAGCCTAAATTAACCTTGATAATGGCTCCCATTCTGTAAGAGATTCCCGCGTGGTTGGCATTCTTCTACACATTTTACAAGCCTTATCTTTTCTGAATCCTCATAACCATTCTATGAGGTTATGTCATTTGCTGAAAGTCACAAACCATAAGGTATAGAACTGGATTTGACTAGCCAGTTTGGCTCCAGCATCCATGCACATAACCCCTACCTAAGGTGCTACTCTAGTTCTTGAGATCTCAGGAGGAAGACGACGCCTTCTTTCTTTTAACATCCATGTCAATCCTGAAAATGGGCTCTCATGGCTCTGCTTGCATCCCTGCAAAATTTCTGTGTCTAGCTAGCGCCAGCTTGTGTCCTGCACCTCCCCCATGGCAAAGTAAGCTAGGCCATGTGATAGCCAACCATAACAGTTGGGGAGGGGCAGGTTCAGAGAGGAAAATGTACATAGCAAAATAAAAAGTTACAAATGACTACTAATTTGCTAGAAAATTTCCTGGCTGGCATTACAACGTTGGCTATTGAAAGCAACTTATCAGGTAAGTCTAATTTTCCATGACTTCCCGTGCTGTGTGGTGATGTGCAGTGACCACAATCTGGATGGCCGTGTCACCTGCGGCTTAGGGGCAAGTTTAGCAGGAGCATAAAAGCGAAGAAAAGACCAAATACAGGAATTTACTGGGCAATCTGTCTTGTCACTGCACAGGTAATATTTTGTCAGCTAGTCACACCATGTCTGCCTCCATCTTGCCCCAATCCTCCCCAATACTTCCAAATTGTCCTGTTTTCTCTTTTATACTCTTCTTGATTAGTGTGGTAGTTACCCCAGTGTAAACATATATGGAAACTGTTTAAATTCTGCACTTAAAATTTATGCACTTTACCTCATGCTTATGGTACCTTAATGTATTTTTTAACTGACAATATAACAACTCTACCTGTTCAGAGACAAGTTAGATTTTTTTAGTAAATTACCATAGAGAGTCCCTAGGTTGCCTAGTAACAAGCTATCTGGAGCTAGTGTCCTGCCCCCAAAGGGGGGGGGATGTCTGCACCCAAACCCAACATTCCCAAATTGCCAGATGCTAACAGCTGGTTCTCCCAGACTATTTTGCACCCAATTCCAAACTGTTTTTATCCTACCTACAAAACTGCTCTCATCTTGTTCCACAAAAAGGGATGTGGCTCCTCCTCAAGAAAAGCTTATGGTACACTCAGTTGGGCCAGGCTCAGCACACCAGTCCATGGGATGCTGAGAGAATGGGGACCCATTAGTATTTGTTTACCCTTCTACTTATGAATTCTTACCTGCTCCAAGTGATGCTAACTAGTGTTTGCTGGACTTTCTTGCATTTTGATATTACTGGACAAATTAAAGATTCCCAAATTGTACAATCATGACTGTGATTGCAGGGTCCCTAAAAATACTTTTTTTTTTTTTTTTTACCTGCTACTCATTGCTAAATCCAGTTGAATTTGTAGAGTTTAGATGGGGTGTGGTCCAAGCTAGCTCTGATGCCCAGGTATTAAGACAAATTATAATATTGCAGAACTTGAACTTCTATCTGGTAAATCAGGAATAAGTAGAAGACTGACTTCATAATGCATACAATTTTAGAATTTCAGAAATGAAGTTTTCTTTCCTGCATTATAGCAATTTGCTTTGGAAGGAACTTACAGTTCCTCAAACACTCCATGCTTGATCGTATTACCAGGACATTACACATACTGTCTCATGGAACACCTTTCTCCCTATAACTAATTACCCAGCTTACCGAGCTTTTCTCTCCTCCAGAAACCTTGTCTGGTCCGGTCCTCAGTTCAAGTCTAAATAAAAGTATATGCCCTTCCTGGTCATAGACCCAGTTTCACTGCTTTATAATCATCTACTTATATGTGTCTTCTCTACTAAACTGTAAATATATTAGGGCATGGGCTCTACCCTTGGTCATTTTGTACTCTCCTCTTCCTCACTCCCACCCCACTGCCAATGCTCCATCTTTGCCTTGTGTACCTTTGGTCTGTACTCCCAGTAAGAGTAGGCTTTATCCAGACCTTCCAAGAGTTCTAGGGGATAAGAGGGAAGACACAGGAATCCTGGGATTCCGGGAAGATCTTGTAGACTGACACTCTACAGAGACTAGTGGGTTAGACTGATCACCCTGACAAATCAACTACACCAGGGACACAAACACCCCCTTCAGAGCTCCCTGCCACCTAAGCAGGGAGAAAACTGAGTGCACGTTGCCTAAATCCCCAGTGGGGTGTCTTGCTCTTCTTCTATCTACCTAAAATTTTAGTATATTTCCCCAAGGTTCAGATGGCATAGTTACCATCTGCTCCACCCAGCCAGTAAACATGCTGACATCCACTGTTTCCGTTGAACGCAAAGCAACCTTACCAACAAATACAAAAATGTTAGATTTTATTATTATTGACAGATAGGGAATGACTATTTTACAAGACTATTTACAAGTATTTCTGAGCACTTATTTACAAAATATTTTTCTAAAGAGTGAATAAAAAATGTTTATAAGAATTGTATGTGTAAGTCTGTCCTTTTGAGAGACTTGAAAGTCAAACTTCTAAAACTCCTTAGTTAATCATGGACTATAGTAAGCTTTGGATTATTTTGACCACCTGCCCTCATTGGCCAGAAGGTACAGACTTCCAGTTATAAGGAAAATAAGTTCTATGGATGTAATGTATGACATGGTGACTATAGTTAACAGTACTGTATCGTATATTTAAAAGTTGCTAAGAGAGTAGATCTTAAAAGTTCTCATCACAGACAAAAATAATTATAACTATGTGGCATGACGGATGTTAACTAAACTTACTTTGCAATATGTACACATCAAATCATTGTGTTGTACATCTTGAACTTCAGTGATGTTATATGTCAATTATGCCAATAAATCTGGGAAAAAGTTTGATTATTGAACTTCAGTGATGTATTGAAGAAGTCTGTTAAGTTTAAACATATAAAAAATAAATGTTACTTTAATATTTTCTTAAAAACTTGTAAGATCTGACTGATATAATGTATGCTCTACTGGCTACATATAATTGTTATTAAACTAATACCTCAAAATGGACAGCATCATAAAATCAGGAGAACCTGATACATTTTTATTAGTTGTAATCATCATGTTGTAAATGCAATTTTTTATTCTGATTGTTCACTATGTCATAAACATTTTTCATGTTGCCACATTGACTGTATAATTACTATATATATGGTAGTTCTGTTAATCTGATACAATATGTTACCAATTTTCTTATTGTGTATTTGAACTGTTTTTCATTGTTTGCAACTATATGTAGTATTACAATGTGTATCTTCTTCCTGATGATGATTATTAATTCATAGAAAAAATCCCAAGAGTCAGGTCTAGGGGTAGGACCAGGTTTCTTATTCCAATTAATATAGCCATAGTTTTGTCTAAAGCACTGCACTTCTGCCAAAGGCCAACAGCAGTGTATTGGCATAGCAGGTCCATCCGTGTGGCTTACAAGTTAAGAAATTACTTTTTCTTTCTTCTCACATACACCGTGTTAGACATACTCTTTCCTAATTCAAAGCCCATCCCTTTAAGAGTTTTATGTTGTTGTTTTTGAACAGTGTGCTTAGATTACTATAGATGGTACTCCTTATTTTAGTACTTTCTACAAAAGCTTTTTGAGTTTGTAAATGTTCACACTCAAGGGTCAGTGAAACATTCCATTTCCAGTTACCTTATATTTTTATATACCTCACCATGTCCATCCTTTGGCTTTGCCTTTATAAGGATATCAGAAGGGTACCACAATAACGGGGACTAAATAAATATATTCTTCCCTTGGAAATGACAGGCCTCTGCTTTTGCAGTTAATTATGCCCTTGAAGAAGATTATTTGCCTCCCTGGAGATTGTGATTTCCTAAATTCAGTGAATACTCTGCTTAAGATAAATTCCCTTTTCTTGAGAGTCAATTTATCACTATGAAAAGATAACTTATTTCAAAACAGGTGGCTGTATCATGCCCTTGGAGCATGAGACTCTTTCCATCTCTTCTGCCATTTGATTGAATAGAATCAAAACCTTAAGTCAGATTTGTAGATTAGCAAAAGAACAGACCCTAAAATGAGGTAGTCTAAACAAAATACTGCATCTAATTTTTATCACTGCTGCTTTGTTTTGCTTTAGATATCCTGGTTTTCCTAAGCTTTCTTCCCATAGTAACAAAACTAAAAATTCATTTAGTGGAGGACAGGAGGAGGAGGGTGGGGAATAAAACATAAAATGGGTTGTTCAGAGTGATGAAGCTCCCAGTAAGTGCAATGCTGATTCTAATTTCCAGTGTAAATGACTGTGGAATTGTGTCTTACATTTAAAACCTGGTCTCACATGTAGCTCTGTATAGATATGGTGGGGAGATATGTTAAAATATGGACCAGGAAACCAGCTAAGCAAGGTCATATGAACCTAATTGTTTTTCTGGAGTGGAAGACCCTGAATCCAGGTTTTCCTAATCTTGGCTCATTAGACCATAATGAGGGAAGAATAATTTATATCAATGAGCACAGAAATTTATCTTTCCTGGCAGTCAGAGCAAAGTAGCATTATTTATAACTTAGAGGCATGCAGGTGTGTTCTCCTAGGCATCTCTGCATCAATATTTTAGGAGATTTCCTGGTTTGCTTTGTTTCAGGAAACGCTAGAGACAGCTGGGGTTTTATAGTGTGGTTGATACTTTTGTACAATTCATTCATTTATACATCATTCATTTTTCACTCACTAAGAAACTGACATAGGGGAGATAAAAATCTTTGCTATATTTAGGAAATATCAACTATTAGGCTACATCTTAAACATACTGTCACGAGGGGCGGCCTGCGGAGTCTCAGCTTCTGCTCCCCACACAAGAACACAGGATATGGTGAGGCCAAAAAGGAACACCCACAGAGCCATAGATAGGGGAGTCATACCACTATATTCTCGCTGGCGGCTGGATTCACACGACATGTGACCTGCTGTCTGCTTTTCTGCCAACCGACTGACTTGACTTTCCTGGACTCTCCAGCGCAGCTGAGGCAGTTATACTGGTGGCCAACGGCTTAATGGTTACAGCTGACGGCCAACTAGCTACAGCTGACGGCCATCTACTACCCGAGCCAGCACCCCTCCACGTGAGCCGAGAGCCTGGAAACTGCTCCCTGGGGCTCTGTCCCCACACATATCTATGTTTTCACTGGTGTGACTTCTATTAACACATGCAGACAGGTACACACAGCAACAGGTACAAAGAAAAATATAATCATGGGCTGCATGTAGTCTATGCAGTCAATGCATCATTTTCCCCAATTGGGAGCTTCACTTAGTTTACTTTGTTATAAAATCAGAACTATTTTTGTACAAACTACCTTATCTCCTCCCATTCTCATTTTCACCCCTATCTATAAAGATGCTTTGTTACATTGTTGACTTGATTAGACCACATTTTAGGGTGGTCAGATCCTAGGACTTTAGAATACACTTATACTATTCGTGTTAAGTGAAAGGAAAAAAAAAACACACACACAAAACAAACAAACAAACAAAAAACTACCAAATTTGGAACTTGTTTTCACTGGGAATCACAGTAATTCTACATTTCCATTACTCAGCAATTGAAACTGAGATCTAGTTTACTGTATTGCATCCAGATATTTTTTTCTACATGATACTCCATCCTCCCAAATTCCAGCATGCACTCAAATAAAATTATCTTTTCTGAGAAAATTGTCTATAAAATTATATAGAAATGATGAGGGCAGAGAGTGAAACTGTCAGTCTCCGTTGTGATGCTAAGCTAGCCACATTGTCTAAGGCCCAGCATAGTGGGCAGCCTCCAGGGTGACAGGCCTGTGGTGCTTCCAATTGCATCCTGGACATTTCCATTTGGTCTTACCACAGAATGCTAAGAAAGTGTACATCTTCCCATGCAACAGATATCTGGAACAAGATAAAGATAACTAATCCAACAAACACACAATCACCACATGATCCAGCAACCCTAATCCTCCATGATTTAAAGAAAGGGGTAGCAAACTCAAATATCTGCTGGAACTAGGTTGGGTGTGAGGCAGTAGAGAGTGATGTACATTGTAGAATACTTGAGAACTCAGATCCTGTTTAAAGAGATTAGATGCTATTCAGCCTGAATCATTTGGGACAGCTGATTTTTCAAAAGAAAACCTCCTTCCCCCGTTTTGGGGGAAATTACTGGCAACAATAAATTCAACTTTTCATGATACTGTGTAGACCAACACTGCCTGAGTCAAACAAATCATTTTAAGGAATAGATTTGGCCTATGAGCTCACTACCTCTGTTATTGTGTTCTAACTGAAAATGAGCTAGGAGAACAATTGCATTTTTAGAGGAAACATTGGGATTGATTTCCTTCTGCATGAATTTGTGGGTACAACTAATATCATTTCCTCCAAAAGGAATGACCTCCTTCACCAGGCTCTCCCCAACCCCATTTTTACCTGTCAATACTATCACCAGCTGTATTAGTCAGAATAGGCTGGCTGCTGCAACAAACAACCCCAGAATCTCAGTGACTTAACATAACAAAGGTTTATTTCTCATTCATTCAATACCAATGTGCAGGTTCCTAGTTGGGTGGCTCTCCTGCAATCAGTCAACTCAGGGATTTAGGTTTCTTCAACATCTGATTCCACCATCTCAAGTCCTCCACTTTCAAATATGTGGACAGAAGAGAGAGAATCTGGAAGATCAAGCAGGATGTTTCATGGCCAGACCTGAAAGTGCCCTTCATTGCGCTCATCAACATTGGCCAACACTCAGTCACCTGAGCCCACCCAAATGAGGAGTCCTGGAAAATTCCCCAGGAGAAAAGTAGCATACCAATTTTCAAAGGCCAGATTAAAAAACGAATCCATGAATACTCCCTGATAATACTAATTAGAAACAAGCTTGCCCATCGACCCAATTTATATATGCTTAGTGTACCTGCCAGTCATATAGTGGTAGACACAAGAGACATAATGCTAAGATACCGCCATAACTTTCTGATGCTTCATTAGTGAGACAGATATCTAAACAACGGAATCATAATAGGATGGGGGCTTTAATGGACTACTAAGTACAGTGGGGGCAGAGTTGAAGCAGTGCTCTTTTACCATGTGGAATTTGAAACTTGGTTGTTTGCAGGTCTTATCTTGTTACTGTATTGCAAGATCCTTGAGAACATAGATTATGCCTTATTCATCTTTTTATCCTCCCCACTGCCTAGCATTTAGGGGGTGCCCATAAACATTTGTCAGATTGATGAACGAATGAGTTTCTGATAGGGAGAGTTTCTGATAAACACAGACTTCTGATTTGAGGAGAAAAAGTTGGTGTCCATCTGATTTTAAGAGTTTAATGAAGCTTTTGGTATATGATAACATAACATTCTTTCAGTTCCTTTCTTTCAGTTCCCCCATATTTCTATGGTGGCTCATTCTGCGGTGCCCAAATAGGTTATCTTCAAATAATTCACAACATTAATCTTAAATTACAGTTTCCTCACTGTGTAACGAGTGTTGATTTCATTTAAGCAACATGCTGCATCATTTATCTGAGCTAAAGTGGATTAGATTAGGTTTCAAGGCAATTATGTCATATTCTTGGCTAGTATAGTCATTATTAGCTTAGGAATTGATTAAAGGAAGTCAGTTTCAAATACCTACTACCTATTATTAAATTTACTATATAATTTATTTATAAATGTAATAATTTAGATATCCTGATAATGATGTCAACATTACCTAGGCCCTCCCTCCCTTTTATTATTGAATGTATTTAGTAGAGGCAAAAGAATTCTCAGCTTCTATACTATGGATCAGATGCCTTTCTCATGTTTAGTTCAGAATTGACAATCTGTTGTTTGCTAAATGAGTCTTGTTCTAACACCAATACCAGAAGGAAATGAGTTTCTACCATTTATCATTAAGTTTCAAAGTGGCTATTCAAAACTTCTGCTGGAAATTTAGTGGAGAAAAACTTTAGGAATGTGGTATCATATATCACTCACTCAAATGACTCCTTGTTTGCCAGCATAGGAATGAAATTTGGAACCATTTATATCAGCAAAAAGCTGGAGTATACACGTGTTTTTTCAGATGGATGGAAAGTGAACATAAACCAAGAACAATGAAGTCTGCCCAGGGACCTCCCTTTGTGCTGGGCATGAAGTGAAAGCACATTTTTTTTCTGGAGCCCCCTGAAACTTTGTCTGTTTAGTCTGCACCTGGGTGATATATTGCTTCACATTTTTTTCACGGGCTGCTTTGTGTTTGTGTGAGTCTCTACCTAAATTTGCAAGTTACTTGTGCCCTTTGTTCTTTCCCTCCCCCATTATAGTTGCTGTATTAGACAGTCAGCAAACATACACTAATGCCTGCATTTTATATAATACATCTGCAATTACGCATTTACCATTTAATTAGCACCAAATTCTAGAAAGCCTTGCTCTCCAGTGGTCTGAACTCTGCTTTCCTCTTGTACTGAATATTTTTAAATCTCAGCTTTTGTGGGTATTGTCTTCCTAATTATTATATTCTAGCCATCACACAGCAGGATCCACACACTGTATTTCTTCTGGACTTAGTACAGCAGTAAGCGAGTGAGCGGCACTAAATAAATATTTGTTGGTGGTGGTACACACATACTTATCATATAATCGTAAATGTGTGAATGACCTATCAGGGGTTGTTTATCTGATAAATCTAGGGTCTGGGATTAGAAACCAGTTATCCATGAAGTGGAATAGAAATAATGGTATCTTTATTGTTCACTAACTTCTAACTGAAATTTAGTAAGCCCTTGATGATGAATGTAAGCCTCAAACCACAAAAGTCACAGCAGTGCGTTAAACTTGGCCACCACTGAAATTGCAGCGATTTTCACATCACATTGCACTTGTTGCAGATACCGTATTTCAGAAATCTCATTTATGTTTATCACTGCTTCAAAATTATCTTAGCTATTAGAACTTCAACTAGATTTATTTCATTTGCTAATAATAATGAGGCACATATTACTATTTTACAAAATTAAGAAAATATCAATTTTTTAGAAGTGTATTTTAATACAATTGATTTCCGTTGTAGTCTTCTATATTTTATTTCATTCAGTTGAAAATATACTATGAGGAGTGTCTATAGTTTGCCCAGACTGCCAAAGGAGCTAGTGGCATGAATAAAGTTTGAGGCCCTCCCTGCCGTAGGCCTAACTGACACATGAGCTAGGGTTAGGAGGCTGTTTTGGAGTGCAACGGACTGTTTTTTTAATCCTGCCCTGTGTGACATTTGGTAAATTACATTGCCTCTCTGTTATGACATCAGATCTTTTCCAGCTGTGAATCCTGTGACACTTGTAATCAGACAGATTAAAACATGCTATATTCCAAAGGCAATAAACTCATACAGCACTGAAAACCACAAAAACAAGTAGAATAGCCTCACAGTATAAATCACTTTTTAAATGCTTTGGATAAACCCTTAGCTGACAGACCCATCGTATGGATCTACTACAGTTTGGCCCAGAGGAAAGGAAGCATGTGTGCATGCCCAATAATTAGGGTTATTGGACAATGAGGCAACTCTACTCCATCGCATGTTATTTGGAACCATTTCAAAGCACTCTGGAACACATCGCAGTGAGGACTGGGGGTTCTACTTGGACATTCAGTGAGGTTAGGGAGGAAATTAGTCCTATATTCCCCCAGCACCTTTGGATTAAACTCTCATGATGTTTCTATAAAGGAACATTAAAAACAGAGACCTATGGAGACAGACATGTTGTAATTATTATTGAAAATACTTAGCATTTTTATCATCATCATTAATTACATTCTCCTTTAAGGATTGAACATAATCTGAGCCTACTATTTGTTCATTTGCCTCATAATTATGCACACATAAGCAGTTTGTTCTGTGTTCTCAGAAACTGATTGTTCAATGTTTGGTTCTTTTTATTATTATTATTGTATCACAAGAGAGATTGAAAAAATTGTTTCCTTTCCTTCTGGTTCTTCTAATATCTTTAATTAGGCTGGACTCTCAACCCATCCAGCTTTCCTCTCCACATTTATATAATAGATGCTTTCGTAATCTTGATGGTGACATTTTTATAAAACTCAGAATATCAATCTAGGAAAAAAGATATGGGCTTTCATTGGATACTTGTACATCTTTTTTGCGTAAGTCTTCACTTTCTTACATAAGCTATCCCACGCTGACTTGACCTCAGCTCTCTAGGTTGGCTTATGCTTGAGAAAGCAGAGCTGACCCTTTGCTTCCCTAAGCAGAGAATTAAATGAGGGTGACCAGCAAAGCAACTCTGTGTCAAAGCTTAATTCATGCTCCCCCATGCTGAAAAGAAGTCAGTGTTGAAAGAAATAGCAGACCAAAAAAGAAAGCATCTACTTTATGCTGAAATAATAATATAAAATATCCGTAAAGGTATGTTCAAATCCCTATATTTCCAAAGACTCGCATAGTGCTGTTAGTATATTAACCTGTTAGGGTTAACTGATTTTGGTAGACTTTCAGATTTAGTATCCGGCAAAGGCCATCGTTCATTGCATTGTCAGTTTCCAGTGAAGCCAGACTATGTTCTGTATGTAGCACTGTTCACTTTGTGTGAAAGCCCATATTCTTCTCTTTATATTTTTTGAAGATGTGCTTTTCTCATTGTAAGGCCAGGTCATAAGATGATGCCTCCAGTGCATTGAGAAACATTCATTACTCTGTGAGACTCAGATGATGAAAACTCTCTGTGGTTGGTATGTGATTCTTTAAGTGAGCTGTCATCTATGACAATGACCTTATTTATAAGACACTGTTCCTAAGGGAATGGGTTTTTTGACCTTGAAATTCATGTGGCAAACCTGTTTGGCAATTTGTAATTTTTTTCCCCTTAAATAGAAAGAGCTTATTCTCTTTCATTTTAGAGCTATTCAGCCTTGTGCAGTAAACTAGAATTTAGCTAAAGTTACATAAACTCCAAATGAAATCGAATTTCACTGTGTTTATTGCTAAATATCATAGTCATTACTGCTATTTCTCAAATATTTCTACCTTTCCGCCTTTTGGCCATTTGATAAGATTGTACTTTCCTACCCCCTTTGAGGCTCAACATGGTCACACAACTTGATTTGGCCAATTGAATGTGAGCAGAAGTGATAAATTTTACTTTTGGGTGGAAGTGTTAAGATCTAATGCATGATTCACCATCTACATCCCCTTCTTGATACGGTGATAATGAAAACCCTCACCAACTTGGAGCCTCCATCAGTCTGAGTCCCTGGGTGACTATAGTAAACAAGCCTTTTAGCTGAGTTGTACTGAACATGTAGTATGAGAGAAAAATACACGTTAGTGATATGAAGCCACTGAGATTAGAGGTTATCACAACATAACCCACCCCATAGTGACTGATAGAATAAGTGTGTGTGTGTGTGTGTGTGTGCGCTTTTCTGAAATATTTTGCCCGAGCATCTAACTTTGGGAAAAATTAGTCACTCTCCTGCTCTGTGGCAACAGGGGCAGTCTTTGCCTTCATTCCTTCATCAACAGCAGAGGCATCTGCTTGAGGAGTGCTGTCACCTAACTAGACAACACTGTCTTCACATGGAAAATACCCAAGGACTTAGCCATTGACCCAGGTCTTTACTTTCCAGCCACAAACACATAACCCTGACCTCTAGGAAGTGCACACAACTGAAAGTAGCTTCCTGCTCTTTCACTAGTTCTTTTCCCCAGTACTTAGGGAGGAATGTGTTCAGTCAGCAAATATGTTTTGAGCACCCTGTATGCTAGGCATTGTTCCAGGTGCTGATGAAACAGATAGAACAGAGAGCCAGTCAGATGACTGCGGCCCCCCTAGACCAAGTTTCTTGGAGTAGGATCCAAGCATTGTCATTTTTCAAAGCTCCTGAGGAGGTTCTAAAGTGCTCTCAGAGTTGAGAAATGCTGGTTTATCACTTTGGACTTTATCCTTAAATTGCCTCCAGTTCAAGATCTAAGTAAGTCAAACTAGGCAGAATTACTTGTTCTCCACTTCCTGTTCTCCAGTTCTTCCCAGCCTTTTGTATATTAACTCTTATCCAAAACTGATCGTATCTTATTGTAATTCTAACATACACGTCTATCTCCCCTTTTAGACAGTTAGTTCTTAAGGGCAGGAACCATGTTGCGTGTGTGTGTATGTATGTGTGTGTGTAAAAGCATACTCCATCACATATGCTACTCAAAGGGCCACTTGAGGAAGCACGAGAGTCAGTCAGGAGACAGAAGTATATGTATGGGTGTGTGTGTGTGTGTGTGTGTATGTGTGTGTGTGTAACATTATGTATGTGTTCATAATATGTATGTATGTATATATACAGAGAAAGAGAGAGAAAGGCTGAATGAATAAATGAACTTTTCTGAGGAGGAGAAACTGGAATTTTGGAAATCTAGTATAAAAAATTTCACTTATGGCTGTATTTATTTCTCCTGGTCTCATTTGGTTAACTCAGTAGAATTTATAATAACACTGTAACTGCTATTATTGACTTATTCTAAAATAGGCTAATACCATTTTTAAGTGCATTTCAACTCATTTAAACTAACATACCCTTCCTTTTGACACTCCCTGGCTGTACTTTGGTCAGGCTGGGATATGAGGGACTAATATAAAAATGAGGATATAAATATCTCCTGGTGTTCAAAAAAGAGCATAAAAGTACCCACACTTTGAGGAGAAAGTGCAGTCTCCTCCCATCCATCTGGTACATTAGTCATGTGGGTATAGTGAATGAGAAATATGGAATTTAGGGGATGTGAAATATTACGGGGTAGCTCAACTGGATAAAATTTTTCCAAATGTAGGAGCTCCTGGCCTGATCTTATTGATGAAGAGGAGATAAATTGTTCTTTTTTGAAGGTGCATTAACCTTAGGTTCATTTAATGAATTACCTCTCCCAGTGCACTAACCAATACCCTGGGGCCTAAGATGAAAAATGGCCACTTTACTCACAGAGAGGCTCACTTCCTTCTTTCTCTTTAACTTGTGTTGACTTTTATTTTTTATCCTCTTGTCATATGTGTTTAAAATATAACAATAATATACCTTCAGTTTAAAAATAAAAGTAGGAAATCTGTTCCCTGACAAGGATAGGATGTGTTTAAGTAGATTTTCTTAATTTCTGTCTCATTTTCTCCTCTGGCATCTTATATTGCAAGTTACTTATTATTCATGATTGTCTCAGATCTCTGAAAAAAAGAAGGTTAATAAGTAGTGGATTCTCTGAGGCTGTGAGGTGTCTAGTAGAGTGACCCAGAAGATGAGCCCAATGGTCATGCCATATTTTTAGCCTCCTCTGTGGAAAGGCTGTTAAATTGGATGCTATTGGATGCTAATTGGAATACCCTTCCTTCCTCTGTAGAGTTCCCTCTATAGCACCATTTTTTTCTCATACATTCATTTAGCAAATATTTATAAGTAAGTATTATCCTTTATTTGGATTTCTCTGCAGGCAGGAATTAAGGTAAGAATTTTGGAGTGTTTTAAAATATAGGTTTTATTATTATTTAGGTATGTAAGGTCAACGAATCAGGAGATTATTGCCATTGAAAAGATAGTTTGTTACTCATGGTTCCCAAAAGGAGGAGGCATCATGCTATATTAGGGCCACACAAGGAAGCACCAGAATTGCTCAGGAGGCTGGAGTGAGGGGAAAGCATGGACAAGAGCCGTTATTGTGCTTTCTGTGGGAAAGGCAAGACAAGGCAGTGTAAGCAGGTTTATAAATGGCTAGTTTGAATAATTTTAGTGGGCTTTGGGGTATTTAGGAAACTATTTAGAGTAGTTGAATATTTGGCCTTGGGATGATTAGAACAGAAGAATATTACTTCCTGGAGTTTAAGAGCCAGATAGAGTATGAGTTCTGGATTTGTTGGTTTACATATGAAAAGCATGCTCCATGCAAGGCATTTAATATGTCCTAAAAATTGGCTAGCCCTGGGAAGGATGGTCTCTCCCCAATCAGCAATGCCCCAGGTAGCAGAGCATCAAAAATACAGAAAACAAGAAAATATAGTTAATACAAAGTGCAGATAGTTTATTTGGAAAGTGATACCAGGAAATAAATATGAGGAAGTGGGAGAGTGAGACTGGAAAGGAAAGAAAGCTGTTGAAAACCAAGGCTCACTTCCATCGGGGATTCTTTGAGCCGCTGCGTAGAGTGCTTCTCAGAATTGTCCCTACAGAGAACATGAGGCAAAAATATTTATTCACCAACTCACCACCCCCAGTGGTGGAACGCTGCCTCTAAGAACATTTACATCTGCACTTCTAGGATGAGCTTGCCCACACAGCCTGAGTATGTGTCCAAGGCTTCAGAGAAAGTCCTGAGACAAAAAGCTGAGGGCCCTGCAGGTGTTTATAGTGGGAAGTCAGTTGACGTTAAGAAGTGGGCCAGAGGTACAACCAACTCTGTGCTACACCCCGAAACCCTCACCCTTATATACGTGAAGTGAGCTGGCTCTTTGATATGTAAACTGTCAGATGATGAATACATAAAGCATTGGAACAGCTATATACAAAGTCACCTTACACAGACAAATGGATCCCAGGCTGGCAGGGCATAAGCTGCTCCACCTGTCTTAAGAAAAAAATCCTCTGCCAATCAGAAATATTTTTTATCACCTGTGAAAATGGAGAAAAATGAGCGTAAATGAGGAAAATGTTATTCATGCTCTTCTGAACACTGTCTAGGGAAGATGAAGCTCTGGCCCAAGGACTATACAGGAAACAGGAATGTCTCCATTTCGGAGATAAATTTTGCCTGATTCATGGAGAATTTAAGTCATATAACAACTCCACTTCTTCATACCCCATTTCTCCTTCTTTTTCTCGAACTTTTCTTTCCTTTTTCAGTAGTAAGTCAAGCCCAGCATTGCATTGAAACAGCACTCTTTCACCGGCTTCCAAGTTTGGGATATCTCTCCTCGTAGTGGTTTTTAAGTTGCATTTTATTGCTGGCCAGGGCTGATCAGAAGGAAAACTGTGAAGAAGGTACAATGTACACTTACAATCAACATACCAGCCCCATAAGCATTCCTCTGCCTCTCACTTCTATCCCAATGTGCCCAAGTCCTATCCATGCAGGTCAAACACTATCAGGGAAGGTTTAAGCAATGAGGGGCTTAGGCCTTGCCAGGAATATGTTTGCAGTATTTTGAGGAATCTGTTAAAGACTAAATAAGAAGCCTTTGAAATTTAAGGCCTCTAGGACTCAGATATCCAAAGAGCATATCTTTAGGCAACTTGGCAGGCCGAAGAAGAAAACACTGCCCTGTCGGCTCACAGGTGGGTGTTTTGTTTATTCTCACAAGGTCCTCACTTTGTATTCTCATTTCTAGTTTGGCTCCCCTTTGCATGCTTCAGTGGGCTTCCCTGTTTCCTCTGTTTAAATAATCTTTTACTTGTCTTTTCTTTCCTTTTCTTTCTTTCTTTTTTTTTTTTTTTTGGTCGAAATACCTTTATTCCAATATTTTCCTCATTTAATTCTCCAGTTACACATGAAGGATTTTTTTTTTTTTGCCCAAAGTTTGATTTTTGAAAATAAGGCCCCAAAGGAGGAAGTTGATTTTGCTATATTAGACACCAAGAGACTACTAGTAAATATTATTTATGATAAAAACTACCTATGTACATATAATTTTATAAATTTACATAGTTTTATTTTGAACTCTATTATTTGGGCCATAAATATATTATATCACATTACTGCATTGCTATTAAGAGATAATGACATACTTTAAAGTACATTATATGTTTGTTGCATTGAGAGAGAGAAGCCTTATTAACATGAAGGGCATAGAAGCAAGACTACCCACAATAAAATTGAATCCATAGCCTAAAACCAAGTTTTATAGGGTATACAATTAATACATATCAGTTTCTCTAAGTCAGTGTTTTTTTACCCCCCCCCCCAGTTCCGATGTACTCAAAATTATAGCTTTTTTGAAATTTAGTTTTTCTGCGATTATTTTTAAAATTTACAGTTTTCAAAATTTAAAGTAATTCTCCTTATCAAATTATAAACTTTGAATTTGCTAGAATTTTGTTTAGGACTTTTGCATCTGTATTCTAGAAAATTGAATGCAACAAAGCATTAAAAAAATTATGCATCATGACCAAGTGGAGTTCATCCCAGAGTCACAAAGATGGTTCAACATCCGCAAATCCATCAATGTGATACATCACATAAACAAAATAAAGGTCAAAAATCATATGATTATATCATATGACAAAAATACAACACCCATTCATGATTAAAACAATTAATAAAATGAGTACAGAAGGAAAATACCTTAACATACTAAACGCTATAAATGACAAGCACTCAGCTAACATCATAATTAACAGTGAAAAATTGAAGCTCTTTGTTCTACATTTAGGAAAAGGACAGGGCTGTCCCCTATCACCTCTGCTTTTCAACATTGCATTGGAAGTTCTAGCCAGAGCAATCAGGCAAGAGAAAGAAATAAAAGGCATCCAAATAGGAAATGAAGAAGTTTAATTGTTACTTTTTGCAGATGACATGATGCCATATATATATAAAACACTTCAACGACTCTACCAAAAAGCTTTTAGAAACAATAAACGAATACAGGAAAGTGGCCGGCAATGGAATCAATGTACAAAAGTCCATTGCATTCACATATACCAACAATGAAACCTCAGAAAAATAAAAATAAAAACATTCCACTTGCAATTGCAACAAAATGAATAAAATGCCTAGGAATAAACTTAACCAAAGATGTGAAGACCTATATACTGAAAACTATAAGACATTTTTTTTAAAAATTGAAGAAGACACACAGAAATGGAAAGACATTCCGTGTTCATGGACTGGAAGAATCAACATAGTTAAAATGGCCATGTTACCCAAAGCAATATACACATGTAATGTAATCCCCATCAAAATGGCAATGGGAGAGTGACATCATCAAAATAGCGGCGTTAGGTGAGCCTCTGGAAATCTCCCATAGAATTTACAAAAATTGAACAACTATAAATCCACAAAGGACTCCCTGCACAGCAGATAGTCAAGACAAAGAGGCTCACTATTGAATTCATCCAAAGGTGGGCAAATGCACAAGTAGGGGAGGAGGGAAGGGAGAAGTGCAGAGATGGGACTGTGCAGGCACAGGGCACACACCTAACTCAGTGCTCCAAGCTTACTGCATCCCGGAACTACCGAAGCTGTGGGAGAGGAAAGAACTCAGACTGCTAGGGTTCCGCTTATGGCCCACAGGGCTGAGGAGACAGCATATAACACAGCTGAACCCAACATTCACAGCAGAGACCTTGGAGACTCAGGGAAGAGACTCAGGGAAGAAGGCTGAAAATGGTGGTTTAGGCCCTCATTGCTTCAAAGAATGGAAGCCTTAGACACTGAGACTAGCACACTCTCCCTACCCTTCTAGAGCTTGCCATGTCCCCATCTGCCCAGTGCTAGAAGCAGAACAATATCAGTGTCAGGTCAAAAGAACAGATCATTTGCAGTTCTCAGAACTATGGTCTGAAGACACAGATTCACAGCCCAACTAGTTCCGGCAAAGGGGAGGGAACTGCGGAAGCAGGACTGGCTGTGATTGTGGTCACCGCCATTGATCTGGGCCACCTCTCACAACATATCCCGCCCCTGCCCACCAATCTGGGTGGATCCCTGCAGGAGTAAACAAAACTGCTGAAACACCCAGGTTCTGAATCCAGTGCAGGAAGAGTTTTGGAATTTTAAAAGCTCTCTGCATTCCCACACGGATACAGTGCCCTATGATACAGGTGAACTGTTAACAGAGGAGAAGCCCGCCTTCCTGGGAATCCCCCCACTATGTGAGAAAATGGAATAGTGCAGAGAAAACATAACACTACAGTATGAGAGAGAAAAAACAGGCTGCACTCAGAGAGAAAATAAAACATTCTACCAACAAGTACTGGAAAACAAAAGAAAGACTTCTTCCTATCAACCTGTTGCAGACACCACTCCTGTAGATATCTAGGAAGAGAAATAATAAATCATTAATTGCCATGAATAACAAAAACAACAAGACAGCTAAGAAAGAAAGTGAAAAGTCTGCAGAAAATTAACTTAAAGATACGGAAAAATGTGACTTAAATGACAGAGAATTCAAGATTGCACTTCTGAAAAAACTCAATGAGATGCAAGAAAACCCAGAAAGGAAGTTTAATGAACTCAGAAACACAATCAAAGAATAACATGAACATTTTACCAAAGAGATTGAAATTTTAAAAAAGAACCAAAGAGAATTTCTGGAGATTAAGAACTCAATAGAAGAAATGAAGAATGAAATAACCCGCTTAGAGAGTAGCATTGATGAGATGGAAGAAAGAATCAGTGACATTGAACATAGAAACTTGGGAATGACACAGATGGAAGAAGAAAGAGACTTGAGACTTAAAAGAAATGAAAGAATTCTACAAGAACTTTCTGACTCCATCAGAAAGAGCAATATAAGAATAATGGGCATATCAGAAGGAGAAGAAAGACAGAAGGGAACAGAGTATATTCAAACAAATAGTCGATGAGAACTTCCCAAACTTGTGGAAAGAACTGGATCCTCGAATGCAAGAAGCGAATAGAACACCTAACTACCTCAACCCCAATAGGCCTGCTCCAAGGCACATTATATTGAAGCTGTCAAAAATCAACAAAAAAGAAAGAATCCTCAAGGAGCCAGGGAAAAGAAAATGGGAACTTAAAAAGGAAAACCCATTACATTATCATCAGATTTTTCAGCAGAAACTCCAGAAGCCAGGAGGGAGTGGAACCAAATATTCAAACTATTGAAAGAGAGAAATTATGAGCCAAGAATACTATACCCAACAAAACTATCCATTAGATTTGAAGGAGGAATAAAGACCTTTCCAGACATACAGAACTGAGGGAATTTTCCAATATACAACCTGCTCTACAAGAAATACTAAAGGAGGCTATTCGACCACCATCAACAGGCACAATTTGTGGCAATCAAAACATAAAAAGGGGGAGATTAAAGGCCTGAACTGGAATATGGGAATGGAGAAAGTAAGCGTGCTGAAGAAAATGGAATACTCTAAATATCAAACTTTCTTTTACATAAACTTAATGGTAACCACTCAAAAAAAATATAAATCCAAAACTGAAATATATATAATACTGTAATAAAAGAAGAAACAGAAGGAAAAATCATAGAATACCAACACACAGAAATAGTAGACAACAACAAAAAGGCAAAGAAACAATGGAGACACAGTCTTACCAGAAAACTAAAAATAGAATGATAGAAAATCCTCACATATCAATAATCACACTAAATTTAAATAGACTGAAGTAACCAATAAGAAGCATTAGCAGAATGGATAAAAAAACTAAACCCAACCATATGCTGTCTCCAAGAGACACATCTCAGCTACAAGGACAAGCGTAGACTCAAAATGAAAGGGTGGAAATTGACGCTCCAAGCAAATGGTACCCAAAGAAAATCAGGTGTAGCCATAATGACTTCCAATGAAACAGACTTCAGGGTGAAAAAGGTAAGAAGAGACAAAGATGGACATTTCATAATGGTAAAGGGGACTATACAACAAGAAGACATAACAGTCATCAATATTTATGCCCCCAATCAAGGAGCCCCGAAACATACCAAGCAGCTACTAACAGAACTAAAGGGAGAAATTGACGAAAACACAATTTTACTAGGGGACTTAAATACATCTTTGACAGCTATGGATAGATCATCCAAACTGCAAATAAATAGTGAAATAGCAGCCCTAAATGACACATTAGATGAAATGGACATAATTGACATTTATAGAGCACTTCATCCTAAAAAATCAGACTATACATTTTTTTTCTAGTGTACATGGAACATTCTCAAGGATAGACCATATATTGGGACATAAAACTAGCCTCAGCAAATTTAAGAAGATTGAAATCATACTCATATTATCTGATCACAAGGCTTTGAAATTGGATACCAGCTACAAAACAAAAGCAGGAAAACCCACAAATACATGGAGATTAAACAAGATACTTTTAAAGAACGACTAGGTCAAAGAAGAAATTAGAGGAGAGATCAAAAGATACATAGAAACAGATGAAAATGAAAATACATCCTACCAAAATTTTTGGGATGCAGCAATAGCACTTTTAAGAGGGAAATTTATGTCATTATAGGCCTTTCTCAAGAAACAAGAAAAAATCCCAAATAAATAACCTCACATTACACCTTAAATAATTAGAAAAAGAAGAACAAGTGAAACCCAAGGTCAGCAGACGAAAAGAAATAATAAAAATCAGAACAGAACTAAATGAAATAGAGAACACAAAGACAATAGAAAAAATTAATGTGACAAAGAACTGGTTCTTTGAAAAGATTAACAAAATTGACAAACCCTAGGCTAGACTCACTAAGATAAAAAGAGAGAAGACACTAATAAACAAAATCAGAAATGAAAAAGGAGAAGTTATCACAGATGCCACAGAAATACAAAGGATCATCCAATACTATGAAGGACTATATGCCACCAAATTCAATAACCTAGAAGAAATGGACAAGTCCTTAGAAACATATAGCCTTCCTAAGTTGATGCATGAAGAATTGCAAAATCTAAACAGACCAATCATTAGAAACAAAATTGAATCAGTCATCCAAAACCTTCCCAAAAGCAAAAGACTGGGACGAGATGGCTTCACTAGTGAATTCTACCAAACCTTCAAGAGGATCTAGTACCAAACCTGCTCAAACTCTTCCAAAAAATTGAGGAAGAGACAGTATTCCCCAACTCATTTTATGAGGCCAACATTACCCTGATACCAAAACCGGGTAAGGATAACACAAAAACAGAAAACAACAGACCAATATCTCTGATGAATACAGATGCAAAAATACTAAACAAAATTCTAGAAAATAGAATATTCATCACGACTAAGTGGGGTTTATCCCAGGGGCACAAGGATGGTTCAACATATGCAAATCCATAAATGTGATAGATCACATAAACAAAACAAAGGACAAAAATCGTATGATTCTATCAATTGATGCAGAAAAAGCATTTGACAAGATACAACACCCATTCATGATTAAAACATTTAATAAAATAGGAAAGAAGGAAAATATCTTAACATAATAAAGGACATATATGACAAACCCTCAGCTAATCTCATACTTAACAGTGAACAACTGAAGCCCTTTGCTCTATGTTCAGGAACACGACAGGGCTGTCCCCTATCACCTCTGCTTTTCAACATAGTGTTGGAAGTCCTTGCCAGAGCAATCAGGCAAGAGAAAGAAATAAAAGGCATCCAAATTGAGAACGAGGAAGTTAAATTGTCACTCTTTGCAGATGGCACGATGCTATGTATAGAAAACCCTAAAGACTCCACCAAAAAGCTATTAGAAACAATCAACAAATACAGTAAAGTTGCCGGCTACAAAATCAACATAAAAAACTGCATTGTATTCCTATATATTAACAATGAAATCTCAGAAAAAGAAATTAAAAAAAAAAATTCCTGTTGCAATTGCAGCAAAAATAATAATATACCTAGGAATAAACTTAACCAAGGATGTGAAGGACCTATATGCTGAAAAGTGTAAGACATTTTTAAAAGAAATTGAAGAAGACACAAAGAAATGGAAAGACTTTCCATGCTCATGGATTGGAAGAATCAACATAGTTAAAATGGCCATATTACCCAATGCAATATACAGATTTAATGTGATCCCCATTAAAATCCCAAAGGCATTTTTTAATGAAATGGTACAAAATATCTTCAGATTTGTATGGAACCACAAAAGACCCTGAATAGTCAAAGCAATCTTAAGAAAAATGAACAATGCTGTAGGTATCACGCTCCCTGACTTTATATTGTACTCTAGGGCTACAATAATCAAAACAGCATAGTATTGGCAGAAAAACAGACATGTAAACCAATGGAATAGAACTGAGAACTCAGAAATAAAACCATGTAAATATGGACAGATAATTTTTGACAAAGAAGCCAAACATATACGATAGAGAAAAGAGAGCCTCTTCAATGAGTGGGGTTTAGAGAATGGGAAAGCCACATGCAAAAGAATGAAAATAGACTGATGTCACCGTGTAGCAAAATTAACTCAAAATGGATCAAAGACCTAAACATAAGACCAGAAATAATAAAATGCATAGAAGAAAACATAGGTACTAAACTTATGAACCTTGGGTTCAAAGAGGATTTTATGAATTTGACTTCAAAAGCAAAGAAGTCAATGCTAAAATAAATTAATGGGACTATGTCAAACTAAAAAGCTTCTGAACAGCAAAAGAAACCATCAACAAAATAAAACGGCAACCAATTGATTGGGAGATTTTTGCAAACAATGCCTCAGAGAATGGGCTAATATCCAAAATATATAAGGCACTCATACAACTCAACAACAAAAAATAAACAATCCAGTTAAAAATTGGGCAGAGTACCTGAACAGATATTTCTCCAAAGAGGACATACAAATCACCAATAGACATATGAAAAAATGCTCAACATCGCTAATCATCAGAGAAATGCAAATAAAAACAACAATGAAATATCACCTCACACCAGCTAGAATGGCTATCATCAATAAGAAAAATAATAAGTGTTAGAGAGACTGTGGAGAAAAAGGAACCCTCATACACTGTTGGTGGGAATGCAGATTGGTGCAACCGCAATGGAAGGCAGTGTGGAGATTTTTCAATAAATTAAAAATAGTATTATAATATGACTCAGCAATCCCTGTCTCTGGTATCTACCCACAAAATCTGAAAACATTTATCTGTAAAGATATATGTGCCCCAATGTTCATTGCAGCTTTGTTTACGGTGGCCAAGACATGGAAATAACAAAAGTGTCTTTCGATGGATGATTGGATGAAGAATTGTGGTATATATACACAATGGAATACTGTTCTGCCATAAGAAAAGATGAAACAGTGCCATTTGCCACACCATGGATGGATCTTTAGATTATAATGCTAAGCGAAATAAGTCAGATAGAAAAAGTATAGAACCATATGACGGTAATAATGGGTCTTTCTTTGTGTCTTGATATAGCCTTTGTTTAAAGTCTATTTTGTTTGGTATAAATATTACTATCTCAATTTTTTTGTTGTTGTTTGAATTTTCGTGAATTATCCTTTTCCTTCCCTTTGCTTTCAGACTGTGTGTGTCTTTCAAACTGAAGTGAGTCTCTTATAGGCAGCTTATGTGAACGTCTTTTCTTATCTATTCAGCCGCCCTATATCTTTTAATAGGAACACTTAATTCTTGTATATTTAAGGTACTCATTAATAGAGATGTGATTGTTGCCATTTTATTATTCATGTTTTTTTTTATTTTTTTTTTCCTTCTTCTTCTTAAAGATGTCTCTTTAATATTTATTGTAATTCTGATTTGGTGGTGATGAACTCCCTTAGCTTTTTCTTGTCTGGGAAGCTCTTTATCCGTTCTTTGATCATAAATGATGTATTTGCTGGGTAGAATAATCTTCATTGTAGGTCCTTGATTTTCATCACTTTGAATATTTCTGCCAATCTCTTCTGGTTTGCAAAGTTTCTGTTGAGAAATCAGCAGACAGTCTAATGGGAACTCCCTTGTAGTTAACTAGCTGCTTTTCTCTTGCTGTTTTTAAGATTTTTTTTTTTATCTTTGAGCTTTGGCATTTTAATTATGATGTGTCTTGGTGTGGGCCTCTTTGAGTTCATTTTGTGTGGGATTCTGCATTTCCTAGGCTTGTATGTCTATTTCCTTTGCTAGGTTAGGGAAGTTTTCCATCATTATTTCTTCAAATAGGTTTTCAATTCCTTACTGTCTTTCCTCTCCTTCTGGTAAATCTATGATACATATGTTGATACACTTGATGTTGTCCCAGAGGCCCTTTAAACTGTCCTCATTGTTTTTTTTTTTTTTGGATCCTTTTTTACTTTCTGCTATTCTGATTGGGTTTCTGCTGCCTTATCTTCCATGTCTCTGATTTGATTTTCTGCTTCATCTAATCTACTGTTGATTCCCTCTAATGCATTTTTTTTCCCAAGTCAAGTTGTTGTCCTTTCAGTCTTATTTGTGGAGGGTGCAGCTCAGCTCCAGGTCCAGTTGCCGTTGCTATTTGCAGGGGGTGCAGCCCACCATCCCTTGCAGGAGTTGAACCGGCAACCTTGTGGTTGAGAGGATGCGCTCCAACCAACTGAGCAATCCGGGAGCTCAGCAGCAGCTCAGCTCAAGGTGCTATGTTCAATCTTAGTTTCAGGGGGCGCTGCCCACCATCCCTTGCAGGACTTGAGGAATTGAACTGGCAGCCTTGTGGTTGAGAGCCCGCTGGCCCATGTGGGAATCCAACTGACAGCCTTCGAAGTTAGGAGCATGGAGCTCTAACCGCCTGGGCCACCGAGCCAGCCCAAATGTATTCTTTATTTCAGTTATTGTGTTCTTCATTTCTGACTTGTTCTTTTTTATGTTTTCTATTTCCATTTTTATGTTGACTATTTCTTTGTTGAAGTTCTCACTAAGATCATTGAGTATTCTTATAATCAGTGTTTTCAACTCTGTATCTGTTATATTGCTTGTCTCCATTTTGTTTAGTTCTTTCTCTTGAACTTTGTTCTGTTCTTTAATTTGGGACATGTTTCTTTGTCTCCTGATTTTGGCTGCCTCTCTGTTTGTTTCTATGTATTAGGTAGGGCTGCTGTGACTCCTGGTTTTAGTAGAGTGGCCTTCCTGTGGGGTCTAGCAGCACATAGTCTTCTTGGTCACTTGAGCTGGGTGCTCCAGGTGTGCCCCTTTTGTGGGTTGTGAGTGCTCTCTTGTTGTAGTTGAGCCTTGGTTGCTGTTTGAACAGCAGTAGCAGGGATTGACCCTCTGGCTGATTGATTTGAGCATTGGCTATGACTACAGTGGATGAGTTGTGAGGGGGCTGACTTTGCAGAGAATGAGTCATTTTAGCAGGGCTCTGGTGCCTGCCCAGTCTGCCTTTTGGCAGAGTGTCATTTATGGAGGTGGTTGGATGGTGCTGTTGTGTGGTCTGAAACTGGCCACTGGATTTGTTAGTTCTGGAACATCTTGGGCAGGGGGCTCAGTTGTAGGCCAAGTTTAGCCACTGTCTGTGTTCTACTCAGGACCACTTGGTCTGAGGTACAAAGTGATCTGCAGATGGTTGCTACCTGTGCTGAGCTTGGAGGTGCCTGGGAAGGGCTGAGCCACAGAAAGAGGCTGGCTTCTCTTTGGGACTGCTCAGCAAGTGGTATGGGGCATGCTGAAGCCAGATGCTGCTTGTTTGGAGTTTGTGAACCTTTCAGAGATTTTAGGAAATTCCTCAACATGAACTAAAATAGGCTATTTGTATGAAAATGCCTCTGGAAGCAGCTTGGGTGAGTCCGCAAATTGGGCAGGTAAATGGTGTTAGCTAGGTTAATGGAGACTCAGATATGGCATGTGCTTGTCAGTAGGCTGGGTGAGGAGAGGGCTCATCATAGAAACAATGGCTTCTGTCAGCACTTTTTTCTGGGAGAAAGCTGCCCCTCCAGCCCTCTTCCCAAAGCCAGACAATTCAGTTCTTCCCTGTTTGTCCCTGGCTCCTTTCAAGCTGCTGCCCCAGTGCTGGAGCTCAGTATGAGTGAGTCTATCAGTGAATATGTTCCTGCTTGGGCCCTTTAAGAGGATGCCTGTAACTGCAGCTGCCCTCAGTCTCAATCTCCACAGATTTTCATAGCCAGACATTCTTGGGACTTCTCTTCCCAGCACTGGAATCCTGGGCTAGGAAGCCTGGTATGTGGCTGGGATCCACTGCTCCTCAGGGTGGACCTCACAGAAGAGATATTCCTCCCAATTTTTAACCACCATACATGGGTGTGGGACCAGCCCCTTTCATATCTCCATCCCTCCTCCCAGTCTCGATGTAGATTCTCCTGTATATCCTTAGTTATATGACTTCTGTTTAGCTAGACTTCAGGCAGTTGTAAATGATGGTTGTTCTGTAGTGTTGTTATAATTCTGACATGGTCATGGGAGGAGGTGAGCACAGTGTTTACCTACTCCACTATCATGACTGGAAATTCTCTTATCTTTTTTTCTATTATAACTTTTTTTTAATACCACCTATAAGTGAGATCATACAGTATTTGTCTTTCTCTGTCTGATATATTTCACTTAGCATAATGCCCTCAAGTTTTATTCATGTTGTTGCAAATGCCAGGATTGACATTTATTTATCTTTTTATGGCTGAATAGTATTCCACTGCATATATAAATTTCTTTGTCCATTTATTGATGAACACTTAGGTTGTTTCCATGTCTTGGTTATTGTAAATAGTGTTGCACCTTACATGGGTGTGCAACTCTCTCTTCAACATAGTGATTTAATTTCCTTTGGATATATACCCAGAAGTGGAATTGCTGGATTATATAGTAGTTCTATTTTTAATTTTTTGAGGAACTTCCATACTGTTTACCATAGTGGCTATTCCAATTTTCAACCCCACTAACAGTTTACAAGGGTTCCTTTTCTGTACATCTCAACAGCATTTGTTATCCCTTGTCTTTTTATATAGCCATTTAACAGGTGTGAGGTGATATTTCACTGTGTTTTGATTTGCATTTTCCTAATGATTAGTGATATTGAGAATCTTTTCACATACCTGTTGGCCATCTGTCTGTCTTCTTTGGAAAAAATGTCTATTCAGAACCTCTGCCCATTTTTTAATCCATTTTTTCTATTGCATTATATAAGTTCTTTACGTATTTTGGATATTGACCCCTTATCAGGTATATCATTTGCAAATATTTTATCCCATTCCACAGCTTGCCTTTTCATTTTATTGATGGCTATGCTGTTTTGATGTTTGTTAAGTTATTTTAATTATGCTTCTTTGTTTTGCATAATGAGGACCAAAATAGTTGTCATAGCATTTAATCCGAAAAAGAAATAGCTATAACTCTTTGAGTGCCCTGTAAACATCTGGTCATTTCCATCATGAATATTAAGGGGCAGAAATATAGAGAACCGTGAACAGCTATTTTTCAATAATGAAGGAGAAAGTCAAGTAGAAAAATATAATTCTGGAAATCTAACTTGTTACAATGCCAAATCATATTGTAGTTGTGAAATCCAAAATACTAAAACATTTATGAATATATCATCATTAAAAAAATAAGGAGAGAAAAATGTTTTTCTTATCAAAAACCTGCCTCCAATTTTATGTTAGCCTTTGAAATGTGGCCTTTAGAGTTCCAGCTAAGACTGTATCATTAGTGTACTGGATCATATGTCTGTGGGTTTTGAAGGAGAAATTGAGTATAAAAGTGCCATTGGTTCAGGTGTCCTTTCTTTCATTTTTCACTCTGGAGTTCAACAGTGAGTGATGTAAATACAGAAACTCCACATGCTATTTTGATTACTATATATTCAAGAATCTTGTTTTGGGTCAAATTGCCATAGTCTTATTTTCCCATCTGGTTTTCTTTGCAGTATTTGACCCTGTCACCCAATTAACACATTTTTTTTGTTGTTGGAGATGAACGTGAGAAAAGATCAAAACATTGTTAGTATCAGACTACAGGGTTTGCTGAATCTTTTAAAAGATTGTGTATCGTTCACCAATATCATTGTATAACATTTACATTTTTGAAAGGCTAAGAAAAATGTGCCACTCTCTGGAAGTGGATTTAAAATATGTACAATTTGCTCTGTAAAATTGGCATATGGCTTAGAGAGCCTGTGTAACATAATACTAAGTGAAACCATATTAACTGAAGAGGTCAATAGAAACCCTAGTTGTGTGCATTTGTTAACACTCTACAGTTTATTTAAACTCTATATGCCAAAAAGTTATAAAATGGTATAATGCATCCTGATTTGTGGTTCAGAGGATAAATCTATATGATTTCACCGTAAGCATACAGAAAGAAAAAGAAAATTAAAAAGAACAAAATGGTGTCATTCTGATTCTGCATCTTTTTCTAAGGTTCTGCACAACACTTAGTCACATGACCACATCTATTGATAAAGACTGCTAGGAAATATAATATTTTATTTTGGACAGCAACAAACTCCACTAAATATTAAGTTTCTGTTACTGAGAAGAAAGATGAAAAAGAAGGTAGAGGTGGAAAACTTTAATCTCTGCCACAGATTCTTCACCAGTGTTTAAGTGAGGAATTTTTAACTTCTCATTATAGTAATCACATATTTAATTTTTTAAATTGTCATAAAAATTTAAAATATCAGGTGCCACATTGGATAGATCTTTATTCAAATACTTTCCACATTTTAAACATTCAAATTTTACATCTCAAAATAATTTTCAACCACAAGTAAATAATTTTTTTTAAAATAGGATGCAGATAATGACTTCCAGAATTGTTCATGTAAAATTTGGCTTTGTTTGGAGATTGAATCAATGATTTATTTTCATAAATATTGATTTACTTTCCTGGTTGTTTTATGAACTGAGTTGGGAGGGCTATTGTCTGCAGTCTGTTTTGTTTCCTTTATTCACAGAGTACAGCTGTCATTGTGGATATTTCTTCAACTATTTGTATTTTACACTAACTTTTCAAATGCTAAATTGGGCATGAGAAGTATGTTATTAAGTTGACTGCATTGCAAACTGGTATTTGACATTTTATATTTATAAACATGGTAACTTTTACCTAATATCCAGGAATTTTTTTTTTAACAAAAATGAATTTCCATTAATGTACGTGTCAAATGCCAAAGCCTATCATTTTTACCTGAGATGTGTTAAGCTAAGATAATTTAATTTTCTTGACCAAGGTCAAATACATTAGACAGAATGCGTGTTATGAATAAATATTATTAAAAACAATAATTACAAAGCAGCTTTTCATAATTAACAAAAAAATTGCAAGTTGACTTCACTCACTGAACTTAAAAAAATTCCATGTTGAATTAGTAATCCACCTCTTCTAAGGATATATTCTTTGTTTGATGCACACAGATAGTAATTAATAGATATTTGTTGAATCTGATGTGGGTTATACATGAGTATGTGTGCGTGTATGTGTGTCTGTGTGTGTGTGTGTGTGTATGTGTGTAAATAGTATGGAATACTGTGGTTTGGGAAAGTAAAAATTGGGAATGGATTTGATGTCTGTTTTACCAATCAACCATGATATCAATAGTCCATCCACTTACTGCTTTGTTAATTGTAATTTCAGGGGAGGAGGGGAACTATTGGAAATTTCCATCATCCAAATTCCTCACCAAGATCAGCAAACATCTATTGCTGTTGACTGTTTTTTCACTCAACTAGTTTTCACAGTTTGTTGTCCTGTAAAGTAATAAATGGCCCAAATTTTCTACACACTAATTAAAATTCCATTTCTCATGAATTCCTTAATTGAGTGCAAGTCATTATGTGCTTTGTTGATTCTTAAGTGCAAAAAGAATTGCAACGGGCAGCATGAAAAGGGTTTGATTATTGCCTGTCGACTCTTGTGGATTCTAATAGTTCTAATTGCATAGCATCGATTCATCATCTCAGCATCACTTGTTGTTATTATTAGCTCTCTGAATTGTAGTGTGTTCATAAAGAAGTTGTGGTATACCAGAGCTGACATGGCACCTGGCCTATTGTAATGTTCAGCCCTTACCTTGTACAACTCTTGAAATTAAAAGTTGTTATGAAGTGCCCTTTTTCTGAAATGAATTTGAAAAAGCTCCTGTATGATGAAATGAATACTGTCCAATAATCTGCATATGAATTTGCCTTTGTAATAATTCCATTACATGATTGCCAAGACCTTTTTTTGCTCATATTGTTCATATAAATTTAGAGCATAATGTGTTAGTTGGAAAATACTTATTAGACTTTTCCATTGGAATTTCTGGCGGCATTTCTCAGGGAGTTTCTATACTATAGTGGATGTTTTAAATGCTTTGGAAAGAAAGAACTTCCATTAAATAATGACGTGGAATCCTCCAGGAGCCCCAATTATATGAATTGTGACCACCAGTAATTGAGGTGCCAAACACCCTATCATTTGTGCCAGGGGATAGAACAGCCCTAATGCAGCTAACGGACATAAACTTTTAATCAATCTACAGATAAACTAATTTTTTTTTATGTGTGTGGGAGTACATCTAATAATAATGATTGTAAATTTGGGGACTTAGACCCCTTATCAAGCACTGTGCTTAAATCATTATTTCTAATAATCTCAAGGCTCCTTATATGTAAAGTATTAGTATGACAATTTTACAGACGAGGCTCAAAAGTTCATTTGGTATCATCAGATGGATATGGCAAAGTCAGAGTTTAAACACTAAGACAGAGACTCCTTCAGAGCTAGTATGCTATTTTCAACACACACTATGGAGTGATCCAGGTGTGTGAATGTCATCAGAATCAGTGACAGTGAACTTTACAAAAAAGACTATGGTATTGTTAAAGTATGATCCAAGTCAACACAAAAGTTAAATCAAATGTAGAACATCAGGTACTTTTATTTCCTTTAGGATAATGGAGTCGGAAGTGATCATGACCCATGTTAGGGAATGAGTCAACTTTATATGATCTCTTTCTGGGAATTAAGCAAATTGAAGGAAAATGTCTCAGTTCAGTACTACTGTATAACAAATCATTCCAAAACTAGATGGAATGAATCAATAACTATTTTACTAAGCTTGCAAATTCTGTGTGACAGAAATTCAAAAGGCTTGTTTCTGCTCCATAATGTATGTATCTTATTGGGAAAGACTTGTATGATTGGGAGCTAGTATCATCTGAAGGCTTCACCCAAGTCTGGTGCCTGGCATGAGATAACTCGCAGGATGAGGTTAGCTGGAACTGCCCATCAGAGTGCCTACTCACGTGCCTTTGGCTTCTCACAGCGGTGCACTGAACATTCCTTTAGGGATGGAAGGGGCATCTAGAGAGCAAATATTTCTAGATACCAAGGCAGAACATGTAAGGCTTCTTCTCACCTTCTGTTTGAAGTCTCATTGCATCCATTCAACACATTTTATTGGTCAAAACCATGACACACCAGTCATCTGATGTTCAGTTGATGGGGATATATACTCCAGCTTTTGATGAAGGTGTGGCAAGGTCACAATTGCAGAAGAACATGTGGGATGGAAGATATTGTTGTACTTATATTTGGATAATGCAGCCTGCCACAGGGAATTAGTCAAATTTGTGGTATTTCTTGCTGGGCAGTAAAGCCATTTGGAGGAAAATAGTCCCCCAGCAGTTATAAATTATTGTCTTAAATGTCCCTCTGAAAACTAATAAGAATATACTTCTTTGCTTTGCATGCGTATGTGTGTGATGATAGCAAGAATAAAACATTATTTTTGCTATAGAGCAAATTTTTGGTTCTTTAAAAAAGACTTCAAATAATATGGTTTATGCATAAATATTTTATTAAGTATGTAGGTTCATTTTCCAAATATGAAGAGTTAGAAGAGCAAATATTGATCCTAAATTTGTTGTACCCTGTGAAATGTGGAGTATCGCCTACATATGAATGGGGAAATCAATTACCAATTACAGAAATCCATTACTTAGGTTCTTCTTTGAAAATCATAGAATGGAACAGTGACAGATACAGAAGTATTGCTTAATCTATCTATCTATCTATCTATCTATCTATCTATCTATCTATCTATCTATCTATCTATCATCATCATCATCTATCTATCTTTAACTGAGATAAAATTCAGACAATGTGAAAAGCAAAGATCTTAAGCATATAATTTGGTGATTTTTGACAATGTGTACACATCAATCAATACGGAGAGTATTTCCATCACATCAGAAACTTCCCTCATGCCCAGTCCAGTGAATTCCGATCTCTCAAAGGCAAATACTGCTCTGAACTCTTTTACTATATATTTTATCTATTTTTAATATAAATGGAACCACCTAGAGTATATATTTACTTTTTTGTGTGATCTTTCTTTTCCTTCATAAAGGTCTGTGGCTTTCATCCATGTTGCCAAATATATCAATTGTTCATTATCTTTCACTGGTCAGTTGTATTTCATTATCTATATGAAGCACAATTTGTTGATCCATTCTGCCATACTTTTTGCTCTTTCTGTTATTATTTCATTTTAACCGATTCTCTAAAATTTTGCCTTTTATAATTTCCTCTCTGCTTCAAAAATGTCCTTTAGCTATTCTTTTAGGATAAGTCTGGTCTGCTGATAACAAATTTTCTTTGTTTTCCTCTGTCTGAAAATGCCTTACTTCCCACTTCATTCCTGAAGGATAAGTTTACTGAATATAGGATCCTGAGTTTGACAGGTCTTTTCTTTCATCACTTGAAAAACGTTGTGTCACTTCCTTCTGGCCTCCATGATTTCTGATGAGAAACCCACTGTCATTTGAATTAATTTTCTCCTATGCAAATAAGGTTTCATTTCTGTCTTGCTGCCTTCAAGATTTTTTTCTTTGTTTTCAGTTTTCAGAAGTTTGGTAATTATCTTAGCAAGAGTTTCTTTGAATTTATTAAGTTTGGAATTCACTAGTCTTCTTGAATCTATAGAGTATATATTTTGCCAAATTTGAGAAAATTATAGCCATTATTTCTTGAATAATTTTTTCAGCCCCATCTTCTTTCTGCTGTACTTCTGAAACTCTAATGATACAAATGCTAATTTTTTTGTAATAGTCTCATGGGTCCCTGAGACTCTGATCAGTTTTTAAGTCTATTTTTCTCTGTTGTTCAGACTGAGTAATTTCTATACTTCTATCTTCAAGTTCATTGACTCTTTTTTTATCCTCTCCATTACACTATTAAGGCCAGCCACTGAGTGTTTTATTTCAGCCACTGTATTTTCAGTTCTAAATTTCCATTTGGTTCTTTATATCTTCTAGTCTCTGCTGATACTATTTATTGTTTTAAACGTTTTCATGATTGTTTATTGAAGTACTTTTTAAGATAGTTGCATTAAAATCTTAGTCATATAGTTCTAATATCTATATTATCTTTGTGTTGAGTCTGTTGTCTTTTCTAATTCAAGTTGAAAATTTCCTGGTTCTTGCTATAATGAGTGATTTTCTATCATATCATTTAAGTTATGAGACTCTGTACTTAAACCAACTGTCTTAGGAGGACTGCTTTGACACTGCACCAAACTGACAGGGTAATGGAGGATGCTGCCTCATTACTGCCAGTTGGCGGTGAAAGTTGAGCTTCCCACTCAGTGTCATTTGACACTCCAGGGATGGAGTAGTACCTTGCTTCTATAGGATAGACGTGGAATTTCAGGCTCCCTGCTAGGCCCCAGCTAACACCACCCAGTTGAGAAGAAGAGGATTTCCTTATTCCTGCTCCCCAGTTAGCCTCCACTGACACAGCAGTGGAAAGCCCTGCAGAATGGTGATGAAAGTTCTAGCTTTCTACCTGGGCTTCTATGACATCACTCAGGACTGGGTGGGAGTAAAAATCCAGGATCCCCACATGATTTCTACTGATATTATGTGGGGATGGAGGCTTGTTACCAGCAGCCAGGGATGAAAGTTCTGACTCAGTATCCTCTGATACTATCTGGGGTGGGGAGCACCTCTTTACAGCTGGGTGAGGTTAGAAATCAAGATTCCCCACTTGACCTTTGCTGACAGGGAAGGGATGGAACTGTGGTTTCCTCTGTAATGTTTTGTTGGAGTAGAACAGTTGTTGTCTTGTTTTGTGAGGTTGCCCTTTCCTAGTTTTTCTTTTCTTTTTCTTTGACTACTAATTTTGGGGGATATTTTTTGTCTCCTTTTGCTGGCTCCTCCAACATCCAGTCCAGGACACATGAAGAAAAAAGAAAACACTGGGAATTCAACCCTGTGTCATTCTTTGAGTTGCAAGGCCTGTCTTCTTCTTCCCACATTTTGGAGTCATCTAGTGTTTTATGTACAATGTCCAGGTTTTTCAGCTACACTTAGTAAGATGTTCTCAGTCTTGATCCAGACTTGGGTAATTTTTGCTTTTTTCATTCATGTTTTTAAAACTAGGTCTTGGTGAGTGCCAAAGTTAGGGAAAAATTAAAAAAAAATTTAGAACAGTGGCTGCCACATGGTAAGTACTTACTGAGGAATAGTTGCCACTTTCTTTGTAAAATCTCAGTTTCTCTGAAAGTCCAGTCTTCTCATTGTATAAGATAGGCTGTGTCCAGGTTTGCAGGAGAGACAGGGAAGGAGAGGTGTTCAAACCCCTCACCTCAGCAGTGGACACAGAAAACCCTCTCAACATTTTTTAAGACACATCACAGAGTTATCAGTTTCTGCTTGTGCATGAGACTGAGTGGGGATTCATATGTATAAATGCACATACAAATTTCGGACTTTTACATATTGATGAAGGCAAACAAGCTTAGGGCCAAAACATACAGACTCTGAAAATCTTCCTGGAAGGATGTGGAAAGGGATATTCCTCCTGAGAAGATGATAACATTTGGTGTGACACACAGTCTTCTCATGCAAAGATGGTTCTCCATCGAGTTTATTTGTAAAACCAAACATTACACTTTATATGGTGAGCCTTTGTAATTCTATTTCTGGTGAAAGCCCTGTGATCAGCTAGCATAACCACATCTGAAGACTCCAGACCTCCTGATGGAGGAACTGAACATTTGTGATTCCAAGCATCACTGTAGGCTGTCTCCCTCTACTTACTATTTATGACCTTCACATACATTTTGATGCTTGAACAATTGACTAGTTTGCACTGAAAGATCCAGACAGGCTTTGTGAAAAATGGAAGTGGCTCTCAGACCTTAGATTCGTAGGCAGATCTGCATAGCAAGTAGTTCTCTTTACTGTGTCTTTTGTTCAGTTGTTTGTAGAAGATGCAGTCACTCAGGGTCTATCCTATGTGACCCTGGAGGAAATACTATGAGCCTTCCAGTTGCTCTGCAAGCACCCCCTACAGAGATTTCTGTAAGGGGTTTTATGTACAATGTCCAGGTCTTTTAGCTACACTTAGTAAGATGTGCTCAATCTTTATCCAGACGTGGGTAATTTTTGCTTTTGCATTCATGTTTTTAATACTAAGTCTTGGTGAATGCCAAAGTTAGGGAAAGATTTAAAAAAATTTAGAACAGTGGCTGCCACATGGTAAGTGCTTACTGAGGAATCGTTGTCACTTTCTTTGTATAGTCTCAGTTTTTTATATTCTAGACATAGTCAATTAATTAATTAACCATTTGTGTGTGTGTGTGTGTGTGTGTCTAAAGAGTATAATGCAGTGATTTGTGTATGTTCACTGAATTGTATAATCATCACCACCACTATCTAATTTCAAAATATTTCCATCATCTTAACACGAAACCATTAGTAGTCACTTTCCTTTCTCAACCCACCCTCTTCCTTGCCAGCCACTGATCTACTTTCTGTCTGTATGGGTTTACCTATTCTAGACATTTCATGTAAATGGAATCATACAATGTGTGGCCCTTTGTGATATGCTTCTTTCGTTTAGCATAATGTTTCAAAATTTTATCCATATTGTAGTATGTATCAGTACTTCATTCATTTTTGTAGCTGAATAATATTCCATTGTATGTGTATACATTTGGCTATCATTCATCAGTTAATAGATATTTAGGTTATTTACACTTTGGGTCTATTTAAATAATATTGCTTTGAACATTTGTGTGTAAATTTTTGTATGGACATATTTTTCACTTCTTTTGGGTAGATATCTATGTTGAATTGCTGGGTCATGTGGTAACTCTATGGTTAACATTTTGAGGAACTGTGTTTTCCAAAATGACATCAACATTCCCACCACCAATGTATGAGGATTCTAATTTCTCTACATATAACAATTGTTATTGTCTGTCTTAATTATAGCCATCCTAGTGGGTGTGAAATTGTATCTCACTGTGGTTTTGACTTGCATTTCCTTAATGACTAAGGATGTTCAGCATCTTTTCTTGTATTTACTGGCCATTTGTAATCTTCTTTCCAGCCATTTTATAAATTTCTTTTTTGACCTCTCCTTGAAATCTATTCACAGTCCAAATTACCTGCTTAGCTTTTCTTCTTCATGGCCTGCTTGCTCTTTGGCTTAACTCAGAAGCATGCTTTCTTTAAACTCTCTTCTCATTATTAGTGTACACATACCTCTTCTTCTCATAACTTAAATAATTTCAACAATGTTTCAAGTAATGTCATTAATATTCTGTTGGCATTTAATCCAGAATGAGCTCTTCTTACTACAAAAAAGCAGTGTCCAAAATGTGCTTATGTTTGTGGCCCTTTTCTGTAATTTATGTGAACTAGAGATTGGACAAGACACATTTTGCTTTATATTATCTACATGGAAATATTTAAAACGATATGTTGTCCGTGTGTGTGACAACTAGGCATGGCAGAATAAGAGAGGCCACACAGGTCAACAGAACAAGGTTATTAACACAATATATAATTCAAAGATCATAACCAGGAGTCCAGTTGGTTTGCAAATCCAGTTGGCAAGATCAAGGTCAGAAAATCGGGTGCCAAGTCACAACTAAAGTATGATGTTTGGGCATAATACTGATAGGAGAGATGCAGGTTCCTGCTATTGGTTTAGACTAGTAGTTCTCACCATGTGGTTTCTAGATCATCATTATTCAGGATCACCTGGAAACTTGTTAGAGACACAAATTCTTGGTCCCCACCCATACCCATACCAGACCTACTGAATCAGAAACTCTGTGTTTAGCAAGCACAGGATATTGATGTACTCTCAAGTGAGAGAACCACAGATCCAGACTTCCAAGGAGGTGCAAAAGCAGAAGGTGGTTTCTTGACAGAGTAAAGGTTTAGGGCTAAGTGAGGGCACACAACAAGAACATGGCTATACCCAAAAGCCACATCTATAAAGAGGTCTTCTTGCCAAAGAATTGTCTTCAGGGGCCTCTTCTCTTCCAGTCAAGAGCTATAACAGAGGCAAAGTTCACTCTGGGTAGGAAAATTCAGGGTAATCCAAGTCCATAAAAGTGGAGGAGAGCCGATATCTTGGCATGGGAGGAACTGGGGTATGTTGCTAAGTACAGTGTGGACTCCTCTGGTTCTAAGCCTTATTCCTTGAGTGAAGGCATTCATACAAGTTGTCAGAAGCATGCCATAAGGATTAATGAGGCAGAAATCAGTAAAAGTAAATGGTTTGTGAGAGGGACACTATCTCTGATGGGCCATTAGAACTTTCACTGGAATGATGTGATAAAGCCAGATTTATCAGAAGCAATAACTACAACCACTCACGTCCTAGGAATAAAGATGCTCTTTGTATCACAAGACAAGTCCAAGGGGAATTTTCTTTTCCTACAGAAAAAAACTTTTATTTCTCCTCTGGCCCTTTGTGCTTTGTCCAGTTCCCAGGCCAGGAGCAGATGTGGGTTCATTCTTGTCTGTTTCTGTGCAAGACAATGGCAAATTGAGCCATTCAGAGGAATTCCACCATATGATTCTAGAAAATGCAGGCTATGGCATTTCACAGGCTTCTAGAACCTAAGTGAATGTGCTGAGAACATCCCATGGATTCATTAGCCATGAATAGATTCTGAAGTCCAGAGTAAACACTTGAAAAAGGGCCAACGTTATCTTCGTGAAATTCTATAAATTGGTTGCACTTCTATGTTCTTTATAACTGTTTTCTCCATGTAGTAAGAACATTAAAGGCGACAAATCACAAAATGTATTTGGTTTAATTCTATGGAAAATTTTATATTGTTCTATCAATAAAATTGCCTATAACAATTCCATTAGAAAGCTTAATTTTGATGTTCTTTAGGGTCTTTATTGTGTAGCAGTGTCAAATACACTCTTGTAGTTCATTTACTGTATTAGAGAGAATTAAGACATTAGTCTTTCAGAATGAAATAAGCAGTAAATTGTTAAAAATGCTATCAGAAAACGTTATTGATATTGTCCTCTGTGTATTCAAAATGCTGCACAGCATGGAGTCTTTGAAACATAACTCAGCTGCTTGATGTGTTTCTGCTTGAAATATCTCTGGATAACTAAGTTTGTAACACAGAATACAAATCTAATGTTTATGGCAAAAATAAATATTCCTGTTAGTTTAAGAAGTTTAAATAGGATTTAAATTAATATATAATGATTAGGTATCTAAAAACAACTCTTCAAATTTGAACTATTCTCTCTGGTAAACATGCACTCCATTTTTATTTAAAGTGTATAATATTTATAAAAATGGGGTCTAAAATAAGACTTGCTTGGAACAATGTTGTCATCATTTCTAAAAGAAGCACTATGAAACAGCTAGATGTTGTGAATGGATGTTTTGAGTCATGAAAATACTGAATATATTTCTTCTCTTTCTATGTGTTTTTTTTGGGTGTGCCTGTATATTTTCAACTTGATTGCATATGCAGTTTTATCATGTTGAATCATAAAATCAATTTTAACATAAAAAACAGTCTTTTTTTGCACTTTATTTATTTATTTTTGACATTAAATATCATTTTATATTAATTTCAGTGGGCAGAATAGTGGTTAGATACTTATATAATTTATGAAGAGATCCACCTGAATAGCCTAGTACCCACCTGACAACACTATGCATAGTTATTGCCATACTATTGACTATATTCTCTATGCTTTGCTTTACATTCCCAAGACTATTTTTCTACCAATTTTTACTTCTTCTTCAACTTTCAACCTTGCCCGCCTCACCCCCTCCCATGTGTTATCTTGATAGATCTAGTAGCCATTTGACACCGTACAGTTATTAAAATATTATTGACTATATTCCTTATACTATACCCTACATCCCCATGACTACTGTGTAACAGTCAATTTGTACCTCTTAATCCCTTCTGCTTTATCACCCACCCCTAACCCCTTCTTCTCTGACAACAATCAAAAAGTTCTCTGTATTTTTGAGTTTGTTTCTGTTTTGTTTGTTTGTTTATTTTATTCTTTAGATTCCACTTATAAGTGAAATCATATGACATTGTCTTTTGCTGTCTGACTTACTACACTCAGCCCAATACCCTCCAGGTCCATTCATGTTGTCATAGATAGCAAAATTCATTCTATTTTTAAGACCGAGTAATATTCCTTTGTGAGTGTGTGTGTGTGTGTGTGTGTGTGTGTGTGTGTGTGTGTGTATCACCTCTTCTTTAACCATTCATCCATTCCATTCAGGGACACCCAAGTTGCTTTCATATCTTGGCTATTGTAAATAGTGCTGCAATGAACATATCAATGAGCATATCCCCTCAAAGTCGCCTTTTGGGTTTCTTCTTTTTTTTATTTAAAGTTTATTGGGTTACAATTGATAGTAAAGTTACATAGATTTCATGTGTATAATTCTGTATTACATCATCTATAAATCCCATTGTGTGTTCACCACCCAGAGTCAGTTCTCCTTCCATCACCATATATTTGATCCCCCTTACCCTCATCTCCCTCCCTGCTCCCCCCTTACCCTGTGGTAAGCACTAAACTATTGTCTGTGTCTATGAGTTTTTGTTTCTCATTTGTTTGTCTTATTTTCTTGTTTTTGGTTCACATAGCACATATCAGTGAAATCATATGGTTCTCTGCTTTTTCTGTGTGACTCATTTCTCTTAGCATTTTAATCTAAAGATCCATCCATGTTGTCACAAGTGGTCCTATTTCATCTTCTTTTACTGCCGAATACCAAAATTTCTTCATTCATTCATCTATCGAAGGATATTTTGGTTGTTTCCATATCTTGACCACCGTAAACAAACTGCAATGAACATTGGAGCACACGTGTCTTTATGGATAAACGTTTTCAGATTTTTTGGGGTAGATACCCAGGAGAGGGATTGCTGGGTCATATGGTAATTCTATTGGAAATTTTTTGAGGAACCTCCACACTGCCTTCCATAACTGCTGCACCAGTCTGCATTCCCACCAACAGGCTGTGGAGAAAAAGGGTTCCTTTTTCCTCTGAAACACTTGTTACTATTTGTCTTGTTGATGATAGCCATTCTGACTGGGGTGAGATGATATCTCATTGTGGTTTTTATTTGCATTTTTCTGATGATTAGTGATGTTGAGCATTTTTCATATGTCTGTTTGCCATTTTTATGTCCTCTTTGGAGAAATGTCTGTTCATGTCCTCTGCCCATTTTCAATTGTGTTGTGTTTTTGTTGTTGAGTTGCATGAGTTCCTTGTATATTTTGGATATTAGCCCCTTATCGGAGGCACTGTTTGCAAAAATCTTCTCCCATTCAGTTGGTTACCTCTTTATTTTCCGATGTGTTTTTTTTTCTGTGCAGAAACTTTTAAGTTTGATATAGTCCCATTCATTTATTTTAGCTTTTACTTCCCTTGCCTTTGGAATCAAATTCATAAAATGCTCTTTGAATCCAAGGTCCATAAATTTAGTACCGATGTTTTCTTCTATGCAGTTTATTGTGTCAGGTCTTATGCTTAAGTCTTTGATCCATTTTGAATTAATTTTGGTCCATGGTGACAGACAGCAGTCCAGTTTCATTCTTTTGCACGTGGCTTTCCAATTCTGCCTGTTCCATTTATTGAAGAGGCTGTCTTTCCTCCATTGTATGTTTTTTGCTTCTTTGACAAAATTATCTGTCCATATTTATGTGATTTTGTTTCTGGTTCTCAATTCTATTCCATTGATCTACATGTCTGTTTTTCTGCCAATACCATACCGTTTTGATTATTGTTGCCCTGTACTACAAGCTAAAGTCAGGGAGCATGACACCTCCAGTATTATTCTTTTTACTTAAGATTACTTTGGCTATTCGGGGTCTTTTGTGGTTCCAAACAAATCTGATGATTTTTTGTTCTATTTCTTTAAAAACTGCCATTGGGATTTTCATGGGGACGCATTAAATCTGTATATTGCTTTGAGCAATGTGTCCATTTTAACTAAGTTTATTCTTCCAATCCATGAGCATGGGATATCTTTCCATTTCATTGTGTCTTTTTCAATTTCTTTTAAAAATGTCTTATATGGTTCAGTATATAGGTTTTTCTTCTATGAAATACCTATTTTATTCCTAGGTATTTTATTCTTTTTGCTGAAATTGCAAAAGGAATTGCGTTTTTTATTTTTTTTTCTGAGATCCCATTCTTAGAATATATGAATGCAATGGACTTCTGTATGTTGATTTTGTAGCTGGCAACTTTACTGTATTCATTGATTGATTCTAACAGCTTTGTGGTGGAGTCTTTAGGGTTTTCTTTGTATAGCAATATGCCATCTGCAGAGTGACAATTTAACTCCTTCATTCCCAACTTGAATGCCTTTTATTTCTTTCTCTTGCCTGATTGCTCTGGCAAGGACTTCCAACACTATGTTGAAAAGCAGAGGTGATAGGGAACAGCCCTGTCGTGTTCCTGAACATAGAGCAAAGGGCTCCAGTTTTTCATATTAATTATGAGATTAGCTCAGGGTTTGTCATATATGACTTTATTATGTTAAGTTCATATACTTATTTTTACACCTTATTTTTAACCTATTTTATTAAGTGTTTTAATCTAAATGGATGCTGTATGTTGTCAAATGCTTTTTCTGCATCAATTGATATAATCATATGATTTTTGACCTTTATTTTGTTTATGTGATGTATCACATTGATGATTTGCATATGTTGAACCATCGTTGTGCCCTTGGTATGAACCCCACTTAGTTGTGTGGAATAATCTTTTTAATATATTGCTGCATTTCATTTTCTAGAATTTTGTTTAGGATTTTTGCATCTGTATTCATTAGAGATATTGGTCTGTAGTTTTCTTTTTTTGTGTTATCCTTACCAGGTTTTGGTACCAGGGTAACGTTGACCTCATAAAATGAGTTAGGGTGTATTGTCTTTTCTTCAATTTTTTGGAAGAGTTTAAGCAGGATTGGTGTTAGATCCTCTTTGAAGGTTTGGTAGAATTCACTAGTGAAGCCTTCATGTCCCGGACTTTTGCCTTTGGGAAAGTTTTGGATGACTGATTCAATTTCGTTACTGGTGATTCGTGTGTTTAGATTTTCCAATTCTTCATTCATCAGCCATGGAAGGCTATATGTTTCTAAGAACTTGTCCATTTCTTCTAGGTTATTGAATTTGGTGGCATATAGTCCTTCATAGTATTCTTGGATGATCCTTTGTATTTCTGTGACATCCATGATAACTTCCTCTTTTTCATTTCTGATTTTTATTAGCGTCTTCTCTCTTTTTATCTTAGTGAGCCTAGCCAAGGTTTCATCAATTTTGTTAGTCTATTCAAAGAACCAGCTCTTTGTCAGATTAATTTTTTCTATTGTCTTTTTGTTCTCTGTTTCATTTAGTTCTGCTCTGTTTTTTATTTTTTCCTTTCTTCTTCTGACCTTGGGTTTCATTTGTCCTTCTTTTTCTAATTCTTCAAGGTATAATGTAAGTTTATTTTTTTGGGATTTTTCTTGTTTATTGAGATAGGCCTTTAATGATATAAATTTCCCTCTTAAAAGTGTGTTTGCTGTATCCCCAAAACTTTAGTAAGATGTATTTTCATTGTCATTTGTTTCTATGTATCTTTCGATCTCTCCTCTAATTTCTTCCTTGACTGCGTTGCTCTTTAAAAGTACGTTGTTTAATCTCCATGTATTTGTGTTTTTTCCTGCTTTTTTTTCCCAATTGATATCCAATTTCGAAGCCTTGTGATCAGAGAATATGCTTGGTATGATTTCAATCTTCTTAAATTTGCTGAGGCTAGTTTTATGTCCCAATATATGGTCTATCCTTGAGAATGTTCCATGTACACTAGAAAAGAATGTATAGTCTGATGTTTTAGGATGAAGTGCTCTATATATGTCAATTATGTCCAATTCATCTAATGTGTTACTCTATGCCTTTTTATTCGTGAGTTCAGTCCATTTACATTTAGGGTGATTGTTGATACGTGAGGATTTCCTGTCATTCTATCTTTAGTTTTCTGGTAAGGCTGTGTCTCCATTGTTTCTTTGCCTTTTTGTTGTTTTCTATTATTTCTGTGTGTTGGTATTCTAAGATTTTTTCCTTCTGTGTCTTCTTTTATTACAGTGTTATATGTATATTTCAGTTCTTTTTTGTTTTTTTGAGTGGTTACCATTGTTTATGTAAAAGAAAGTTTGATATTTAGAGTATTCCATTTTATTCAGCATGTTTACTTTCTCCATTCCCATATTCCGTTTCAGGCCTTTTATCTCCTCTTTTTTTGTTTTGATTGCCGCAAATTGTCCCTGTTGATGGTGGTTGAATAGCCTCCTTTAGTATTTCTTGTAGTGCAGGTTGTGTATTGTAAAATTCCCTCAGTTCTGTATGTCTGGAAAGGTCTTTATTCCTTTTTTTATATCTAAAGGATATCTTTGCTGCGTATATTATTCTTGGCTCATAATTTCTCTCATTCAATAATTTGAATATTTGGTTCCACTCCCTCTTGGCTTGTAGAGATTCTGCTGAAAATTCTTATGATATTCTAATGGGCTTTCATTTGTAGGTTATCATCGTTTCCTTGGCTGCTTTGAGGATTCTTTTTGTGTCGTTTTTGACAGCTTCAATAAAATGTGCCTCGGAGAAGGCCTCTTGGGGTCAGATAGGTATTCGATTTGCTTCTTGGATTCGAGGATCCAGTTCTGTCCACAAGTTTGGGAAGTTCTCATCGACAATTTGTTTGAATATACTCTGTTACCTTCTCTCTTTCTTCTCCTTCTGGTATGCCCATTATTCTTATATTGCTCTTTCTGATGGAGTTAGAAGGTTCTTGTAGGGTTCTTTCATTTCTTTTAAGTCTCAAGTCTCTTTCTTCTTCCACCTGTGTCATTTCTGTCTTCGTTGGCATTGATTCTTTCATCCATCTGGTCAACTCTACTACCTAAGCTGGCTATTTCTTTCTTTTTTTCTTCTATTGAATTCTTAATCTTCAGAAATTCTATTTGGTTCTTTTTTTAAAATTTCAATCTCTTTGGTAAACTGTTCATGTTCTTCTTTGATTGTGTTTCTGAGTTCATTTAACTGCCTATTTGTGTTTTCTTGCATCTCATTGAGTTTTTTCAGAAGTGCAATCTTGAATTCTCTGTTATTTAAATTACATATTTCCGTATCCTTAAGTTAGTTTTCTGGAGACTTTTCACTTTCTTTCTGAGCTATCTTGTTGCCTTGGTTATTCATGGCAATTACTGATTTATTATTTCTTTTTTTAGACATCTACAGGAGTGGCTTCTGCAACAGGTTGATAGGAAGAGGTCTTTCTTCTTTTTCCAGTACTTGTTGGTAGAATGTTTTATTTTCTCTCCAACTGCATCCTTTGTTTCTCTCTCACAATGTAGTGTTATGTTTTCTTTGCACTATCCCAGCTTCTCACACAATGGGCGGATTCCCTGGAAGGTGGGCTTCTCCTCTGTTAACAGTTCACCAGGGTCATAGGGCGCTGAATCCTTGTGGGGATGTGGAGACCTTTTGACATTCAAAGCTTGTCCTGCACCAGATTCAGAGTCCAGGTGTTTCAACAGTTCTGTTTACTCCTGCAGGGATCCCCCCAGATAGGTGGGGCAGGGGCGGCGTGCATTGTGAGAGGTGGCCCAGAGCGATGGCATCGACCTCTACCACAGCCTGTCCTGCTTTCGCAGCTCCCTCCCCTTTGCCAGAACTCTGCAGACCACAATTTCAGAACTGCAAATATTCTGTTCTTTTGATCTGACACTTCTACTGGTCTGCTTCTAGTACTGGGCAGGTGAGGGCGGGGTGAGCTCTGGGAGGGTAGGGAGGGGGCGACTAGTCTCAGTGCCTAAGGCTTCCGTTCTCTGCGGCAGTGAGGGTTTAAATCATCGTTTTCAGCCTTCTTCCCTCAGTCTTTGCTCCAAGGTCTCTGCCATGAGTGTTGGGTTCAGCCGTGTTATATGCTGTCCCCTCAGCCCTCTGTGCCATGAGCGGAGACCTAGCAGTCCCAGTTCTTCCTTCTCCCGCAGCTGCGTTAGTTCCCGGATGCAGTGAGCTCAGAGCACTGACTTAGGTCTGCATCCTGCGCCTGGGTGGCGCAGTCCCTGCACTTCTCCCTTCCCACCTCCCCTGCTCAGGCAATTTGCCTACCTTTAGGTGAATTCAGTAGTGAGCCTCTTTGTCTTGCTTGTCTGTTATGCAGGGAGTTTTTTGTGGAGGTATAGTTGTTCAATATTTGAAAATTCCGGGGGAGATTTCCAGAGGCTCACCACACGCCGCCATTTTGATGACGTCACTCTGGTTTATTCTAATATCTACCCAGAAGTGGGATTACTGGGTCCTTCTTTGTCTTCTGTTATAGTCTTTGTCTTAAAGTCTATTTTGCATGTATAAATACTGCTACACAAGCTTTTTGTTTGTCTGTTTCTTTTCTTTTTTTCCAAATGTCTTTTTTTCCATTCGTTTACTTTCAGTCTGTGTATGCCTTTTAATCTGAAGTGAGTCTATGTTAGGCAGCATATGTAAGGGTCTTGTTTTCTTACCCATTCAGCCACCCTATTTTATGATTAGAGCATGTAATCCATGTAAATTTAAAGTAATTGTTGATAGATGTAACTATTGCCATTTTAGTATTCATATTTCTGATCTTTTGTGTTTTTTTTCATCTTAAAGAAGTCCCTCTAAGTTTCCTTGTAATAATGGTTTCATGGTGAGGACCATCTTTAGCTTTCTCTGGGCTGGAAGGCTTTTTATCTATTCTTTAATTCTAAATGAGAGCTTTGCTGGGTAGAGTAATGTTGATTGTAGATACTAGCTTTTCATACTAGCTTTTTCAATATTAAATGTGATGAACATTTAATATTTCGTGCCAATCCCTTCTGGCCTGCAAAGTTTTTGTTGAGAAATCAGCTGACAGTTTTTTTCTTTTTAATTTTTTTTAATTTATTAGTTTCAGGTGTACAAGACAAGGTAATACTTAGACGTTCATCATTTATAACCCTCACACTGTGAACCCCCCTCCCCCCATCCACTATCCCTCTGACCTCACACTGAGCCATCACATTATATATATAAAATTATAGTTGGCATTCATTAATGTTTAGCTTCTGGTGTACAATGCCATGATCAGGCATCCACAGTATCCCTGAGGTGGTCTCCCAAATAGGACGCATGTCCATCGGATACCCAACAAAATCTTTACAACATTATTGAATATGTTCCCCAAATTAATTTTCAAAAAACCCTGAGGCCATCTTGTGGTTACCAGCTGCTTCCTAATCCCTTCACCTTTCCCCTTATCCCCAACGCCCCCCCCCCCCCCGCCTATCTAACAACTCTCGGTTTTTTCTTTGTGTCCCCAAAACTGTTTCTGATTAGTTCATTCACATATTCTTTTCTTTAGATTCCGCATATAAGTGAGGTCATATGGTACTTGTCTTTCTCTTTCTGACTTATTTCACTTAACATAATGTTCTCTAGATCCATCCATGTTGTTGCAAATGGTAAGATTTCTTTCTTCTTTATGGCTGCGTAATACTCCATTGTATAAATGTACCACATCAGCTGACAGTTTTATGGGAGCTCCCTTGTAAGTAACTAACCAATTTTCTCTGTTGCTTTTAAGATTCTCTTTGTCTTTAACCTTTGGTGTTTTAATTATGGTGTGTCTTGGTGTGGGCTTCTTTGGGTTCATCTTATTTGGAACTCTGTGCTTTCTTGGCTTGAATATCTATTTCCTTCACCAGGTTAGGGAAGTTTTCTGTCATTATTTCTTCAAATAGGTTTTCAATTCCTTGCTCTTTCTCTTCTCTTTCTGGTACCCCTAAGACATAAATATTGGTACACTTGATGTTGTGCCAGAGGCTCCTTAAATTATCCTCATTTTTTTTGTATTCATTTTTCTTTTTGCTGTTCTGATTGGGTGTTTTCTGCTACCTTACCTTCTAAATTGCTGATTTGATTCTCTGCTTCTTCTAGTCTACTATTGCTTTCCTTTAATGTATCCTTAATTTTAGTTATTGTATTATTTATTTGACTTTTTTTTTTGTATTCTATCTCCATTATTATGTTTCCTATCTCATTTTTGAAATTCTCTCTAAGATCATTGAGCATTAGTATAATCAATGTTCTGAACTCTACATCTGGTAGATTTCTTGTCTCCGTGTTGTTTAGTTCTTTTTCTGGAACTTTGTTCTATTCTTTTATTAGGGACATGTTTCTTTGTCTCCCCATTTAGCTGCCTCCCTGTGTTTGTTTCTATGTATTAAGAAGGGATGCTATGCCTTCCAGTCTTAGCAGAGTGGCCTTATGTAGCATGTGTCCTGTGGAACCCAGCAGTGCAGTCTCTATTGTCACAATAGCCAAATGCTACAGATGTGTCTCTTGTGTGGGTTTTGTGTGCCCTGTTATCGTAGTTGAGTTTTGGTTGCTATTTGCACATCTATGGGAGTGATTGACCCCAGGCTGAATGCTTGTGAAGACTGTCTGTAACTAAAGTGGAGGAGCTGTGGTGAAAAGACTGACCCTATAGTGCAGGGTTTGCTTTAGAGGCTCTGTTGCCTATCCAGTTTGCCCTTTGGGTGTGTTGTCTTTGTAGGCAGCCATGTTATGCTCCACCTAGGTTTGAAGCTGGCTACCAGCCGTGCCAGCCCTGGGGTCTCCTAGGAGGTGACCTGCTGCAGGCCAAGTTTAGCAGCAGCCCGTGCCTGGCCTGGGACCCCCTGGTATGAGCTACAAAACAATCAGCAGATGGCTGTTGACTGCACTGGGTTTACAGGTGCTTCAAGAATCTGGAATCTGCAAATCTAGTGCAGCTGTCACCTAGTGCTAGGCTTAGGGCTGCTCAGCCAGAGGTATAGGACTCTCCAAAGCCAGATGCTGATTTTTGGTTTTTTTGTGAACTTTTGAGAGATTTTAGAAAAGTCTGCATCATGAGCTGAAACAGATTGTATGAAAATACACTGGAAATGGCTTGGATGGGCCCCAAATTTGGAAGGGTCAGGGTCTCAGTAATCACTAGGTAGGGCAGATGACAAGTTATAGCCAGTTTGATGGAGATTCAGATATGGAGCCTGCCTTCGTCTGCACTCAGGAAGGGGTAGGACTCAACAAAGAAACAATGACTTTTGCTAGCTCCTCCCTTCGGGAGAAAGCTGCCCCTCCAGTTCTCATCCTGTAGCTAGAGAATTCATTTCCTCCCCATATATTACTGTTTCCTTTCAAGCTGCTGTCCCAGAGCTGGAACTTAGGGTGAGTGATTCCATCAGTGAGTAAGTTTGTGTGCGAACCCTTTAAGAAAATGCCTAGGACTGCAACCGTCAGAAGCTCACTCAGCCATAATCTACTGGTTTACACAGCTAGATGTTATGGGGATTTCTCTTCCTGGCACTGAAACTCTGGCCTGGGGACCCTGGTGTGGGGCTGGGACCCCTCACTCCTCTGGAGAGATCTCTGTAGCTGACATATTCCTCCCAATTTTTAATAGCCACATGCGGGTTTAGGACTAGCTTGTTCCATGTCTCTGTCCTTCCTACCAGTCTTGAGGTGGCTTCTTCTGTGTGTCTGTAGTTATAAGGCTTTGGTTCAGTTAGACTTCAGGTGATTCTTAATGATGTTTGTTCTGTAGGTTTGTTGTAATTGATGTGGTTGGTCCTGAGAGGGTGAGCACAGTATTTATCTATTCTGCTATCTTGACTGAAAATGCAAACTGTGACAGTCTTAGCATATTTTATAATTCAGTAGTTAGCTACATAAGGAATACATTCCTTGTTACAATGTCTGTGTAATTCAGTCAGCAATTACATTACTAATTGTTTTTTCTTATTTGAGATACCCTGCGAAGGGATTGATTATTTGCATAAGAAACAAAAAAATGTGATGAAAATTTACATAATTTTTAAAAGTTCATTTGTAATTCTGGTACCATTCTCTAAAACTCCTTTTTATAGCCTTATTTTATCTGAAATAGCCTAAAGTATTCTCTATTCCCAAAAGTTTTTCCAGTCCTCAAAATAATCCTCGTGATGACTTTTATAAATACAATCCAAAATTAAACTGCTGTTTTGAAAGTATTTAAAGTGAATATTGAAACATTGTATCATGTTCATATAATTTTGTAGGGCTATAGAAGCATCATGAAAAAAGTGTGCAGGTGTACATTAAGTGAATTTAAATCCACTAAGAGAAAACTATTACTAAGGTCTTGCCTAGACAACAAAAAGATTTATATCCAATAAAAAAGATTGGTGGAGAAAAGAATTATATATGATACATGTAGAAGTTATAAAAAAAGATGTTCTAATGAGAAGGGGAGAAATAAAATTCTTGGAAGTTAAAACAAGAACAAAAATTTCAAATAAAGGGATACATAGTGAAAGGAAACAGCTGAAAACTAACGTACTACTCCAGAGAATAAGTCAAGGAAATACTTTAGAATGTACAGCCAATAAAATATTTGAAAGTGAAGACAATTGAGATTTACTCCCAGACATATGAAACCCACCTATTAGGAATCCTAGAAAGAACTGAGATAATAAAATAGTAAAAAACTTCATAACTAAAAGGGGGAAAAAAATGGGGTCCTGAAACAACTTAGAGTTTAGAATTCCAAGGGTTAATAGGAAGTTCCTAAAACTTCTGGATAGAAAAGAAACCAAGCTGACTTATGGAGGTAAAAATCAACTGATTTTTTCTTATGAAGAGAATGAAGCAAATCTTCAAAATTCTGAGAGAAAAATTAATATGAACCTAGACTCATATATGCTGGAAAACTAACATTCAGAAATGAGAACAAATCATTCGAATATCCACTGACTCAGAAACTTCCCTGCTACAGACCAAGTCTGAAAGAATTACTCAAGGATATACTGAAAAATGAAAAAAAATAAAATAAATGAGGTTAATGAAGAGAAGCCCAGGGATCCAAGAAGTAGTGGAAGCAAAGAAGCCAGTAAAATATAAATTCTGGCATAATCAATTAATGTGAATATTTATGAATTTTGAGAGTATAATGATGAAATGCAATTAAATAAGAAAAAGCTATTGTTATCCTATTTGTGTACATTGTGAGTATAATTATGTACAAGAACTAATGATAATCAAATCAGAATTAATCATCTACTACATTCCAGTTATTATGCATTATGCTTTTACATATAATACATATTTTATTCCTCATAACAAACTTGAAAAGTAGATATTATTTTGTTTTTACAGAAGAGGAAAAGTAATTTGCCTGAATTCACCAGTTAGTAAGTGGGATTTTCCACTGGAATATGAAAACTTGTTTTCTTGCTCCTTTCCTGATATCAGGCTGTCTAATTATAATTATAAATTCTAGTGACCATCTTTTTCTGATATCTCTAGGCACTGCTCTGTAATTAGTTTCCTACTCATACCAACTCTGCCTACTCTTTACTCCTCTTATTTCTCTCATCATAGTGCCTCTCCAACCATATTATCATATCATCTCAGCCACAGTCTTTTTTCTGAATAAAAATGGGAATTTTTATGCATTGGCTTCCATAATAGTATATTACTAGAGAATCAGTCAACAGATGTTACTTATTTATTATTTATTTATAGGTATTTTTTTCTTTTAAAATCTGACATTCATTACTTAATTACCAAAGTTTCCATACAAACATTTAATTTTTGACATCTGAGTTATTATGAAAAGATCTCTTGGTTTTTTTTATTTTACATTAATAGTCTCCACTAAATAATCTTGCAAAGGCACATGCTGACCTCTTTGAATCTTAGTCTCACAGTGAATTATGTTGGAAAGGCTCAGTTACATATTTTTTTCCCCTCAGTGATTTTATGTCAGACCAAAAATAGGCAAGGAAGGAGAAAATTTTAACCAAAATAAAACAATGCTGCCTTAATATAGGAAAATTAATTACCTTCAACTCTGCAATTTTTATTTGTTTCTCTTACTAATTCTTATTCTTAGCTCCCTCCTGCATTTTATTTTTATGTTACGGATAGATGTTTCAGGAGACTTAATAAGCACTACAATAATTCAGACCTCAATTACTATTCTGATTTCCCTATTTCTGTCATTCCCTCACTCACCCAAAATGAAGTTCCTCTGAGTAAGTTTTGACTCTTTCCTGTCTCTTCTCCCATCCACCTTGAAACCGTCATCAAAATTTGTCAGTTTACCTCTCAGTTTCTTGAATTATCTACCTTTCTTTTCATTCCTGTCTACCTGGTTTAATATTAGCTGATCTCCTTCCCTTTCATAGCTTCCAACCCATTCTGTAAAGAAGGAAGCATGAGGAAGTAAAACTATTTTCATGATTACTCTTGGGAATTCATGATCCTGAAGGATGCCTCTTTGTGTTATCCTGTGATGTCATGTAGACTTCTTTCTTAAAAAGCTAATCCAACTGTTTTCTTCTCTACTAGAATCAGTTGATCTGATAGCAGTCATCTTAGACTTTTGTTCTTGAGTCCTTGCAAACTGCTTAAGAAGAACCTCTCCATTCTCAAGAGTTTGGTGGTAGAAATGACATGATCACCATTTCACAGAAGAGGAAAGCGAAATTAGTCTAAATTCTAAAGATTGAGCAATAAACAAAGATTGCATTTAGTTAAAATTACTCTTTTAAAAATGCCTAAGTCACATAAAAGTTGAAGCAGAGAAATACCACTTCTTAGCAATTCCAGTATATTTGGTTTTCCCTATACAATTGAAAGAGATCACTGTTTCTTCAAACTTAAGGACCAGATAAAGTAGTTAATGGTGTCCATTTTTCATTAGAAAAGGAAATATTTATATTTAGTTACTAAATCTGCACAGGAAGAAGCTCTGGTGTAACAGTTCTCAAATTGTTGTCTGGGGACCCCTCTTTCAGGGGTTTGGTGAGGTCAATGCCATGTTCATAATAATAGCGGTTGTTAGCATTTTTCACTCTCCTTTTTTCTTGAGTGTACAATGCAGTTTTCCAAACGCTACATAGCATGTGATAACATCATTTTCCGGATAGCTAATTGCATATGTGCTTTTGTTTCCTTGTGTGATAGATACGACCCACCAAAAAAAAAAAAAAAAAAAAAAAAAGCTGTTTTGGATCCTCAGTTACTTTTAAGAGTGTAAAGAATTCCTGAAACCAAAAAGTTTGAAAATAGCTCCTATTGTGCCCAAGGGGCTAATCATCTCTGAGAGGTAAATGGGAATGTTAGACTGATATCCTGAAGACCAGCAAGATAAGCCAACCTGTTCATCTCATGTTAGAGCTAACATCCATTGCAGAAATGTTTAGTGACTATGTCTTTAAGTATTTTGCCATTCTCCCTCACCCTTATCACTTGTTCGTATTGTTGAATTGTTTTAAGTGGATTTATGAAAAGATAATGTCACAGTATAGAAACTTCCACATATTCTTTCTTTAGAACCTATGTTAATATAATTCCGAAAATATTCTGTGCTCATTTGTAGTTTCTAAATATAAGTGTTCCTTCAGAAAATTAGGTATGGAGCCTAATGTGGATGTGTATACCATGGGAGTAAAGCCCAAGGTATAAATGTATGAACTAGCTGTAGTCCAGACCTGTCTGATGAATGCACCGTTCTCAGAGAGAAATTAAACTCAGTTTATTTTGATGGAGAGGTAGTTTCATTATATCTAAATGACACTTTTTAAAGAAATGTGAACATTGATCCCATTAATTTTTTGAGATGATATGTAGAGAATCTGTCATCTTCCATTTTGTGATTTGAGAGCCAAAACCGATTTCTAGAACAAAGCAAATTTATTCTAAAATGAGCTCTATGCAGATGAGGGAAATGACACATTTTAAAAAATGCATTTATTATCTCTTGCAAAAAAAAAGACAAAGGAATCACAACACTTTTTTTTTCTTTTCCTATTTGAAGTCTTCAGAAAGAATGTCTTAGCTTTTGTTAAAGAATGTGATGGAGTTAGAGTTGTTTTTTTTAATCACCTATAGTACAGTTATTAGGAATCTTTGATCAGGCTTTGCTAAGTCTTTCTGTGAAGAAATGGATACTCAGTTCTCTAAAAATTTATATTGAATTTTCTGAACTGGTATAACTACATTCCATTGCTTGCCCAATCTAGACCGTCCATTCTACCTCACTGTTTTCTCTAATCCAGTGTATTGGATTAGATTGATTACGTTGGGCCAACTTTTATTTGATCACTCACAAATTCACTAATTATCCATTAAGCAACTGTTCCCGTAGAGTTTGTCTTTATGGGCAACGCAGACTTAGATGTGTCATATTCCCTACAGCAGAGTCTCTACATAAAGACAGGAAGCACAGAATCATAACATCTCAGAACTAGAAAGAATCTTGGAGCATATACAGTCATATTTGGTTACTTCCAATAACAGGAAATTCCCTGCCTCCTCAGGCAAAAGACTGTATTATTGGAGAGCTCTGACTGATGCAATCTTCTTAGTTGTGTGTACAGAGATGTCATTTTTAATAGTCATATAAATGGCCAAACATAAGTGATATTGGCAACTAAAAGAGGCGAAATGAGTTCAAAATTAGTTTACGTGCTGTGGTTCAGGGATCATATCTTCAAGGAAGACAAATTCTCTTTGGGTTTCATGGAATGAGAAGAATTCTTAGAAGCAAAGACAGGGGGACTCTCTTGACACGAGGAAAGACCTGGAGTCAGAAAAGCACAAGATCTGTTTGGTGCAAGTGAATGGAGCAGTCGCCCTACGTACATGGCAAATAGTGGATCCTTAATAAATATTCATTGACTCAAGGATAAAAATTAAATAGTAAGTGAAGGATTTCAGAAGCGTCTTTCTTGTCCTGCCTTGCAGTGACAAGGGAGCAATATAGAAGGCTGATGACAAACAAGCACTTGCAACATCAGCCTCAGCCTGAGTGTCCTGACATCGACCCCTCAGACTTCGGTCCTTGCCTAGATTCTGCATTTGTAGAATTACCATTGCACTGGGGACTAACATTCACTTATTTTTACCCACTACATAGGATTTTAAAGCCTACTTTCCCCTTGTGTCTTAATAAAGCACTGGTTTTGCATCTCTCTGAAAAGGCTGAAAATTGCTGCCATCCCTTGAACTGGAACAAAGACCTTATTATCTTCTTTGAAATGGTCATAGTGTCTATCTGGACCTCCACCTCCTCTCTCCCCTGCTATTGAAGCATTAGAAATACCATGCACTTGACTCACTTCCTTCTAGCATGTGTTCTCTTTGGGTTCATTCTAAAATGATGTGAAATGTTGGAAATTTGCAGATAATTCAGCTTCCCACAGTTTCCCTGAGACCCTTCTCTGTTAGAAATAGCATTACTGTGATGAAGATACCCCTAGTACCCTGTGGGTCTTAAAGATTCTATAAATGGCTGACCACAGGATATCCCCTTTACACAAATTTCATCTGTGCCATTGAAAATGGACCCTTATGTGTTTGGGATCCAGCTGAAAGAGGACATAGTTCCATCAACAAGACTGACCTTAAATAGATCTTTAGCCAAAGAGGGAGAGCTAATAAACAATTAATGATGAACTTTCCCTTTCTTTTCTTTTCTTTTTTTTTATATAGAAAATAAGATTTTGGTAGAAATTACTTGAATAATATTTGATAACTTAAACCTCACAACGTACGCTTAAAACCTCACAACTTGGAAGCCAATATAGCATGAAACATTATCAGCACATGACGTCCAAAATGTGGCAACATTATTACATTCTCATGTAACAATGGGATCAAACCTCAAATTAAACGGAGTGTATTCATTCAAGTTTTAATAGTGTATTCTGTGTGCCTTTATCAGATGTAAAACGCAAATGTTGTTTAGCTACTGTGTATTTAATGTTAGACATAGACATCTTATTCAGAAAACCAAAACACCAAGGAGTCTAAGAGAGGTACACCAAAGCTCTTTGTAACTAAGAACAGTGAAACACACACACACACACACACACACACACACACACACACAAGAAAAAAAACCAGATCAACTCACAGACTGAAAGGAAAATGGACTAGAAAATAACACTATAAGTGCTAATTTATTCCACACTCATACAAAGAGTTGGATAATTGTAGTCCTTCTGGACATGAAAAGAAATCCATCATGCAGCTGAGAAATGTATGAGAGAATAATCCCAACTTAGAAGCATGCTGCAGGGCAATAGTTGAAATACGTTCTAACTGATGTCTACTGCAGATTGAAAAGAAACATCATATGGACAATTGATTGTTTCATGAAATATAATAAAAACAAGTTTTGAGGATGTATATATAAAAACATTGACCTATGTGAAGAGAAAAGGCATTTACTTTGTAATGCTATCAGGTGGTAATTCAATTTCCCTTAACTGAACTTCAAGTATGCTATTTCAGGTCATAGATTGGTGGTACTTATCATATAAATTGGCCAATAAAATTTACAAATAATCCCTTTAGTGCTTGGATTTGTGGTTGTATTTTTAGAAAAGAAAATCAATTTAATCCCATGCATTGGTTTTCTCCTTAAAATTCATTCAATTTGAATATGATTGACAGGGCACAGAATCATTATGCGGTCTGTTAGATGGACCGATTATGCTTATGAATATAAGAGTGGAGTGAATGAAAGTAACATGTAATTGATTCTACACTGGGTCTGGCTGTTCATTAACAGTTTGAATGTAACACAGTTGCTTCTCAAATGGAAATAATGAGAGCAACCTATGTATGTGCTCTCTCATCTGTTTGAAAATTCATTATGCTAATATTTTTTGCAGACTGTTTTTGCGGCATTTGTTTTGCCAAGGATAAGTCTGATTGAATCTTTGTAAATGATTTTAGTGCTTTCAATATTTATTTGTGATTCCAATCACACATTTTTCAATTTACACTTTTGGAAATGAAAGTGGGCTCTTGCTCCAACCCCCTTTAAAGAAAACTATCTATCCCACCCTGTTTTTAAAATATAGTTTAGACTAATTTCCAGGATAAAATGAGTGCAAGGTGGTTGTTATAGCTTCAAAACAAAAGAGCTGATATATAGACTGATTGATTTCAGAAATAGATGAGCAAAAACAGGTTCCATTTGTCTTGCCACCTTTAATCTGATAAGCACTAAAGGGCCTGCCATCCCATTTTCCATACCTCTTCAAAGGGTTGTATTTGAAATATTGATTAAAGGTACACATGTCATTGCTGTTTTCTTGGCTTTGCTCAGTTGTGAAAAAAAGGTCTTCAAACACTTGAAGGCTGTTTTCCTCTCTTGAATGTGGAGCTGCACATTTCTTGGAAATAGCATTACTTTTACTGCTCACAGAGAGATAGGATGCTGACTCTATAGCAGCCATCCCTGCCCTTTCCTTTGCCCATGAGTCTCTGCGAGATTTAAGACAGAAAAAGTAACAAAACTAGTGCTGGGCCAGGCAATTCCATATAGAAGCTACAATTACACTGTGATCTCTAAATTAAATTATATTTATAATTAATAACTATTAATTTCAGATTCTAATCTTTATCTTTGATTTTGTATTAAATCAGCAGTTTACTTATCAAGACAATAGGTCTGAGAACTCAATACTGGGAATAGATTTTTTTTCTTTGTGATGAGAACTTTTAAATTTCACTCTCTTAGCAACTCTCAAATACATAGGACAGTATTACTAACTATAGGCACTGTGTTATATATTACATCCCCAGGACATATTTATTTTATAACTAGAAGTTTGTACCTTTTGATAGCTTTCATCCAATTCTGCCACCCAACCCCCAACCCCTGCCTCTGGCAACAACCAATCTGTTTTCTCTATCTATTAACTCATTTTGTTTGTTTGTTTTTATTTTGCTGGTGTTATTGTTTTAGATTCCAAATATAAGTGAAATCACACAGTATCTGTCTTTCTCTGATTTATTCCACTTAACATAATGCCTTTAAGTTCCATCCATGTTGTCAAAAACGGCAAGATTTCCTTCTTTCTTATAGCTACATAAAATTCCATTGTGTGTGTGTCCATGCTATATGTATATCACATTTTCTTTCTCTGTTCACCCATTAATTGGGACTTAGGTTATTTCCATGCCATGGCTATTGTAAATAATGCTGAAATGCACATAGGAGTGAAGATATATTTTTGAGTTCTTTCAGATCCAGTAGAGTTGCTGGATCATATGGGAGTTCTATTTTTGATTTTTTGAAGAAACCTCCATACTGTTTTCCATAGTAACTGCATGGGAGTAGATTTAATCATGTTACTTTTGTATGGTTTCCTTTTTTTTGTCTACCACAAGACTTTGTAATTAAAAAACATGCTAACCAAAATAAAGCCCCAAGTGTCTGGAGAGTCCTGCATTTTAACCATTTTAAAATATGTCCACAAATTCTTTTCTACTCCTCCCATCAAGGTGTGGGGACTTTGTGTCTACCCTAGAAGTGGGTGGGATTGTGTGACAGTTGAAATTAATTGAGATAGTGTGTGACTCCCAAGGCTGGGTTATAAAGGATGACACAACTTCCACCTCTGGTACAGTTGCGCTTGGATCCCTGAGCTGTCATGTGAGAAGGCTGACTTCTCTGAGGCTCTCATCCTGTGAGTAAACCTATACACGACCACAGAGGATCTGAGACTACACAAAGAGGGAGAAATGTCTGTCCAGCCTTTGCTGCCACAGCCCCCCACTGTTCCCCTGCTACACACAGACTATTACAACCATCTGAGAGACCCCTTGCCAGACCTCCGAGCTGAGCCCTTTCAGGATTTCTGACCCAGGGAAACCAGAAGAAATAATAAAGTGGTTGTTAATGTCACCATGTTTCAGGGTAATATTTTGCACAGCAATAGCTAATCAAAATCTGCATGTATACCAAGTATAAGGCTAAAGTAATGAAATTCATGATAAACATGCCAAAATTTATATATAAAAATGTGTACCATTTCCTTCAATAAGTAGTCACCTTGGGAAAAATTTATTCATAATCATATTGTCATTGTGATTTGTGTCCTCCCATATTGATCTGTGACTTTGGGCATATCATCCTGCCTTTCTGGTTCTCGTGAATAAGAGAAAATAGATTTAATATTTTATACTGTTCTTTTAATTTCTAAAACTCCTTGACTATTATTCAAAATTCCTTGTTTGTTAAGATATGTACGAAGTATGTCCCTCTACTACATTTCCACTATAAAGAATGTAGAACTCAGTTTGCATATTAAAATTATAGTAAAACTTTAAAAATAAATATACGAAAAAAATGCCCTATTGTCCACCATTTAAACTCTACTTTTATCTGAAAATAACTATTTTATATAGAGAGATTATTGAGAGTAGCAAAATGAAGGGGAAATATACCTAGTGGAGTCTTTTTGTTAAATTCCTTGGAATTATATCATTCTTAAGAGTATTTACATATTTATAGTAATATAAGATCATCTTTGAAAAGGACATTAACAATCTTTACATGTTATAGGGCTGTGATAGATGAGACCTAGAAACATGGTTTAATAAACCATATACTCTTTGCTTTGATACCTTATTTAATTTTTGAGTAGAGAATGCATTCATGTAATTTAAATATCAAAAGGTATAACAAAGAAAATTTGAAGAGTCTGCTTCCCATATTTGCCTTGACCTTTGTAGTTTCCATCACTGCCCTAGTAGGCAATCACTTATTAATGGCTTATTAGTCCTTCCACAGATGTTTTATGGTGGTATTAGCCAAAACAAATGTATTCTTTCCTATACCTATGGGTATTTTCACTCTAATTAGATTGCTAATATCATACTACTCTACTTCTTTTTCTCTTTTCTTCCCTCCCCTCCTTCCTTTCTTCCTTCCTTTCTTCCTACCTTCCTTTCTTTTTCTTTCCTTTCTTAGTAATATGTCTTAGATACCTTTCCATATCTATACATGACCTTCAATGTCCTTTTCACAGAAGCATACTATTTCATTGTATAAATGTACAATTATTTTGGTAGTTTCCTACCGATGGACATTTGGGTTGTTTCCAATCATTGCATATTATACACAATGTTGCAGTGAATGACTTGTATAAATGTCATTTTGCATATGAGTAAACATATAATCTATAGGATACATTCCTAAAAATAGAACTGTTAGATCAAAAAGAGTCTACATTTGTAATTTTAATAGATATGGTTAAAATATTCTCTCTGGGGATGGACCAATTTGCACTACATTGTAGAAGCACATTTGAAAATTTGAACCATGACTGATGCTCTTTATCCGGATAAGAATGAATTAGACTATTTAGAATATATAGATCAATTCATCGTATGCATGCAGAGGAGTAATTGCATTTACAGCAGCAAAGAATCTTAGAGGCTATCTAATTCATCTCCTTCTCTTAGCTTTGAAAATGGAAGCACAAAGAGGAGAGTGACTTGCCCAAGGTCACACAGCTAGTTAGTGACAGATCTGCGACTTCTGACTTATCATCAGACCTTAGGCCTAACAGTCCAATGTTCTTTCCACACCAGAGCAGAGATGATAAAAATATAACAGTGAACACTGAAGTTTCCTTCTGTCATTCCTGCCTCTATGTTCAAGGTGCCATGGATGCTGTTGTTGATGCTGGTGGTGATAATTAATATTTTTTGAGCCTTAGCATGCGCCAGGCAAAATAATGCAAACTTAAGTGTTTAATCAAATTATTGCAATTAAACTAATCAAATTAAACACTTATGTTTGCATTATTTTATTTGTACCATGATATCCACAAATTTATATGAAAAATTTGGATTTTTCATGGATTGAATGTGTGTATGTCACATATATGTGTCCACTATGAAGATACTATTTTGTTTAATAAAATATAAATTAATACAAAGCATCATTGAAGTTATGAAAGCCATTTGTCACTAACTTGTTCTCAGTCAACGGATTCGGAAGCTATTATTGTGAAAGAGTAGTCTATAATACTTTTGATATTAAAAAATGGATCCTTATACTCCAAGGCTCGTGAGCCACTTGACCATGTTTATGTTTCTCTTAACCTTACAGACATCCTTCTGTACTCCATCTGTCTCCATTATAAGGTTAAATATTAATGATGCCACACAACACAGAAGAGACCACAGAGATCATCTAAGCAGCTGATTAGTTTTACAGATAAGAAAACCAATGTAGGGACCAATAAAATAATGACTTCATCTGGGGCACTCGGAAATCCGGCCTGGAGGTGGAATTAGAAGACAGGACTCCTGACTGAATTTTATAACAGAAAAAAAAGGCATTCCAAAGAGTTACTCACAAGTACAATGAACAATTAAAATAATGAAGGAAATTTCTTTTTGAGCCTCATATTAATTCAACTCCAGCTTTGTGGATCTGTGAGGTCATTTTGTTGATCTTGGAAGTTGTAAATTTAATATAGAGCATAAAATATAGAGATTACTATTTTGATGTTGGGGAGACTCATTTATTGGCTATTTGTTCTCAGATTTTTAAGTTAAACGGAGAACTGAAGATATGCAAGGGATATTTTTTCATAAATTTAAGTTATGTGGACAATGATGGCTAAGGGAAAAGGCAAGGAAAAAGTTGATTATGTCATTGTTTCCTGATCTCATGGGCTCCTTTTTCCCTCTTTTCTCCCTATTAATGGCCCTAAGCTCTGTTTTTATTTAGCTCACATAGACACATCTTTATGACCCCAGATAAGAGGTACTTATTCTTGGCCTTCTCCGTTCATAAAATAAGGAAACCAAGGTCATATCCCATTGTTCCTTTATGTATTGTGTTTCATGTACAGAGGCAATGAGGAAGGAGGGAAAAGAAACACGGACTTCATCTTCAGCAATGCAATGAGGATGCCAAAATGTCCCTGGAACATTTCCCAAAGGTTAATTTGTGGAGATTTAACCCATGATACTCTGCAAACATAGGTTTCGGTAATCGAATGCATTTCAGAAACAGAGCATTCTGTACACCTGACACACAATGTGCCATCGCATATTAAATGTCCAGTGAGGTCCTGCACTGAGGTACCTGGTTTGACTTCATTTCACCCAGTGGTTCCCAAATTTAGCTGGCATTTAAACCTATGTCTTACTAAACTCACTTTGGAAAATATTGCCCTGTAGCGTTATCATACCTGGCTACAAACAAGTAGTCACAAAGGGGAAGATAAAGCTAAGTACAATCTTCATGTATTATAGCATTCATTTAAAAACACAGACTAAAGTAAAATACTCATATAAAAGTCATTACATAGAGTACAGGACTTGTATTATTTCGCTATATGCAATTCCTACTTGTTACTGTTATTACAAAAATATCACTGTGTGCTTTCCGTTTTTGGTAAATGCAATCTAATCTCCATTTTTCCTTTCCTTTTATTGTAGCAATTCTCACTTTAAAGTCACATTTGCTTGTGAAATAATATCTGCATAAGCTTGCTGGCAATGTTTCCACCTATTTTGATCACAAGATATCATCTTTAATATTATCTGATGAGGATTTAAATATTGTTTCAGAGTTAAAATTGGAATCAACATTTTGGGAATTTTCTCAAACATCAAATAATACTCTTGACATTTAGCAGGCAATCAACAAAGATTTTTTTTCCTTAGTGATTTATTTTCTGATCTTTAAATTTCATGTGCAACTTAAAACTATTCCACACTCTCATTTTTGTAATGTGTTCTTATTATCTTATCATTGTTTTTGAAATTAACTTGTACTGATTAGTCAAAGCAAATAATTTCATTTCATTATAATATTCAATAATATGAGACGAAATTTGTCTTTTTGATTAAAGTTGATTAGTTCTTGTTACTTATATTAATGAAATGAGTTAAAAATCCAGATTAACAGATAAGACTGGGAAGCAGGAGTTACAAGGTATTTTCAACTAATTTAGATTAAAATTCATTTTTTAAAAAATAATTTTTATTGATTTTAAAGTTAGGACAGTCCTTTTTCATTATCCTCCTAAATTTAAAAGTTTTGTATGTGTAGATACTAAAAAAGTATCACCAATGGCTGGTTTTATATGCAAAAAGAAAAATCTAATGTTGTGTTTTAAATATATAGAGGTTGAAAAATATGGATTGTTTTTTTCAAAGTTTAAATATAGTAAAAAACAGAAACTAGGTAATTATTCGGGACTATTATCCCTAGAGTATCTAATGTATATGAGAATTGGTAGGTTGCACTTTAAAATTGGTGGGGATGCTTTAAAATTATTTATTTTTTTTAATTTATTGGGGTGACAATTGTTAGTAAAATTATGAAGATTTCAGGTGTACAATTCTGTATTACATCACCTATAAATCCCATCGTGTGTTCACCACCCAGAGTCAGTTCTCCTTCCATCACCATATATTTGATCCCTCTTACCCTCATCTCCCACCCTTCATCCCCCTTACTCTCTGGTAACCTAGTTTACCCTCTCGTAAACTATAGTCTGTGTCTTTGAGTTTTTGTATCTCATTTGTTTGTCTTGTTTTTTTTTTTTGTTTTTGGTTTATATACCACATATCAGTGAAATCATATGGTTCCCTGCTTTTTCTGTCTGACATATTTCGCTTAGCATCATACTCTCAAGATCCATTCATGTTGTCACAAATGTTCCTATATTATTTTTTTACCGCCGAATAGTATTCCATTGTGTATATATACCACAACTTCTTTATCCATTCATCTATCAAAGGAGATTTGGTTGTTTCCATGTCTTGGCCAACGTAAACAAAGCTGCAATGAACATTGGAGCACACGTTTCTTTATGGATAAATGTTTTCAATTTTTTGGGTAGCTACCCAAAGAGGGATTGCTGGGTCATATGGTAATTCTATTCATAAATTTTTGAGGAACCTCCATGCTGCCTTCTATAACGGCTGCACCAGTCTGCATTCCCACCAACAGTGTATGAGGGTTCCTTTTTCTCCACAGCCTCTCCAACACTTCTTACTATTTGTCTTGATGATAGCCATTCTGACTGGGTTGAGGTGATATCTCATTGTGGTTTTTATTTGCATTTCTCTGATGATTAGTGATGTCGAGCATTTTTTCATATGTCTATTTGCCATTTGTATGTCCTCTTTGGAGAAATGTGTCCTCAGGTCCTCTGCCCGTTTTTCAATTGGTTTGTTTGTTTTTTGGTTGTTGAGTTTCATGAGTTCCTTGTATATTTTGGATATTAGCCCCTTATCGGAGGCACTGTTTGCAAAAATCTTCTCACATTCAGTCGGTTGCCTCCTTATTTTGTCGATGTTTTTTTTTTTTTTTTGATGTGCAGAAGCTTTTCGGTTTCATACAGTCCCATTTGTTTGTTTTAACTTTTACTTCCATTGCCTTTGGAGTCAAATTTATAAAATGCTCTTTGAACTCAAGGTCCATAAGTTTAGTACCTATGTTTTATTCTATGCAGTTTATTGTGTCAGGTCTTAGGCTTAAGTCTTTGATCCATTTTGAATTAATTTTGGTACATGGTGACAGATAGCAGTCCAGTTTCATTCTTTTGCATATGATTATCCAATTCTCCCAGCACCATTTATTGAAGAGGCTGTCTTTCCTCCATTGTATGTTTTCAGCTGTATGTTCTTAGGCTGTCTTTCCTCCATTGTACGTTTCTTTGTCAAATAGTATCTGTCCATATTTATGTGATTTTATTTCTGGGTTCTCAATTCTATTCCATTGGTCTATGTGTCTGTTTTTATGCCAAAACCATGCTGTTTTGATTATTATAGCCCTGTAGTACAAGCTAAAGTCAGGGAATGTGATACCTCCAGTATTGTTCTTTTTTCTTAAGATTGCTTTGGCTATTCAGGGTCTTTTGTGGTTCCAAACAAATCTGATGATTTTTTGTTCTATTTCTTTAAAAAATGCTATGGGGATTTTAATGGGGATTGCATTAAATCTGTATATGACTTTGGGTAATATGGCCATTTTAACTATGTTGATTCTTCCAATCCATGAGCACGGAATGGCTTTCCATTTCTTTGTGTCTTCTTCAATTTCTTTCAAAAATGTCTTATAGTTTTCAGCATATAAATCCTTCACATCCTTGGTTAAGTTTATTCCTAGGTATTTTATTCTTTTTGCTGCAATTGCAAAAGGAATTGTTTTTTCTATCTCTTTTTCTGAGATTTCATTGTTGGTATATAGGAAAGCAATGGACTTTTGTACGTTGATTTTGTAGCCAGCAACTTTACTGTATTTATTGATTGTTTCTAATAGCTTTTTGGTGGAGTCTTTAGGGTTTTCTATATATAGCATCATGTCATCTGCAAAGAGTGACAATTTAACTTCTTCATTCCCAATTTGGATGCCTTTTATTTCTTTCTCTTGCCTGACTACTCTGCCAAGGACTTCCAACTCTATGTGGAAAAGCAGAGGTGATAGGGGACAGCCCTGTCGTGTTCCTGAATGTAGAGCAAAGGGCTTCGGTTTTTCACCATTAATTATGAGATTAGCTGAGGGCTTGTCATAGATGGCCTTTATTATGTTAAGATATTTTCCTTCTATACCTATTTTATTAAGTGTTTTAATCATAAATGGATGTTGTATCTAGTGAAATGCTTTTTCTGCATCAAGAGATATAACCATATGATTTTTGCCTTTGATTTTATTTATGTGATGTATCACATTGATAGATTTGCAGATGTTGATCCATCCTTGTGCCCCGGAGATGAACCCCGTTGGTCGTGATGAATAACCTTTTTAATGCATCGTTGTATTCAATTTGCCAGAATTTTGTTTAGGATTTTTGCATCAGTATTCATCAGAGATATTGGTCTGTAGTTCTCTTTTTTTTTGTGTTGTCCTTACCAGGTTTTGGTATCAGGGTAATTTTGGCCTCATAAAATGAGTTAGGGAGTACTGTCTCTTCTTCAAATTTTTAAAAGAGTTTGAACAGGATTGATATTAGATCCTCTTTGAAGGTTTGGTAGAATTCACTAGTGAAGCCATCTGGTCCCGGACTTTTGCTTTTGGGAAGGTTTTGGATGACTGATTCAATTTCGTTACTGGTGATCGGTCTGTTTAGATTTTCCAGTTCTTCATGATTCAGCCATGGAAGGCTATATGTTTCTAAGAACTTGTCCATTTTTTCTAGGTTATTGAATTTGGTGACATATAGTCCTTCAGAGTATTCTTGGATAATCCTTTGTATTTCTGTGGTGTCCGTGATAACGTCCACTTCTTCATTTCTGATTTTGTTAATTAGTGTCTTCTCTCTTTTTATGTTAGTGAGTCTAGCCAAGGGTTTGTCAATTTTGTTAAACTTTTCAAAGAAGCAGCTCTTTGTCACATTAATTTTTTCTATTGTCATTTTGTTCTCTATTTCATTTAGTTCTGCTCTGATTTTTATTATTTCCTTTCTTCTGCTGACCTTGGGTTTCACTTGTTCTTCTTTTTCTAGTTCTTTAAGGTGTAATATGAGGTTATTTATTTGGGATTTTTCTTGTTTCTTGAGATATGCCTGTAATGATATAAATTTCCCTCTTAAAACTGCTTTCGTTGCATCCCAAAAATTTTGGTAGGATGTTATTTTCATTGTCATTTGTTTCTATGTATCTTTTGGTCTCTCTTCTAATTTCTTCTTTGACCCAGTCATTCTTTACAAGTATGTTTTTAATCTCCATGTATTTGTGTTTTTTCCTGCTTTCTTTTTGCAGTTGATATCCAATTTGAAAGCCTTCTGATCTTGGTATGATTTCAATCTTCTTAAATTTGCTGAGGCTGATTTTATGTTCCGATATATGGTCTATCCTTGAGAATGTTCCATATACACTCAAAAAGAATGTATAGTCTGATGTTTTAGGATGAAGTGCTCTATAAATGTCAATTATGTCCATTTCATCTAATGTGTCATTTAGGGCTATTATTTTGTTATTTATTTTCTGTTTGGATGATCTATCCATAGCTGTCAATGATGTATTTAAGTCCCCTAGTATAATTATGTTTTGGTCAATTTCTCCCTTTAGTTATGTTAGTAATTGCTTGGTATATTTTGGTGCTCCCTGATTGGGGGCATAAATATTGATGACTGTTATGTCTTCCTGTTGTATAGTCCCCTTTACCATTATGAAATGTCCATCTTTGTCTCTTGTTACCTTTTTCACATTGAAGTCTGTTTCATCTGATATCATTATGGCTACACCTGATTTTCTCTGGGTACCATTTGCTTGGAGTGTCAATTTCCACCCTTTCACTTTGAGTCTGTGCTTGTCCTTGTAGATGAGATGTGTCTCTTTGAGACAGCATATGGTTGGGTTTAGTTCTTTGATAATTATTTATTTTAGGGTTATTACTGATTATCATAAATTTTCTTGGCATGTTTTCAGAAATGTGTCCTTATTTATTGTGTATAATGTCTGAAATATTACTTTATTTACAAATAATGTGTAGCATTGGTTCTTTCTTCCCAAGTCAATTTAGAATGCTTATATTTCAGGCAATTATTTCTTAATTTATTTCCCAACAAGGTTTTCTCTTTTGACAGGGTGCCAATTATTCACATCACATTTTATAATCTGTTTAATCTTGATCCGACCAATATTAATGGAACAATTTATTGGTAGGGGTTTCCTTTTCACAATTATCACCTTCTTTGGAAACTGCCTACTTTCACGAGGTTGTGCTATCTAAATCTTTTACCAAGAAGTATTGACATCATCAATATTTCTTAGCTTGCTTGTCTCCAGGCTCCAACACAAATACATAAAATAAATAAAGCACCAATTATGTGAAAAGTTAAAAATACCTAGCTTATATTATTTTTTCTTCCTTATGCATTTACAGATGTCATACATACTGTAGGGCCAATAGCAAGAGGCCATATTAATGGTTCCCACAAGGAAGACCTTGCAAATTGCTATAAATCATCTCTGAAGCTGGTGAAAGAAAATAACATCCGATCAGTTGTAAGTACATTTATGTTCCTTATTTCTTATTCTTTTTAAGACTTTATATTTTGGAAATCAATGTTCAACCATTTCCAAAATTCTGTAAATGAAATTTAAGGATCTTAGTAAGTGATGCAGTCTGTTGGTTATCTTGACTCTACTCTTTTGTATGCCCTAAATATTTGCAAAATTGTTCATGATGTTTTGGGATTTAAAACATCATGAACAATTTAGAATCCCCAAACTGGAAACATCTCATCTACTTTCTTCTCTCATTTTCCTATTATCTTTTGAAGAAAGTGTGTGTGTTTTTACTTGACAGTTGTTCTTATAGATTTATTTTCCTCTTCCTAAACTAATACTCTGTAGTTGGGTATGCCACATTCCTTCTAAGTTTTATCAATTCAGTCAGAGAGAGTGTAGAAAAGTGTGGATCTAATCTATTTCTTTACCAGTAGGTTGAGATGAAAGAGAATCTTCTCTAGTGAGATTTGAAGGTATTTATTCACCTGCTTTTCTTTTACAACATGTACTATGTTTATTACATCTCAATTACACAAGGAAAATAAAATTAGGAAAAGAATGAGAGTGTAAGTACTCAATAGTGATTTAATTTGTGCAGAATCCTGTGTGTCTTTTCATATAGCCTTGATGAAACTGTGGGGCAGGGAGATAGTTAAACATTTGACTTCTTAGAAGGTTGAATGAATCAGTATTGCTTGGGAGTTCACAAAAGTGGTGGGTTTATTATTTTCATGAAGAAGCACTGAGAATCAGACACATTTAGATATACTTGGTCATTGCTGTACTTTTCATGCATAATTAAAATTATGAAGTGACTTTTTCAATGTAAATCGCTGAGTTTGCTTAGAATAAGAAAATTTTCTTATAAGCTTATTATGCAGCCTTTTAAAACTTTGGATAATTATTAACAGAGCCGGATATTTTATTTCACTCTTGGATGTTTAATTTCTTTTCTCTTTGCAAATGAATCAATAAGTATTGTAAGATTGTACTCTTAGAGGAGAAAGCTCAAGTTCAAAGAGAATAGAGCAAAGCAAACTACTAAACCAGTAGGATAATTTTGTTCTCTGTAGAAATATAAGGGAAATCAAAACAGGCGTTCACATTCAGGGAATAATTAAAATTTTGTCAATATGGCTTATTGATTAAAAAGGCATGGAGCTGAAGTGCTTGGAAAAATAGTTATGTATAGAAATTTCAAACCTGGGAAATACGGACCTTGAGACCTGAAGAGAATTTGCTAATGAATTCCCTGATATCTCTAATGATTTTTTTAAGCAAATAAATAAGATATGGTTAGTCCATTAGAAACAGTGTAAAAATGGTACCCATTCTTTTAATAGGGAAAAAAAAAACCACATCTCTAACTCTGATTATATCAGAGCAATCATATCTGCTATTACACTATATGCAATTATTAGGTAAGGAGAGGAATATTTATGCACTAAGTTAAATTAACTCTTATAAGATGGCCTACAGATGGACTGAAGCAATATCTCATCATTCTGGAATTGGAATTAGGTCTACCTTAATATCTTTTTTGCTGATCTTGAGGGTATACATGTTATTTGGATAAAATTAACAGGTGGTGAAATTATTCTAATATTAGTAAATAAAAATGGAGATGGAAAATATGTGCAAAATGTGAAACAAAATGTCCAGCTAAATTAATGTCCATGTTATGACATGGTTAACTGAAGTCACCATCACATGTTTTGTCTTTTCTCCATAAAAAGGAAGAATGTTTTTCTTCCTTCCTTTCCTTTCCTTCTCCTCCCTCTTTCTCTCCTTCTCTTCCTTCCTTCTTCCTTTCCCTCCTTCCTTCCTTCCTTCCTTTCTTTTTGTTCTTGAAGGAGGAAACAGACTTTTACTTTATATGGAATGTCATATTCTTGAGCAGTATTGAAAAACGAATAATGCCAATGCCATCAGATCTTCATTATTTGGGGGGGAATAAAAAATTCTTAGAAACGTGATGAAGACTGGATATGCGTTTTATAGTAATAGCTTGTACTTTATAAACTTATCACAGTAAATGTGGAGAGAGGGTTGATATTAAAAGCCTGCTTATTAAGATAGAAAATAAACTTAACTTGGGCTCATTATATACGTTAAAGAAATTTCTCATAAACCCTTATGCAGAGTGGCTTAGTGTTTGTTTTACCAATTATCACTGTATGATCATGGAGAAGTCATATCAATATTTGTAGACTCAGTTTCTACATACAAATAATTGGTAAATTATCACTGTTATCTCAGACCTAACTCATGGGGTGATTATGGAGATCGATTGAGATAATAACATAAGATAACTGAAAAAAAATGTAATTGTCTATAACGTATTTGGCAATATTACTTCAAGTATAAGCCAGTTTCATATTTTATGATTTGACAAATTTAGGAGATGGAGAGCATTCTTGCTTTGATATCTGTTTTGAAAACCAGACCTCTAGACATTTATCATATCATTTTTGATGTTTCTAAACCAGAAATAAATTATTATAAAGCATTCAATTAGTATATTTGTAAAGGAAAAAAAATCATTTTTTTCTTCTTCCTGTATAGGGAAAAAAAAAAAAAACCTTATTCTTCCCTACTTTGTGTTTCTTCATTGTGAGTCTCCTTTACTACTACTCAAAACACTTCACTTCTAGTCAGTCACCAAATGTATGGAGATTTTTTTCCCATTCCAAGCAATTCTCTGCAACACCAGCTGGGTGTCCTACAATTTAACACAATCTGACACTGTCTACACAGAGATAGCACCAAATCCCAAAGATTAGGTTCTCAGTCCCACAAGAGTGCACACACACACACACACACACACACACACACGCACACTCACACATTCAGATGCCAGTCACAAGCAGAGGTTATCACCTGTGCTTCTGATCAACTGGCGATAGATCAGAGGTTTCAATGATCCTGTCCTCAGATTCAATTAATTTGCTAGTGTGGCTCACAGACTCATTTTCTACATTTACAAGTTTATTTAAGAATATGATAAAGGAGACAGATGGAGTTATACATAGGGTACAGTCTGGGAAAATGTTGGGCACAGGAACTTCTGTTCCATGGAGTAGAGTCATGTCACCTGCCCAGTGTGGATGTGTTTGCCAACCTGAAAGCTCTTCGAACTCCATACTATTAGGGTTTAATGGAGGTTTCCTCACCTAGGGATGGCCAATCATTAACTCTATTTCTAGACCCTCACACCTCTCTAGAGGATGAGTAGTGGGTCTGAAAATTCCAAGCTTCAAACCATGGCTTTGTCTTTCTGGTAACCAGTGCCCATCCAGAGGTCTCCAGAGGCCCACCAGAGTTGTCTCATTAGAACAAAAGATGCTCCTGGTGCTCCTATCACTTAGAGAATTATAAGGGAGCTCTGTGCCAGGAATTGGGGACTGAGACTAATAATATAATTTTGTTATCTCATAAAATATGTATTTAGGTAATTAATACTATTATTAATATTGCTAAAACCTATTAATAGTGCCTCATTTGTAATAATCAGCAATATCATCGTTAATATTACCAACTAATGACTATATTGATAACACAGAGCATACTATAGCTTTTATTGCTCAGTACTTGCATTGGATCAAATTAAATTATACTAATCTTGTCACCACATGGAACTGACTTAAATTTATAATCTAATTTTTAACTTTTCAAAAAATATTCCCACATTATTATGGTTTCTCCAACTAGGTTTTGTTTTACAACAGAAGTACAAAAATAAATAAAAAATAACGTGTTAGAATGGGGTAACAGATATGTAACAAAGTAGCTATAAACCAATATGGTAAATGCCATAATGGGAATATATTACTCTATTGGTCTAGATCACAGAGCAGCTAGACTGTGCTGCAACTACAAATAACATCAAAATCTCAGTGACCTACATTCATACATCCTGGTTATGGACTGTGCATCATCTCATAGTTGCACTACCTGGAACTGACAACCTTCTCAGCCATAGAACAGAGACTTTGCAAAATCATGCATGAACTTTTTACTGTCTCAGGTTAGAAGTGATACACATTATTTATGCTCCCATTTTATTGGCCAGAACTATGCAATAGCCCTGCCTACCTGCAAGGGGGCCAGGGAAATGCCCACGAATAAATGAAATATTTAATGGGCACCACTTTCCTGTCAAAGTTAAACCGAAAGCTTTGGGATCACAGCAGAAGGTATCAGAGATAACTATTTTATACTAATTTCTTCAAAAGAATGTATTATTCAATGTTTTATTGGACATAAAACAAATAGTGTGATCATTTATTTATTTGATAAATATTAATAATATCTACTATTTACTAAGATATATTTAGGTATCTTCTAAGACCCAGGGGATATAATGGTTATCTTGAAATATACAATTTGTTTCCATCTCCTGACCATCCAGACAAATAAATAGACGATATCATGTCAACCATTTTATGATTTGAGAGTGCTCTCTTGTTCTCTCATCACTTTTAAATTTCTTCTCACAGATGCCTGAAATTCCATAATTAATGTTAATTTATGATGGTCAGCCATATTCTTTCTCTGCAGTTTTCCTTTAAAATGCAAATACTCATGAGATCATCAGATAATTAATTTTCTAATATCTTCATACTAAGGAAGTTATCAAATTACTTTTTACTTTGGCAGGAGAAACAGAGGATGATAAAAGTACTAAGTACCCCAGTCTGAGGGAGGAGGAAAATTTAAAAGCAGTCTGAGGGAGGAGGAAAATTTAAAAGCAGTCTGAGGGAGGTTGGAAAAAACAGAAAATAGAGTGGGGTACAAATAAATTATCTCATTTTTGCTTAAAGGAGATACTTTTTAAATAGAGAGGCGTTAAAAATGACAGTCACACATAACTATCCAGAAATAAGGTAGTTATTTGGTTATTGAATATGACATTTGTGGATAAAATTTTCCTTATGAAAAAATAATATTCCTTTTGTTAATTTAGGAAGAAAATTTCCTTACCATCTTTTTTTCTATCCATTTATGTTTTGTGGCTTTTTTTTCAATGTATACTCATATGTTTGCTTTAGATTGTAAAATAATAAAATAAATTAACCAATACATCTAATGGTTCATTTTACAGTGGCACATCTTTTCTATGAATTATTAATTAACCCATCTTTATTAATATCAAGGAATGTTTAAATTTAGGACTTTAATAATGATTCCTGTTCCAATAAAATATATGGCAATATTCCAAGCTTCCTAGAACTAGGAATAGGAATAGGAATAGTTTGTGCAAATACCTTATTCCTTCCAAATTACTTCCAATATAATTCAAATATTTTTCTCCAGTGTTGAGTTCCCCTTGGACAAAATTCAAATATATGCAAATTTACTTTTCTATGCAATCTTGACAACCTTGAGAATGTTGATTTCAGTATAGGCAAATTGTAAGGCACCATGTAGGGCATAATTAGAAATACAATGAACTGGAAATGGGAATAGGAAAAAAAAGAGTTGAAAGAAAAGTCAAGGAGAGTGCAAATTTTCTCATTAAGGCTTTAGGAAAGATAAAGGTAGATGTCAAAAAAATACACTGAGGTCTTAGATCCACAGTATTCTCACCCATGTGACTTAAGAAATGAATAATCTGGCTAGTAAAATAAGCAACCAAATTATTTTGATTTCTGGGACAATATTGTGTCCTGAGAAAGTTGAAAGGATGTTGTAGAATTGGAAGAGGATGATACATATACAGAACATCCTCTTGCATGTATGTTACCTGAAACATACAAATGGAAATCATTCATACTGGTGAAAATCTTGGTGAAACCTCAGGGTGAGTGTAGGGTTGAAGACAGGGAAGCAAAATTCCTATTGAGTAAGGGCTGGTAAACAGAAATAGTAATATTGTATCCATTATCACCAGGTGACAAAATATAGTGAATTCAGTTTGACATTCTATGAGTGAGAACATATAATAATAAATATATGTTTTTTTATAAAATGATCGTAAGCTGAATATAAACCAGGTATTATTTGTGTTAAAATCATTTCCTTATAAAAATATAACTAATAATTAATATATGAATTTGCTAGTTTTATGTGATTATGGACAGACTAAAAGTTAGACATTTATTTAAATGGTGTGGACCAGTGTGATCATCATGTGAGTGTCATGCTAGATGATTTATTGAACGAAAAAAAAACATTGTAAATCTTCACTGGTAGGGAACATCCAACACCAACAGAGATTCCTTAAAGCTACAGGATATTTCCTCCATGAGTCATAGACTTTGAGGAGTAATAGCTTCCAATGGAAGAGATGGTAGAGAAATTCAGTGCTACCTTTAGGCATTTTGGTAATAAGTAACGTTGGAATTCTGCATTTAATTGTTTCACTGTAGTGAAGGTTTGCATTTTAAGGTGTAGTCAAGTGAATCTTAGTTTTTTCTACAAGTTCCCTTCTAAGAGGGTTGCCATGGCAATGCATTCTCAGCCTGAAATTCTTAAATGCTGGTTTTATTTCATTATCTGAGTTTCCATTACAGGCCGCATCAATCAGTGCAGTCAGTTTTTCAAGAAGACTTTTGCAGCTTTAAAAAAAAATATGACCTTTTAATTTATTACCTCCACTCCTCTGCCTAAGTTGATATCACCATTGCCCAGCCAGCTCTTTATCTCAAAGTACCCTCTTCTGTGGAGCCTTCAGTTTCATCTTTTCTCATTTCCTTTTAGGCAACATCTAGTCTTGGTTCTCAGCTATCTCATTTACAGAAGATGATGCTAAGTCTCTGTCTCTTTTCTAGCTGGGGTTCTAAAAGTAATGTGACTACTGATACTATTAATAAACAACAAGAACAAAACATCCAACTTTTTTGTTACACTGAGCTTCACTTTATAGTCTACAACAGTGCGTTCCTATACATCACCTCATTTGTTCTTCAAACTCTCCAGCTAGATGCCTGTGTTTCATTGATTTAGTTAAAGAGGTTTGGGGGCTGGGGAGAGGCTAAATCAAGACTTTTCCTTCCTCTTCTTCCTTACACTTACCTTTAAAAGATCTCCATGGGGACAAAGCCCCAGAGAGCAGTTTCCAGGCTCTCGGCCTCACATAGAAAGGTGCTGGCTCAGGTAGTAAATGGTCATCAACTGTGATTGGATGGCCATCAGCTGTGGCTAGTTGGCCGTCAGCTGTAACCAGTGAGCCATTGGCCACTAATATAACTGCTGTGGCTACGCTAGCAGAAAATGGGGGGCTAGCAAGGGCAGATTGTGGATTGTGGCTTGCAGAGAGGCAGATGCCGCCAGCGAGAATATAGTGGTATGACTCCCCTATGTATGGCTCCGTGGGTGTCCCTTTTTGGCCTCACCATGTCCTGCGCTCTTATGTGGGGAGCAGGACCAGAGACCCCGCATGCCACTGTGAGACAATCTCTTAATCGGGCATCGGGGGTACAAAATATGTAATAATACTTCCATCAGGTTAGTGTTACTAGGAATGACAAGTGACTAAGGATGGACAGTAGAGTAAAGGAGGAGGAAAAGCATGGAATGATGGTAAATTCACAGATCATGTCTGGGAAACTTGATTATACACTTGAACCTGTGTTTTTATGTACTGCACAGCTTGTGTCTTCCGGGAGCCACATCAGAGAGATGATCTGAGTTAGAGATCAGTCATTTAGCCATGAAATATAGTAATAGGGATAGCTAGCATTTTTGAACCCTCAGTGTGTGCTAGGCACTGTGTTTTACTAATTTAATCTCAAAACAGTTTTGAGTTAGAGAATGTGGTTTCTTCCACGTTACAGATGAGGCATATGAATCAGAATGATGATAAGTAAATTACTTAAGGTCCCACCTCTAACAAAAAGTGAAGGTGGGGATTAGACTGAGGAAGTCTAAATCCAGCGGCTTGGGCCTCTGTGTGATTCCTTTTTCCTCTCCTCTGCTGTGCCCCCAGCATTCTGTGGCCAGGGCCAGGGAGGTCACATCACGTGAGCTGACCAGGCGTACATCGAGAAACTGTCCCTTATTCCACAAAATGTTTCAATGTTTTTTTTTTTTTTTCTTTTTCTGGACAGTCATATAAGTAAAAACTTATTTATAAACAACAGAGTACATAAAAAAGACATTTTTGTTTCCATAAATTACTGAACTACCATGAACATTAAGGGAAGTTTGTGCTTCATTTCCTGACAATTTTACCAGGTGTGCCTGAGACCATCATGCCACCAATGGCCATGCTGCTTAGGGTAGTTGGCAATACATCACACCTGTTTACGTCTGCACTTGCAGATGTCCTCTTCATGGTGATCACATGCAGCGAAGCAACTGTCTAATGACTTCATTATGTGCTTCTTAATTCATTATGCCTTGCGTTAGGCAACATGTCGTCATGCCTGAGTCTTTACATATTGAAACAGATTTGAGTCTGTCACTTTCTGTTCATATCTCTTTTCTACTATACTTATGGCAATACACTGATTTTTAAAAATTGATGTATTATTTTGGTTTGGGTTCCCCTGGAAGCAGACCCTGAGACGAGATCTTTGTGCAAGTGCTTTATTTCGGGGACTGAGACAGGAAGCACTGACAGAGGCAGGGGGAAGTGAGAAAGGGAAGGGAAGGCAGCCAAGAGTCATTATCAAGCTAGTCACCACTGTCTACAGCTGGGGCTCCGTCTGCTGAGGAGCTCTAGGGAACCATGTAGAACATGCCTAGAAGTTGTCCCATCCGAGGGATGAGGAGAACTGAGCTATTTATCTTCAATTTCCCCCTGTTGTTGGCTGAGGATGGCTCCTGGGCATTAACTCCCCAGCATTTCTTGTCTGCTCCTTGTCCAAGCTGAGAGAAAGGCCTCAGCAGAGTCCACTGAAGGTGTTTGCTGGAGGAGGCTGTGGGTAGGCATGTCCCGTAGGCATGTCTGGGAAGATGTGGGTGGGGCCCTGACACCTTCTGCTTCATGTATATAGGTGAGTTATACTATTTATAGATGTCATTTCAGCGTAGTCAAGAGGGCTTTACAAAGTATTTACTACAAGAAAGGAATGTTGGGTGTGATTGAATTGAGAACCATTAGTTTAAGTCAAACTGAATTTCTGATAGGGCAATATGTTGAACACAGGTTGTCCAAAGATTTTTATTCTTGAAGTCAGGCATCCAAATTACCTGCTTCATTAACTATAATGGAATATAGATGTCATAAGGATGGTAATTAATGTAACTGGTGTTATATCCTATCTAATGCATGGAATGATAAAAGTGAATGTAATGCTTAAGTTATGGAGAAATAGTATCACAATATTGTGTCACTTCGGTTGAATTTTTTCTCAACATCTCACAATACTAAACTTTGACTCATCATGCAAACTGCAGAAGAGTTGGTCACCCAAGGTGGGATGTACTAAAATCCTTCATCAATTAGAAGATGCATATTGAGTTGAACAATTTGATTAAGAGGTTACCTTTGATTTTTTTCCAATATAAGGATTCTTTCAAATTATGTCTTCTTTTACCATTTTAGGAACTATGTTATCACACATTTTTGCGAAAGATTTTACAATATGATTATGAATTCTTTCTATAGGAGTGTCTGACACTTTTTGCTTCATCTCATCTATAGATGAAAGCATTATTTTTAGTCACTTGTACATTCTGCTCAAGTAACTCTCCTAGCAAAGACCACGGAAAGTATATTTAAAATGATAGTATAAAACATCTCAATTTAGCCAGATTTTTCAACTTAATTATTTTCAGTTCTTTAATCAGGCTAGAGAACATTCCCAGGAAAATCATTGCTGGTTTCTACAACACTGCCCTGGACACTATCAAAGAAAGTATATTACAGTGGAATTTGTATAGAAACAGTAAACAGACATGCGATGCAAGCTTTCATCTTGAGTGTTTTATTCTTCCCTGACCAAGCAGCAGTTATTAGATCACTGTATCATGAGGAAATAGTCAGTTCAAAACATGGACCACAGAGTCCCAAGCCTGCCATTAGATTTGAACAATGGGACAATTTTGGCATATATCTGGAGGGTTAATAGTCTAGCACGAAGGCATTGGATTTAAATGGTGCATTGTTTGTTGCAAATGTTCAGATTTTTTTTGTTTTAAAAGAGCGATTTCAAAGTATAGACTCTAAGCTATTCTTAAGCTGTTGAACTGAGAGTAAAAGGGCAAAACAAATAAAACAAATAAATTTTTTTAAATAAAAATAAATCTGTATCAAGAAAGCGCTCTAGTCTTGTTTATGTACAATTCAGTAGAGTTGCAAAGAGGATTATTATTATATTATTTTTAACAGAAAGTGTGTTACAGATTGGGTCCAAGCCACACCCTAACTATCTTCATTTGTTTTTGAACACACACACACACACACACACACACATACACACTTCTAAAGTGTGTAAAAGGTAAAATAGTTGATTGGTAGGTGTCTCATGGAAATAGTGTAGCGTTGTGTTTATAATTATGGCTTAAGTGCAGCAATATATTAACCACGAAGCTTTTAGCCACTGTGAGCTAAGTAGTCTCTCCATCTCTTTTCAGCCCCTCCTTTGGGAAATGTCCTTGTGGCAAGTATACTAGCATGTAAACTATCCCAGAGGATACACACAGAAAAGCTTACAGACCAAATTAAGTCATGACCTGCATATTTTATCCAATCAAGGAGAAAAAAAAACACAAAACAAAACAAAACAGGGAACAGAGAGGGTTGGGTTAACACACTTGGGCAGGGTGACAAAGAGTGGAAGGACTGCCTACATGATTTCTGGTTACACAATGTTCCCATGCCTTCTCTCTCTGCCATCTCAGCCTTCTCGCAGATGGTGTGGGTATGAGGACCAGAGCTGAGGTTTCAACAAGGCACCATGGCAGGTGGCGAGTATTTGGGGCCAACAACACATACTGGCTCTATCAGAAAAACACAGGGACAGGAGTGCCTGACTGGTAGCTCATCAATTAGTTAGTGAACAGCAGTGGGTATTATCTGTATTTCTAAGTCAGAGAGTTGTAGGGCCAAATGAGACAATGATGAGAGGTCACTTTAGGGATCACGTTGCTGTGGCCCTAGTAGTGGCATAATCCGTGCTCATGATTTGGTCTTGCCATTTCTTTCTATTTAGAGATAACACTCTTGTTTGTCTCATCCCTTTTATCGTGCCTTGTATCTTAGAGGTTATTAACTTAGTACTGTACTTAACACATCCTGTAAATTTTACCTATATTTCAAAAACCTGCTTTCTTAGTAATTATCGTTAACATGTAAGTTTCATACACCCAATTTGCTTTTCTTCTATAGAGGACTAGTCTCAAACAATACAATAAATATATTATACTTTTAAATAAAAAGGGATGATATTCATCAGTAAATGATTATTGTAACTAGGAATGAATAGGGATATGGGTGTTTATTATATTATTTTCTCTATTTTTCTGTCTGTGTTTGAAAATGTCCATAACAAAACAAATATAAATGTTTAAACATTTTTAAAAAATAATAAATGATAATAGTATGAACATCCTAGGATTTTCATGAAGCTAAAATAAAACAAAACTTATAAAGTGCTTAGAAGACTGATAGTAAGGTCCAAAATGGTAATTTGTCCAATAAATATTGAGCAACTACTATGTTCCAAGTACTTGGGACATATTTGTCCTCATGGACTGAAATTCTACTGGTAGTAATTTTCATTATTATTATTATTAGATGGTTTCACAACATTTCTAGATGATGTACTTTTATTATTACATTCTTGGGAAATTATCTCACTATGGTTGTATTTTTACCTTATTTATGTCATTCTTAAATCTTTTAAATGTTAAGAAGGTAGTAGAGCTGAGTATAGATCCAGCAAATGGCACTTCTATGAAATGTTAATAACATTTGTCAGTTAACACACATCCATATGGATAGATTATTATATGACTAGTCCTGTAAAGAAAGCATAGCAGCTAGTCCTGAAGATGAGGTTTTATTGGGCAATCTGATGAATTAATCAGAAATTTGGAGGAACAAGTAAAACAAACCTACATGAAGTCTTAAAAAACAATGAAAATCCACAGAAAAAAATTCAAGAATTTGATGGTTTTTAATGTAAAAAATATAATTAGTTGTATTTTCCTTACAAAAAGGAATAGCTAAAATCCATGCCAAATGCTTCAAATTTTTGGGGCTATTTGGCTACCATGGTGAGACAGAGTCATATGAGAATGTGTTTAGCAGTATGAATAAAGAATAAATTATATGTTCTACTGCTTAAAATAGAACTATTTCTTTATAGGGTCCATGTTTCATGCAAGAAGCTAAGCTATGTTATTTTTTTCCCATCGACAAAACCATAATTAAAACCCTTGAGGCATGTATTAAATACTAAAGAAATATATTAATTTTGTAGTGGAGAAATACAATAGATACCACATTGAATAATTTCAAGATTAACATCACCAATAATAAGACATATAAAAATCATGAGCCTCTTCATATGATGGACCAAGAAGGACACTCGATCATTGCTGTTGTATTTTTGCCACACACAAAAAAAATGTATAACCTCAGTCCAGTCACGAGAAACCATCAGGCAAACCCCTAATGAAGCACATTCAGGAAAATAAAACAAGGAAAGGTTGTTTGTTTCCTTTCTATTTTTATGGTATGTTGCATTAGTTGTTGTTGTTTTTAATGTTAAACCAGCTTTATATTCCCTGGATAAATCTCATTTATTCTTGGGGTGTAATTCTTTTTATATGTTGTTGGATTCATTTTCCTAATAATTTTTGAGGATTTTTGTATGTATATTCATTAGATGTATCAGTCTATGGTTTTATTGTGATGTCTTTGTCTGGCATGGGTATCCTAGAATTAGTTGAGAAGTGTTACCTCCTCTTAGTTCATACCTGTGGTCTCTAAGAAATGACTAAGAAACAATAAATAATTTACAATGTTATTTTTTTTTAAATAAGAAACTAATAGAGATAACATTGTGTTTTTCAAATTAAAGATATCTGCTGACAGGTTTTATTATTCCACAGTGGTGTTTCTGATTAATTGTTGCAGGTTATGTTTCCCAAGAAACACTTTGGAATGGAGTTTAGGATTCAGGAGGTTAATAAGGACATGCTTTTTTGATGGTCATCCATAGAAGGGAAGAGGAGGTAGAATAGAGTAGAGGGAAAAATCAAGGAGCTCCACAGTCTCATTGATGAATCTGCTGATCCTATGTGGAGTTCTGAAGCTGAGATGGCCCTTCAAAACTGTTCCAAGTTGGAGTGAGGAGTCTAGACCTTTATACTCTCATGCCAATTAGTCATTAGTTTGCAGGCTGCACCCAGGAAGGGCATGACCTTGGGATAAGTAGCTCTTCTCAGCCAAAAGCAATTTCTGGAGAGGGCTATCTGACGGCAACATTTCTAGCAGCTAGGAGAATCTGAGCTTTGTCCTGTTCCACAGCCCAATTTAGTCAACAGTTATGTATTAACTCTTGGGTAGGATTTTAAAATCTAATGGCTCTAGAAAAATAGGAATTGAGGAAAAATACAGTAAGTCCTTACTTAACATCTTTGATAGGTTGTGCGACTTTGAGTGAAACAATGTATAATGTAACCAATTTTACCAAAGGTTTATCTATATAAACAATAGTTAAATTCCTATAGCATCTCATTAGTGTTACAAATAAACGACATTATTTGAGGTTCTGTTGTACTTTGCTTCTTTTAGGAAAGTGAATGATAAGTGTAGTAACCTGAGGATTACATGTTTACTGGTCAGTTTCATAATCATTTTGAACCATGTATAGATGATATAAATGCAGGAAAGAGTTTTAATTTGTTCGTGGAACTGACACAGTGCTTTTCTAGCACATGCACTTATATTCCCTTCGATTCCATATTTTCATTTGTTGTTTGGTCCATTTGCAGGAATAAAATACATACATACATACAGACAGACAGACAGACAGACACACATACATACACACATAGGTCAATATCTGCATGTCTTAAATTATATATATATATATGTGTATATATATAAATATATATATATGTACACACACACATATATATATATATATACATACATACATACATACATATGTGCAGTGGAGCCAGATTATACTTTCTTGTAAGAACTGATCATTACAATTTCATGAATTATGTGAGCCAATCGTTAAAACATAGCCTTTATTAAAAATTAAATCATTTAAACTTACAATTAAATAACTTACATTAAACACAAATGTAATGCATTCTCAATATACAACACTACCAAATCATTTTATTACATTTTACTATTATCTATGTTCTTGGGTTTCTTTTTGTCTATTGTAACTGTATTGTGGAAATACTATAGTGATGGGCTACTGTGCACCACTTCCCAATTCCATGTTCAGTGATATCACATAAGTAGTTTTAAATTGGCCAGGGTGAGAGTATTTGCACCACAGAGATTAACAAACTCTATGAGGGCTCAGTTAATATTTTGTTGGTTGTCTTAAGAAACTGATAAAAAATGTTAATAAAGCTGATTAAACTTAAAAATGTGTTGTGCCCATAGCTGTTAATTCCACAAGAAATTGTAGAACTGTTCCACTAGTATTTGAAAACTAGTATTTGAAAACTACTATTTTATTCAGCATAGAATCTGCTCACTTATTGACAAATAAGTGAAGTTCTGACATATGTCTTTATTATTTTGCTTTTTGTCTTATTTGTTAATGTAAATAAAAGAATGTTTAATGCAAACATCAAACAACATTCATGTCGAAACTACACTCATTTGTCAGTCACTACAATAATATGTTTATATATATATATATATATATATATATGTATGTATGTATGTATGTATGTATGTATATATATGCACACATACATACCAGGGGTGCCAAAATATACATATGACTTGTATTCATCTTTCGTTATCAGTATATATTGACTATTATAATTTTAATTGTTTTTCTTTTCTAAAATGTATATAAATTTTCTAAAATTTATATACAATAAATACATTTTTTATATACAATAAATAAATTTTCTAAATTTTCTACATTTTAGAAAATTTATATACATTTTCTAAAATGTATATAAATTTGGCACCCATATATATTTAATACTACATGTATATATAAAGTAATCATAGGTGCAATCCCTAAATTATTTTTAAAATGTTCAAGTGCTGTCAATTTTAGATATAAAGTTTCATAGATAGAACCTTTAGAGATTCTAGACATAGTAAATATAATTCAAAATGAAAACAATGCTGAACAGTGGAAAAAAATGCAAGGAAGCCCAGTAATATTCTGGTTTCCCCCCAATGATAACTATATTTTTCTTTTAAATTGAAATACCAGAAAGCAAGCTATTTCACACAGACGCTCTAGACATATTTTGGTTTCTCTGCTTTGCCAGTGTGTGCCCCACCTACACATTCTTCTCTGCCTGATGGGTGACCCTGCACTAGTGGTGCTGGCAGGGGAGAACATAGAGCAGAGCACTGGACTTCCAGAAAAGGCCTCCCAACCCTTATAGAAGTGACCGTAATAGCTTGTAGAACAGTTACATTATTTTAAAATGATTTTGACTCTAATACCTCGGAGTCTAATGCACAAGAGCCTAGCATAGTGCTGTGAAATACATGCAAAAGGTCCAGCTAAATTTAAATTTAACTTCCTCTTGCAAAGGGCAAAGAAATGTCTCTGCACTAAGTTTGCATAAAGTAAGGGATCTTGATTATGCCTTTCAGGCAAGAGTAACTGCTCTGTCAACTTCTTCTGCTTCCAATTTCATGTATATGCCTGCATAAAAATTTGTTTATCTGATTAACTACAATTGTCACTACTCCAATCATGTATATTCATGAGTATTTGTGACTTAAGGTCAGAGGGAAGGAAGGCTAGCTGACCTTCAATGTCACAGATTGTTTATTCTTTGGAGCAAGTCTGATCTCTTTTCTTCCCTTTTCTACTAGTTAACATCTGTTGTTTATCTGTTCATGCTATAAACATCAGAAAAAAAGATATATTATGTGACAATATTAAGGTATCTTATTATTGTTCATGTGATGGCAACACAAAAGCAGAATTATTTCAAATTCAAGCTCAGCAGAATTCACCATAATTTTATGTACTTGTGGCATTATCACAAAAATGTAATACCATAGACTTGCTGTAAATAATTCAGAAATGTACTCTATGCACTATGTTAGTGTTAATATGAGACATGGAGAAGATGCATCTGAAATGGATAATTCCACATTTATTATATTTCATTCCTTCATTTTTTCCCACATTAAATCTGTTTTTAAACAAAAGGAGGGAACTTTCTCAAAATTGGATCTTATCTGCCTTCCTGTAGAGTTGATGTCTTCTAAATAGAAATTTTCATTTAGTGTAAAGGTTCTGACATATTGCATTAACACTCTTCTATTGCTTTAAACAAGAAAATATATTTAATCCATTGCCTATGACAAGTGAGGGGGAGCTATTATGGCCCTCAAAATGTGTTTATATTATTTCCATTAGAAAAAAATGTCATGGACTAATTTGGGGGCCATGCACAGTCAATTTTATTCTTTTATTCACACAACCTGTGTGACAGCATTTCCAATTTTGACAAGTTTGACAGAAATAATCAAATCAATACCCAAGCTTCAAACATGTATTTTCCTAAGGACCTATACTATAGAGACAATTTAAAGATAGTGTGATTTGGAAAAATTTAAGAAGCAGTTTGAAGAATTAGACACTTTAGCTTTAGACAATACAGTTACTCTTTCTAGAATAACCATGATCTGATAGCATGAATAGAAGTGTCCAGGTCTGTACAGGCTATTATCGTACGTAAATCAATCTCAGGAACTACAAAGATATATGCTTTTAATGCTAGTGGGTCATCTTGTCTCAATGTCAAAGATATTACTACCATGTTTCCCCAAAAATAAGACCTAGCCAGAAAATCAGCTCTAATGCATCTTTTGGAGCAAAAATTAATATAAGATCTGGTCTTGTTTTGCTATAAAACCCGGTCTTATCTAACATAATATAAGACTGGGTCTTATATTAATTTTTGCTCCAAAAGACGCATTGGAGTTGACTGTCCGGCTAGGTCTTATTTCTGGGAAACACGGTATAAGTTCAACTACAAAAGCTTCTCGCTAGTACATTGATATTCTGTTGAGTGCATCATTAAACCAGTAACATGATGAATGGGGTACACTTACATGATGTGAGTGTGTGTGTAGTGTGCATGTTTGATGTGTGTGTGTGTGTGTGTGCGTGTTGTGTGTGTGTGTTAAATCCATATCACTTCTCTGAGTTATCACATCTGAATTTTTTTTAGGGAATCATTTTATTCCTTAATAATATCTTGATGTTTGATATTGTTTCAGAATAACTCTGTGGTGTCACAGGAAGAAAGCTGACCTAAGAATCTGAAAACTAATATTTGAGTGTTGACCTTTCTAATTAATTCCTTTGTAGGCCCATTTTTCTTTATCTGTGAAATAGGGATAATAAAATCTGCCCTTAATCCTATCAATGGACAATAAGTGTTGGTGAGGACATAGAGAAATTGGAACCCTTATACATTGCAGTGGGGAAGTAAAATAGCATATTTGATATGAAAAACTGGCAGTTTCTGAAAGGTTAAACATACAGTTACCCATATGACCCAGCCATTCCTCTCCTAGGTATATTCCCAAGAAAACTGAAAACATGTCCATACAAAAACTTGTACACAAGAGTTCATAGCAGCATTATTTATAATAGCCCCAAAGTGGAAACAACCAGATGCTTATCAATTAATGAATGGATAAACAAAGTATGGTCCATCCATACATTGAAATATTATTTAACAATAAAAAGAATGAAATACCAGTACATGCTACAATATGTCTGAACCTTGAAAATGTTATGCTAAGTGAAAGAAACCAGTTGTAAACGACCACATGATATGGTTCCATTTTTATGAAATGTCCAGAATGAGCAAGTCTATAGAGATAGACAGTAGATTAGTGGTTGCCAGGGGTTGTGATTAGGAGACGAGGGAGAAATGAGGAGTAGCTGCTAATGGGTACCGAGATCCTTTTTGGGGATGATAAAAATGTTCTTGAATTAGGTAATTATGATGCTTGCACAACTCTGTGAAGATGCTAGAAAAACAAACAAAACACCACTTGATTACATATCTTACAATGGTGAATTTTATGGCATGAATTCTATCTCAAGTAAAAAGTAATTTTCAAAACCCTGCCCTGCCTATATTAGAGGCTTGTAAGAATCGAATTAAACTGGAAAGTTCCATAAAACCTAAATTATATTCAGAAATCCATGCCACTGCATAGAGAACACAGGCCTCAGTGTCTGTAAACTGAATAAAGAGGGTCTGCATGGAAATCATTTTTAGGTCCAGTCATGGGGAAATTCACACAGAGGGCTTATGCCACTCAGGACCCTTGTTGTGAACAGCTTTGTAGAAGAGTTATAAACTGCACAAAGAAGAATTTATTTTAAAGAACAGAAGGCACAGGAGAGATGTACAGAACTTGAGTCTAGTACACATCTAACACCAATAATCTTTACAACATTATTGACTATACTCCCCGTACTGTACTTCACATCCCCATGACTATTTTCTGACTATCAATTCATACTTCCTAATCCCTTCACCTTTCTCACCCGTCCCCCCAGTGCCCTTCCATCTAGCAACCATCAGTTTGTTCTCGGTATCTCTGAGTCTGTTTCTGTTTTGTTTGTTCATTTATTCTGTTCTTTAGATTCCACATATAACTGAGACCATACAGTATTTGTCTTTCTTTGTCTGACTTATTTCACTTAGCATAATGCCCTTTAGGTCCATCAATGTTGTTGCACATCTCTCTGGCCTGAGCCCTTGCACCTTGTTCACCCTTGGCTCTTCTTGGATAGCAATATGTTTTTTCTTAGTATTGTCAATCAAACCCTAACATTTTGGTGATGTTGGGGCTTCAATTATTACTTACACGTCCCTGATTCCCAAATCATAGCTCCAGCTAAGACCTTTCTCTTAATCTTCATAACTAAATATTCAACCACTTGATGGAAAAGTCAGTTGCATGTCCCACAGTCCCCCTCCATCTCAGTGTGTCTAGGCTAACCTGCTTGAACTCCTTCCATATCCAGTGTCTTTGTATTGTCACTGACCTCAATCCTGACATGCATCCAGAAATCCAGGAGTCATTCTAGCTGTCTCTGCCTCATTCCTTTCCTTCCAGTGAATCATCTGTTGCAGTCCATTTGACCTCCCTAATATCTGTCATGACCTTTCTTCTGTCATACATTGTGTTCTCCCTAAAACCAACACTATCTAGGTTCAAAGAATTTATTGGGGAGTTCATTTTTTTTCCAGGAAGCACCTTGAAGGGGTATGGAAATAAGATGGGATGGAAGAAAACCTATAAAGAGTGTGTCAATAAGCATATTATTGCTAATGGTAACTGGGGAAGTCTAGCTGTGGAATCTCTGAGAAACTATGGAGAACCCACTTTAGAATTGTTTGACGAAGGTAATTACCCACCAACCTTACTCCTCCATTAAGGTTGCCCCTGTAGGGAAGAAAAAATAATTTCCCCCTCTGTCCTTGAGTTCTTGGCTGACATTCCTATAATAAACAAGATTAACATGAGGAAAAAACAGAAGTTTATTAACATGTGTACCTCATGTATACATGGGGAACACTAAGGTGACAATAAGTAACTAAAAGGAGTGGCTTACTTACGGGAGATAAATGGTTTTTAGGAAGGAAGAATGGGCCTTAGATAAAGAGGTGGGAGATGTAATAATTTGTGACAAAGTTTCTCTGGGTGTGGTGTCACCTTCTTGTTCCTTCTAAAGGTCAATCCTCCACCGTAGTTGATGAAACTACCAGGGAGGAGATCAATTACTGTTGCGTTCCTTTTGGAGGATCTGTCTTTAAGTAGATATGGAGAGTTCAGAAAAAGACTCTCTTATATTTGCTGTTTTTTAAAGTGCTTATAGCTCAAAATAATCAATATACCAAAGTCGCATATTTTGAGGTGGCATGTCCTGAATTCATATGTTCTTATTTTGAGATGGTGTACTCCACTACCCTTCCTCCCCCCGTCCCCCTTGCATTGTGAGCACCTTCTGAAGCCAGAGACCACCCTCAGGCAGAGAGGCAATCAGTGTGGATGGGAATTGTCTGCAGAGAACCTCAGGGGAGGTCAGAGGCAAGGAGGCAGCTGAGAGCCTCTGCTCCACTGTCCTCTCTACTCTATCCCAGCTACCATTTCCCATCACTTCTCAGCTGAACCACTGAATTGGTCTCTCTGAAGTTTTTTCCGGTTTTTGAAACTTTATTTTATTTTATTTTTTCACTTCACATCAGAATGATCTTTATTTAACACACAAAAACACATATGAACACCTGACCATAGCATAATTTTCTTCCCTTAATTAGAGACCCTTTGCAGCGCGCCATAGTTTTCAGGATGAAGACCAATTACCTTAGTCTGTGTTTCCAAAACTACATGCAAGTTTGGTGACTAAGGCACCCAGGACACGATAGCAAATTCACAGGGGTGGGACAAGACACTTTAAAATTTTGAAAGAAATGCAGACACTCAAGTCTGTTGGATACCATGTAAACTATTAGTTTCAATGCAATTCCCAGTTTCAAAATTAGATCATACAACATTTCTTTCTATATTGCCATATTATTACCAAGTTTTTGATTTGTTATTGTGATAAAAAGGAAACACTGAGTGCAAATCCATGTGGAACAGGAAATGTGGGTGGCAGGGTCCAATCTGGTTCCAAAGTTTGAAGACTTGTGCAGTATCAACACGATCACCATCCCGTTAACAATAACTATGGTTGCTTAACAGTAAAATCTAAGTATTATTTTTCCTTTCAATGTATGTGCATTACTTTTTTAAATGGCTGCTGAGTTGTCACTACATAAATACCTAAGTTGTTTGGACACAACCACTTAAGAAACAAACCTTTAGGCATTTATTTTGCCCTAAGGGCAGTATGAAGAAATGACTAAGATATTAAGTGTGCTGTGAACTGAAAAATATGGGAACCCATACCTTAGGTTACTCAGATAAGGCCATTGGCTAACTCATCTGCTCCCCCTCTCAAATACATATGTTTTTTCCATGGAAGTTCTGGGAGGGTCATCGTGCCTTCATGACTTCACATGAACTAACTGTTCCCTCTACAGGATTAACTTTCTCAGCCCCTTACCCCTGGCCCTTCACCACTCAACTGAAGGATCACTCCTGATTTGTTTTTTGCCTCATTGTGTCCCCACAGCGTCCTGTACACAGTTTGTGTTTGGCATTCTTTGTGCTATACCCCCACTGGTGATGACTTATCTGTCTGCCACACTCGTCAGTGATTTCCATGAGCTCCATGGGATCAACAGTGTGTTTACTTTGACCTTGCTAGTGTTTTTATTGGGATCATGTTAATTTAATATATGGATAATTAGCATGAGTGCCTAACATAGTTTTGTACTTTCTCCAAAAACAATGAGTGCATTGAATCAAATGATAAACATGAATGTAAGAATGAATCTGTACTCTTTTCTTTCTTGTTTATATTTAAACATTTTATGTTTTGATACCTTGGCTGATGTCACAGAAGCTTTGCATATGCCACCCTCTCTGTCTAGAAAGATCTTTCTTTTCTCTTCACCAGGGTTTTCTGCCCTCCTCATCCTTTGGACCTCAGCTCTGTCTTCTCTTCCTCAGGGAAGAGTTTCTATTTATATTTGTATGATTATTTGAATATTTTCTTCTTCCCCAAATCACGAGCTCTGTGAGGGTAGGGACAAGATCGGTGTTGCTCACCACTAACATCCATAATTGAGCATATTGCCTAACATATAGCAATCACTCAGTAAATATTTGTGGATAGAGTATAAGATAAATAAATGAATTACTAACCTATGAAAGCTTCATTTGTATGTATCAAGAGGTGATGATTATTCTAAAGAGATGGTGAGATGCAGTTTTTCCTACAGAAGTTGAGGGAGTTTTTGACTTTGTGAGAACAGAAGCATTTAAATAAGGGAGGACAGAAATTGAAATTTTAATTTTGCGTTGGAAAGAAATCAGGAACTACTTTAGGTTTCTGAAAAAGGGAGTACGGGTCAGATGATCAAAATATGGCTAAATCTAATATCTAATATCCCAAGTTCTGTTTATTTAACCACTTGCAGAATTTCACTTCAAAATGGATTCCCCTGCTGTGTTTTCCTTTGCCTGAAAGTGAGGGAGTTAGATAAATAATAATGCATGTCTTTGTTCATTCCTTGGTTAGAAAGCCTCAGACTTAAATGTTCTCTGGTGTAAATGCTCACTGAGTAAACAAAGTGTGTTGTTTTACAACATGCTCCTCAATGAGACTGTAGCACATTTGGAATTACCGATCATTTTATTTTTTATTTTTTTTTATTTATTTTTTTTTTAAATTGAGAGATAATTTTAATCACGTAAATAAATGGCAATTGGTATATTTCAAATGTAAAGTAGTTAAAATATCACTATATCAATGAGAAAGATATCATCCAATAATATATGTGACATGTATATGTATATCTATACATATATAATTTTAATAGACATAATATGTTAGGATATGTGCTTATATAATTATATGTATACATACCACATGAATATATAGAAAATATGAACATGCATATACATTGTAATATACTATGTGTAGTATAGAAAATATAAACATACATACAATACTCAAATAGATGCAGTATATAAAGATACATGTTTTATATATTCGTAAAGCAAAAGTGAATATACTTTGGCCAGAAACATATAAGAAGCCCTTAATATTGTTAATAATTAAATAAGCATAAAACTAAACCTTAATTTTAAATTTTTGTATGTACCAGAATGGCAGGTACTGAGAGTCTGGAAAAACCAAGTTCTATTGAAGACGTGGAGCCATTATAACTCCTAGTCAGTGCTGGTGGAAATGTGGATTGGTACAGCCACTTTGGAAAACAATCTGCATTATTTTTACAGTCTTTACATTTATGAATAAGAACACAGAGCATCCACTCATCACTGTACATATCCTGGGTAACTCAATCATAGGTTTACCTGGGGACACTTACAAAACAAGGTCAATGCCGTATTGTTCTTTAAAATAAACACGAAACAACTCAAGTGATCATCAATAGGATAACGGATTTTAAAAGTCGCAGTCAGAGTGAAATCAAATATGGAATTACCGATCATTTTAGAATAAGGAACGAGAAAACAGCAACAACAAAAAGCTCATTAAAAAAAACAAAAATGAAAAAAAAAAAAAACACAAAAAACTGTGTCCCCTGTAATCTTTAATGAAGGACTTTGGAATAAAATGAAATGTTACACCAGGTTTAGAGAAGACTCATTCATTGCCAAAGTTTGGAAAACGTTGTTCTCAATGATATTTTATTAACATCTCTTTCTTCTCTCCCTATTCCTGTCTTTTCTTTTTTCCATCTTAAATTCCAAGTGACTATCTTAAAAAACAAGTCAGTGCTAACCTGCTATTTTTTCCAATTTTAAGTGATCGCTTCTTAGGCAACAAGATTCTATTCTAATTTTTTAAAAAATGCAACTCTCCAACACACAGTTAATTAAATGTCTCTGAATTGCTATTGTTTGAGGTTGATAAGCCCCAAGTATGAATTCTTCAGCTTAAAGAAGGAAGTTATATTAAGAGAAGAGTAGAAAGGAAAAAATAATTAGCTAGTCTTTTGTAAGAGGGTGAATAAATGGTGTCTGTGCAGCTCTGACTAACTTTGTTAATTCACATTGTTTAAGATTCAGTCATTTGACCTATTTGGTATTATGTAGATTTTAGGCATGTAAACATAGGGCCAAAGTAAAGATTATTTTATTGAACATATTTCTTTGAATTAATTTTGAGCAGATATACTAGGCTTCTGTTTTATTTGTGTGTATGGACTTTCAAAAAAATGAAAGAAGGGAAAGAGAGAAGGCAGTTCTTAAGGCTTCCATACATCACTTACCCTCACAATTTCATTAACTAGAACTAGTCATGTGGCCATATCTGCATTTAATAGGACAGGGAAACAAGGAAGTATATCCAAATGTTTGTGAATAGTCTACCACTCCCTCCTTCATTTTTGGACATAAAAACATCACCAGAAGGACTAAGCAACTTGCCCAGAATCACTGGCAGAACTGAGATTGGATACAGATGTCTGTTTCTCCCCCGCCTCCAAGCCTCTCCTGTACAAACTTGTGGACAGGCCACTGTAGCCACAGAATCCCAAAAGAAGTATGTCTTCTAGAGAGGCCAGCTTCTCACCAGGCCTGTCTCACACCATGGTATCACTGACATGGTCAGCACATTCTCTCTTTGGCTTTGTAGGTCCAACATGTGCTTTTGTTCAAATATTCTGTGTCAGTCACGATCAATCATGAAAGGAGAGCCATTATAAATTTTTGTGTAAGGGATTTATTATAGTAATTAGAATGTAAACCATGAGGGAGAAGCTGGGATAATGCAGTCTGGGGGGGAAGTTGGAGGCTCAGAGGAGTCACAAACCAGTTACTCTGATAAGCAAAGCATGTCCAGTCACAAAATAGGATGGTAGAGAGAAGGTTTGTGGGAATTCAATGTGAAGCTGGGCTTTTGTGTGTCTCTCACCCCTGCAGGACCACCATTAAACATCTGTGGTTGGCCTGGGGCAATGGTGGGTCAACAGTCTGAGGAGTTGGTAGAGGAGACTAAGAGCAATGTGGAACTCCTAGACCCAGCTGTGCTGGTTTGTAATGACGTCTAACAATCACGACCTTCAGAGTGCAATGGCAACTGCTTCCCTTCTGCCTTTCAAATCTAATTTGGAAATCATACAGGGCAGGGATTCTAGAAACATAGCAGACACAGTACAAGCCCTCGTACATCCAACTTTGGAGAGGTCTAGGCAGACTCTTGCTAACCTAAATGTATTAGTTTCCTCTTGCTGTTGTAACAAATTACTACAAACTTACTGGCTTATAGCCGCACAAATTTATTATCTTACAGATCTGGAGTTCAAAAGTCCAAAATGGTTTCACTAGGCAAAGTATTGGCAGGGCTGTGTTTCTTCCGGAGACTCTACGGGAGAATCAACCCATCTGTTGCCTTTTTCAGCTTCTAAAGTCCACTCCAACTTCTGCTTCAGTCTCTAAATCTGACCCTTCTGCCTCCCTTTTTCCCTTTAGGACCCTGGTGATTACATTGGACCCACTTGAATAATCTAGGACAAACTCCCCACCTCAAAATCATTAAATTAATCACACTAGCAAAGTCTGTTTTGTAAAGTAACATATTTACAGGTTCTGGGGATTGGACATAGACATCTTTGAGCAACTAGTATTTTGCCTACTATACTAAGTTACAAGATCCTGATGGTCTGTACGATGGCAAAGTAATACCCATGGGCCAAATGTAGCCCATTGCCTGTAAACAAAGTTTTATTGGAAAACAGTGATGACCGTTTGTTTATGTGTTGTCTTTGACTGCTTTTGCACTACAATAGCAAAACTGAGTAGTTGGAACTGAGACCATATGCCTCACAAGCCTACGATATTTACTGTCTGACCATTTACAGTAAAATTTTCCTGATCTCTGGTCTATAGGGCAGAAAATTGATCTGTTGATTTATAATAAGAAACTTGGCTATACAGCAGCCCTAGAAACTTCAAATTTGTAAGATAACATATTACCTCCCATGTTAAATCTATGAGCAAAGCTAAATTACGATAACATTAACCACAATGCGAGGATTACTTCATACCATTTGTAAGACCATAAACAATGACGTACCAGGTTATGAGCTCGGAGGCCATGGTGTATACTGTAACTGTGGACTGCCCACCTGGTCTGAATGCTCATTACCAGGGGTGAGGCCATTTCCCTCGGGCAGAACCATAGATACCTGTATAAAACTAATACAATCTCAAATTCTTGATTCCCTTTTTCATGCTGAAAGTCACAATCTCTATTTCAGCTGAGTAAAAAAAGAATCGATGAGGTTACATTCATACACTCTTCACCAGGATTAGAATTTGAATGTTACCTCAAATTCCTCAGCCACCCAGGCAAAAACTCTAGCTTCCTGTGGATTGTTTTGTTTTGTTTTATTAAGGGCTGATCTCATTTATTTTAGGTTTATTTTATGTGATTTTATTCTTAAAGGTAACCTTATCTTCAAATGTTATAAATCACTGTGTCCTCCATCCAGTGTCACTCACAGATGAATTTTCCTTGATGTGACTTGTGGGACTTTAGCATTGTTTTTTTTTTCACTCATACTCCCAGTCAGTTAGTTCCAGCATGGAGGAGCACTTTTCTTAAATATCTTTTCCACATACAGGGAAGTGATGTCATTAATGAAACCATCAATGCACAGTTTTAACCTGGTTATGTGGTTTATCTCTCTGTGCCTTGTGGAAGAGAGGAGTGGGATTTCACCTGGTTAACAGGTAACTGATTTTTTAAAATAATTTTTTCCTCCAATTGAAAAAGAAAATTGTGAACAGTACAGATTCTATTAACTATCTCCAGTACTTTTCATCATAAAGGAAAATCAAGATGTGTCAGCTAGAACCATTAATAACTTGATAGATGTCCAAATGCAATGTGATCTCTTGAAACTTTCATTGTCTTCAGTTTTACTATATTTGTTGCTTAGTAGCACAATGAGGAAGAGAGGGACTATAGAACAAACTGCATGGATTTGCATCTCAGCTCCCCATTTGTAACTCTGTCACTTCAGCAAGTTATTTCACATTCTGAGCCTCAATCTTCTCATCAGTAGACTAGGGCTATTAATAGCTCTCGCCTCAAGCACAATTATAAGATTTAAATGAGTTCATACATGTCAAATATGTATAATAGTACCTGCTGAAACACACATCAATTAGTTCCTTAATCTAACAAACAAGGTACTAAATTCTCTACATTATACTCATCACAGTGTCTCTGTGAGGTTCATATAGTTTTTTTTTTTCATATCTTTTTTTTCTTTTTAACACTGAAAGAAATTAAATAACTTGCTGAGGGTCACAAGTCTAGAAAATCACAGAGCTAGAGATAGAATTCAGTTCTGATTACAAAGCCCAAGCTTTGTTTCTAAATCATGAATTTCTTAAATTATGAACAATTTAGGGCCAAGGCACTGCATTCCTTAGCAATTTAGAAGCTGGTAATTGAGTGAACACAATGTGGAGGCACGTCAGCTAACTGGAGCTCCTGGGAATGCATCATCTGGACAGTGTAGTTTTCCAGAGAGCTTTGGGTATGTGCCACACGTTTAAAAATATTATTTAATTTGGATAGAATTCTCTGTAAAATATATTATTTGTTTCTCTGCCTCCTTAAACAGATTATGTTGAACATAATTTAAAATTATACCAGGGGTGCCAAAAAATGTATACAAGTGGACACTTTGGTCAACGTTGCTCAAGCAGTAATACCCTGTAATCAGAAGTGTCTGGACACTGATGATAACCACTTTGAGCACCTCTTGTAATTGCAGAAGTCAAATGTGACTTGTATTCATCTTTTGTTATTGGTATATATTGAGTATTACAATTTTAATACAGTTTTCCTTTCTTATAATGTGTACACATTTTTCCGGCCCCCTCTGTATTAATAACTCAATCACTTATCACTATAAACTTCGTTTTTATCCTGTATTCTAATATAGGACTATTCTGAAATAAGTGGTTTAATGAAATAAAGAGGAATATTATTGACCTGGACTGATGGATTTTTAAGTTCTTGTGCTTGATTTATAAAATTTTAGGTGTTTCCTGTCCCAGTGGTTGCTGCTTTTTATCAGTGTGCGTTTTTGGACTGTCAGTCTCTCAAAAGTCCACCAGGAAAATCTGTTGGTCAGAGTTGCATTTATTAAACCTATTGCAGAATGAGAGATCATCACCTTGATAATCTTGGTAGTGCTTCCAAATGAGAAAATGAGGATACAATATTTATAGTGCAGGCTGTGAACTAGGTGATTTTAAGGTGGGTCTTACAAGGCAGGGAAGTGGCTGGGATTTGGCAGAGTTTAATATCATAATAGTTCTGGACTGGTGGGCACAGAAAGGTGAAAGATCTAAAGCAAGCCTTCATGATCAAGCTGATGGTATTAACAAATAAGCTATTTCACATGGTTCACAGTTATTTTTACAAGAAACTGTGTTTCCTGGACTAAGAAGCTAAGTTATTTTTGCTTGATTCCAATGTTGAAATAGGCAAGTATGGTATGTTTAATCCCAGAATTGTGTAGTAAAAAGACAAGAAGGTATATTGTTTGGGGTTCTCTTTAGCCTCTATGACTTGGTACTTCTCTATACGTATGCTTTGGAATGGCAAATTTGAAAACTGGAATTAGGAGTCAACAGAAAGTCGAAAGAGGTAAGTGGGAGCCTACGAAACTAATTCATGTACATCCATTTTGTGCTCAGAGAGACTCCTATTTTTCTCTTGCTTTAATTCCTGGATGTCTTTCTAATATCATGTAATCAACCCCGTCGACTAGCGGAGCATTCGCTAGGTAGCTATACTGTGAATGATGGATTTGTAAATTCTAGTAGGAACTGAATTAAAGAGTTTCCTAATTCTACAAAGTAGCACTTACTGTTGTTTTTTAACCCGTTATTAACATTTTATTTGCATATTTATATTGAGTTTTCACAACTCTTTGTATCCTTTTTTCCTTTGTGTTTGAAAATGAATAAAGTGATACTATTTGGGTGCAGGATTTTTTTTTAACCATGAAATTTAGAATGTCTGGGGATTTTGTCCACACTCTTGAAAATTTTTTTAGGATTCTTGAGCTATATTATTGAAGTAAATAGTCTGAGACATTGGGATTTGGTGTGAAATGCATGGAAGATAAAGTTATTGAGCAAGTCTAAAGTTTAAAATTATTATCTAAAATAAAATGTGTATTGTTTTACATCTGCTGTGCAGTGATTAGATAATAATAAAAAAAGATTAAAGGTCCTAATTGTGTAATAGCAAATTGGGGAAAAATGAGTTTGACTCATTCATTACTTTTAGTTGTTTATAGTAATTTAAACCAATTGAAAAATAAAATACATGTTCTGGCCAGCAAAAATCCTTTCTAAGAATGAAGTATGGTAAAAGGATATGAGAAACTGATCAAATAAAGTTTTGAAGTCTCATTAACCATGGGACTTGCATTGAAATGACATGGATATTTTAGACTTGGATTTATTTTAAAATGACAGAAATTCCCTAACAATATTTGAATATTTTTGTTACTGCTGACAATGTCTGTTTTAGTTTGTTCCTGTTTTCTCCTGGTAACATATTCAGTCCATAAAAAAAAAACAAACAAAAATAAACAAAAACTTATTTTCAGAAAGAAAAATAAAAATCTTCAGCAGCTTTATACACTAAAAAGAAAATTCAAATTTATTGTTAAATTAACAGCTTTTATGCAGGGAGAATCTGTGGAAGCCATATTGTAGATGACAATGTGGCCTCTTTTCTTTCTTTTAGTTAAGTTCCCTACTCTTGACTAGAATGTAGATTTCCATTGTGTGTGTGTGTGTGTGTGTGTGTGTGTATCTCTTTCATTAAATATAGGGGGAGAAATCTTTCCTGCAGATCTGACTCTTTTGTAGGATGTACATACATGTGAAATACCAGATGATACATGTTATGAACCAGTTTATGTTACATAGAGTGAATTAAAATAAAGCCTATTTGGTAACACATACGCCAAATTAGAGAGAGAGAGAGAGAGAGAGAGAGAGAGAGAGAGAGAGAGAAGCCTCTGGGGCTAAATGACTGTGCTGCATTGATTTATGGGTGTAGTCATGAAATTGAATCCAGCAGTATACGAGGTGTGATCAAAACATACGGTGAATGTTTAAATTAAAAAAATGTATATTTATGTATTATAGTAAAAGTCACATTGCCATTAATCCCCCTCAAAATACGCCCCCTTGCTTTAAACACACTTATCCCATCATTCTTGCCACTTTCTGAAGTAGCTCTGGAAGTCCTCTTTCGTGAGTGTCTTTAGTTGTGCTGTCGTGGCTGCCTCCATGTCCTGAATCATTTTGACTTTGGGGAAGAGCCAGAAGTCACATGGTGCCAGATCCGATGAATAAGGTGGATGAGGACACACGGTAATGTTTTTATTTGATAGAAATTGCCGTAACAGAAGCAATGTGTGACATGGAGCATTGTCATAATGGAGGATGAAGTAAAGACACTCACGAAAGAGGACTTCCAGAACTGCTTCAGAAAGTGGCAAGAATGATGGAATAAGTGTGTTTAAAGCGAGGGGGCGAATTTTGAGAGGGATTAATCGCAATGTGGCTTTTACTGTAATCAATTTTTTAAATTTAAATGTTCCCCACGTCTTTTGATCACACCTTGACAAACAACGTTTATTGAGCACCCCCGTGAAGTGCCAGGAACCGATGCTCTGTGCTGCCAATACAGAAATTGAAGTCTGGTTTTGAAAATCTCACAATATAATTGAAAAGTAAAACCGTAATTAAACAATATGACATCTAGCAGAAGTATGTAAAAAAAATCAATTACTCCCAAAGTGTAATTTTCAAAATGTTAAAACTATCATTCTCACACAAATATAAAAGTTTCAAAGATTTTGTTCATTTCAGTCATTAATGAGAGATCCAGTAAGATGATAGTACCAATTCAAAGAGCATTTGAGGAGCTAGATATTTATAGCTTAATAAAAAAATATTAAGATAAGATTGCTAGGTTAGATAGAAAACTAATTAATTTCTTATAAGGCAATGAAGCATAATTTTTGGGACTATCATTTCCTTCGGATATAAGTTATTTGTGTCTCTCTTGAATAAACATCGATAAATTAGCATGAACCTGACTGTATTTGGGATTTTGTTCTTAATAGTGATCTATGAGTTGAATAGGATGGATTCCCCTAGATAATTTTTGGGTGAGCCTTTGCCCCCAAATGACGTGGAGCTGCCCATCTTCTTGCCTTATTTTCAAGTCTTGGATGTTTTTGTTTTTTAATGAATAAAAAAATTTAGGAACAATGGAATGTGAGAGAAGGGAATGATAGTGGTATTTTAAGTTAAGAAACGTGAAGGAGAGAAGATATCTGAGGTAAGCCTTTTGTAAATTAGGAGAAAATTCCAGTAAGACATAGTCTTCTTTGGGAAGGAAGGGAGAAACAGTTGACTATCAACTGCCATTTCATGAGCAGTTTTATATTTTGGTGACAGATGAATCACTATGATTATGTGCCAATTTATAAAAAATATTTACTTGATACTTTATTGCGTCTGTTGTGGTGGTTTTTTAAAAGTCAAAAAATCAAATCATCTTTGTGCTGGCAAGGAGTTACAAACTGGTTGTTTTTAAAACCATCAATACATATGTCAAAGAACTGAAACTCTTTTGGGGGGAAATTCCAAGGACAATGAAAGCAAAAGACAGTGAAAATAGAGAAGATTGGATCCACCCAGGCATGAAAACTGAGCCATACCTCTGTAATTATTAGCCATACCTCTGAAACTCCCTTCTTCACCCCATGGGCTTTTTTTCTCTTCTCTTCTTTTTTTCCTCTTCCATTACTTTCCTGTATCTTTCCTCTCTTACCCCAAGCATGTCATGGAATCTGGGAATGATGACAATTTATGTATCCCTGGATGAGCAGGATGCATCTGAAGTAAGCCACATCTAGTTTTCCTTCTTAGGCTGTAGGCAAGGAACAGAATGGAGCACAATGGAAGGGAATGGAATCTCCCCTGAGACACCTTGTTGTCTACACTATTTCTGCTGTTAAAAAATATTTTTCTCTCTGATATTAATTTTCTTTCTGCAAAACAAGTCACACCCAGAATGTTCATTCATTTAAAATCTCTTTTATTAGCTGAGCTTCCCCAGCAGGTAATAAACTACAGGCCATGGGATTATTCAATTTTTTCAGCATTATCTCCACGGAGGTGGTAAACTCTGACCACACCACAAACTGGTGGCCTTGTTGTATGTGCTGCCATAATTAGAAATTTCCAGTCTCGGTTTAAGGCATCAGCAAAACTGGAGAGTTCTAAATACAAAATAAATGAGATGTTGCTCTAGTAATCCATTTATGCACAGCATTTATTTTAGCCATTTCGTTTGACTGTTGACAATCAATCACTGGATTTATAGTATTTAGCACTGATTTTGGAGAAAGCCAGTTTGGGGTCCACATCAAGAATGTCTAATATAATCCGGATCAAAATGGCGGCGTGAGGTGAGCCTCTGTAAAGCTCTCCTGGAATTTACAACTAATTGGACAACAATAACTCCACAAAACACTCCCTGCACAGCAGACAGGCAAGACGAAGAGGTCCACTACTGAATTCACCTCCAGGTGGGTGAATCGCGCGAGCGGGGGAGGAGGGAAGGGAGAAGTGCGGGACGGAGCCCCGCGGGCGCAGGACAAAAACCTAGCTCAGTGCTCCGAGCTCGCTGCATCCCGGAACTACCGCAGCTGCGGGAAAGGGAAGGACTCGGACTGCTAGGGCTCCGCTTACGGCCCACAGGGCTGAGGGGGCAGCATATAGCACAGCTGAACCCAACGTTCACGGCAGACCTCGGAGAAAAGACTGAGGGAAGAAGGCTGAAAACTGTGATTAAGCCCTCACTGCCGAGCAGAGAACGGAAGCCTTAGGCACTGAGACTAGCCGCCCCTCCCTACCCTCCCAGAGCTCGCCCCACCCCCACCTGCCCGGTGCTAGAAGCGATAAACTAGCAGTGTCAGATCACAAGGACAGGATCTTTGCTGTTCTGAGAACTGTGGACTGCAGAAACAGATTCGCAGCCCAACTAGTTACGGCAAAGGGGAGGGAGCTGTGGAAGCAGGACCGGCTGTGGTGGTGGTCGCCGCCATTGCTCTGGGCCACCTCTCACAACTCACCCCGCCCCTGGCCCCACCTATCTGGGCGGATCCCTGCAGGAGTAAACAGAACTGCTGAAACATACGGGCTCTGAATCGGGTGCAGAAAGAGCTTTGGAACTTCAAAAGCTCTCCGCACCCCCACAGGGACGTGACGCCCTATGACCCAGGTGAACTGTTAACAGAGGAGAGGCCCGTCTCCCAGGGAATCCCCCCATCGTGTGAGAAGCTGGAAAAGTGCAGAGAAAATATAGCACTACTGTGTCAGAGAGACCTCTTCCTATCAACCTGTTGAATAAACCACTCCTGTAGATGTCTAGGAAGAGAAATAATAAATCAGTAATTGCCATGAATAACCAAGGCAACAAGACAGCTCAAAAAGAAAGTGAAAAGTCTCCAGAAAAGGAACTTAGAGATATGGAAATATGTGACTTAAATGATAGAGAATTCAAGATTGCAGTTCTGAAAAACCTCAAAGAGATGCAAGAAAACACAGAAAGGCAATTTAATGAACTGAGAAACGCAATCAAAGAACAACATGAGCATTTTACAAAAGAGATTGAAATTTTAAAAAAGAACCAAATGGAATTTCTGGAGATTAAGAACTCAATAGAAGAAATTAAGAATGAAATAACCAGCTTAGGTAGTAGAGTTGACCAGATGGAAGAAAGAATCAGTGACATCGAAGATAGAAACCTGGAAATTACACAGATGGAAGAAGAAAGAGACTTGAGACTTAAAAGAAACGAAAGAACTCTACAAGAACTTTCTGACTCCATCAGAAAGAGCAATATAAGAATAATGGGCATACCAGAAGGAGAAGAAAGAGAGAAGGGAACAGAGAATATACTCAAAGAAATTGTCAATGAGAACTTCCCAAATTTGTGGACAGAACTGGATCCTCGAATCCAAGAAGCAAATAGAACACCTAATTACCTCAATCCCAACAGGCCTTCTCCAAGACACATTGTATTCAAGCTGTCTAAAATTAACTCCAAAGAAAGAATCCTCAAGGCAGCCAGGGAAAAGAAGACGGTAACCTACAAAGGAAAGCCCATTAGATTATCATCTGATTTTTCAGCAGAAACTCTACAAGCCAGGAGGGAGTGGAACCAAATATTCAAACTATTGAAAGAGAGAAATCATGAGCCAAGAATAATATATCCAGCGAAGATATCCTTTAGATATGAAGGAGGAATAAAGACCTTTCCAGACATACAGAAGCTGAGGGAATTTTCTAATACACGACCTGCACTACAAGAAATACTAAAGGAGGCCATTAGACCACCATCAACAGGGACAATTTGTGGCAACCGAAACATAAAAAGGGGGAGCGTAAAGGCCTGAACCGGAATATGGGAATGGAGAAAGTAAGCGTGCTGAAGAAAATGGAATACTCTAAATATCAAACTTACTTTTACATAATCTTAAGGGTAACCACTCAAAAAAATTCCAGAACTGAAATATATATTGTAATAAAAGAAGAAACAGAGGGAAACATCATAGAATACCACCACACAGAAATAATCGACAACAACAAAAAGGCAAAGAAACAATGGAGACACAGCCTTACCAGAAAACTAAAGCTAGAATGACAGGAAATCCTCACATATCAATAATCACCCTAAATGTAAATGGACTGAACTCACCAATAAAAAGGCACAGAGTAGCAGATTGGATCAAAAAACTAAACCCAACCATATGCTGTCTCCAAGAGACACATCTCAGCTACAAGGACAAGCATAGACTCAAAGTGAAAGGGTGGAAACTGGCACTCCAAGCAAATGGTACCCAGAGAAAATCAGGTGTAGCCATAATGATATCAGATGAAACAGACTTCAGGGTGAAAAAGATAACAAGAGACAAAGATGGACATTTCATAATGGTAAAGGGGACTATACAACAAGAAGACATAACAGTCATCAATATTTATGCCCCCAATCAGGGAGCACCAAAATACACCAAGCAACTACTAACAGAACTAAAGGGAGAAATTGACCAAAACACAATTATACTAGGGGACTTCAATACATCATTGACAGCTATGGATAGATCATCCAAACAGAAAATAAATAACGAAATTGCAGCCCTAAATGACACATTAAATGAAATGGACATCATTGACATATATAGAGCACTTCATCCTAAAACATCAGATTATACATTCTTTTCGAGTGTACATGGAACATTCTCAAGGATAGACCATATATTGGGACATAAAAGCAGCCTCAGCAAATTTAAGAAGATTGAAATCATACCAAGCATATTCTCTGATCACAAGGCTTTGAAATTGGATATCAACTGCGAAAAGAAAGCAAAAAGAAACACAAATACATGGAGATTAAACAACATACTTTTAAAGAACGACTGGGTCAAAGAAGAAATTAGAGGAGAGATCAAAAGATATATAGAAACAAATGACAATGAAAATACATCCTACCAAAATTTTTGGGATGCGGCGAAAGCAGTTATAAGAGGGAAATTTATATCATTACAGGCCTATCTCAAGAAACAAGAAAAATCCCAAATAAACAACCTCATGTTACACCTCAAAGAACTAGAAAAAGAAGAACAAGTGAAACCCAAAGTCAGCAGAAGAAAGGAAATAACAAAAATCAGAGCAGAGCTAAATGAAATAGAGAACAAAAAGACAATAGAAAAAATTAATGTGACAAAGAGCTGGTTCTTTGAAAAAATTAATAAAATCGACAAACCCTTGGCTAGACTCACTAAGATAAAAAGAGAGAAGACACTAATTAACAAAATCAGAAATGAGAAAGGGGAAGTTATCACGGACACCACAGAAATACAAAGGATCATCCAAGAATACTATGAAGGACTATATGCCACCAAATTTAATAACCTAGAAGAAATGGACAAGTTCTTAGAAACATATAGCCTTCCAAGGCTGAACCATGAAGAACTGGAAAACCTAAACAGACCGATCACCAGTAAAGACATTGAATCAGTCATCCAAAACCTTCCCAAAAGCAAAAGTCCGGGACCAGATGGCTTCACTAGTGAATTCTACCAAACCTTCAAACAGGATCTAATACCAATCCTGCTCAAACTCTTCCAAAAAATTGAAGAAGAGTCAGTACTCCCTAACTCATTTTATGAGGCCAACATTACCCTGATACCAAAACCTGGTAAGGACAACACAAAAAAAGAAAACTACAGACCTATATCTCTGATGAATACTGATGCAAAAATCCTAAACAAAATTTTAGCAAATCGAATACAACAATGCATTAAAAAGATTATTCATCATGACCAAGTGGGGTTCATCCCCGGGGCACAAGGATGGTTCAACGTCCGCAAATCCATCAATGTGATACATCACATAAACAAAATAAAGGACAAAAATCATATGATTATATCAATTGATGCAGAAAAAGCATTTGACAAGATACAACATCCATTTATGATTAAAACACTTAATAAAATAGGTATAGAAGGAAGATACCTCAACATAATAAAGGCCATCTATGACAAGCCCTCAGCTAATCTCATAATTAATGGTGAAAAACTGAAGCCCTTTGCTCTACGTTCAGGAACACGACAGGGCTGTCCCCTATCACCTCTGCTTTTCAACATAGTGTTGGAAGTCCTTGCCAGAGCCATCAGGCAAGAGAAAGAAATAAAAGGCATCCAAATTGGGAATGAAGAAGTTAAAATATCACTCTTTGCAGATGATATGATGCTATATATAGAAAACCCTAAAGACTCCACCAAAAAGCTGTTAGAAACAATCAATGAATACAGTAAAGTTGCTGGCTACAAAATCAACGTACAAAAGTCCATTGCATTCCTATATACTAACAATGAAATCTCAGAAAAAGAAATACAAAAAAAACAATTCCCTTTGCAATTGCAGCAAAAAGAATAAAATACCTAGGAATAAATTTAACCAAGGATGTGAAGGATTTATATGCTGAAAACTATAAGACATTTTTGAAAGAAATTGAAGATGACACAAAGAAATGGAAGGACATTCCGTGCTCATGGCTTGGAAGAATCAACATAGTTAAAATGGCCATATTACCCAAAGCAATATACAGATTTAATGCAATCCCCATCAAAATCCCAATGGCATTTTTTAAAGAAATAGAACAAAAAATCATCAGATTTGTTTGGAACCACAAAAGACCCCGAATAGCCAAAGCAATCTTAAGAAAAAAGAACAGTGCTGGAGGTATCACACTGCCTGACTTTAGCTTATACTACAGGGCTACAATAATCAAAACAGCATGGTATTGGCGGAAAAACAGACACGTAGACCAATGGAATAGAATTGAGAACCCAGAAATAAAACCACATAAATATGGACAGATAATTTTTGACAAAGAAGCTAAAAACATACAATGGAGGAATGACAGCCTCTTCAATAAATGGTGCTGGCAGAATTGGATAGCCACGTGCAAAAGAATGAAACTGGACTGCTATCTGTCACCATGTACCAAAATTAATTCAAAATGGATCAAAGACTTAAGCATAAGACCTGACACAATAAACTGCATTGAAGAAAACATAGGTACTAAACTTATGGACCTTGGGTTCAAAGAGCATTTTATGAATTTGACTCCAAAGGCAATGGAAGTAAAAGATAAAATAAACAAATGGGACTATATGAAACTTAAAAGTTTCTGCACAGCAAAAGAAACCATCGACAAAATAAAGAGGGTACCGACTGAATGGGAGAAGATTTTTGCAAATAGTTCCTCCGATAAGGGTCTAATATCCAAAATATACAAGGAACTCATGAAACTCAACAACAAAAAAACGAACAACCCAATTGAAAAATGGGCAGAGGACCTAAAGAGACATTTCTCTAAAGAGGACTTCCAAATGGCAAATAGACATATGAAAAAATGCTCAACATCACTAATCATCAGAGAAATGCAAATAAAAACCACAATGAGATATCACCTCACCCCAGTCAGAATGGCTATCATCAACAAGACAAATAGCAACAAGTGTTGGAGAGGCTGTGGAGAAAAAGGAACCCTCATACACTGTTGGTGGGAATGCAGACTGGTGCAGCCGCTATGGAAGGCAGTGTGGAGGTTCCTCAAGAAATTACGAATAGAATTACCATATGACCCAGCAATCGCTCTCCTGGGTATCTACCCCAAAAATATAAAAGCATTTCTCTATAGAGACACGTGTACTCCAATGTTCATTGCAGCTTTGTTTACGGTGGCCAAGACATGGAAACAACCAAAATGTCCTTCGATAGATGAATGGATAAAGAAGTTGTGGTACATATACACAATGGAATACTATTCAGCGTTAAGGAAAGATGATATAGGAACATTTCTGACAACATGGATGGATCTTGAGAATATAATGCTAAGCGAAATAAGTCAGACAGAAAAAGCAGAGAACCCTATGATTTCACTGATATGTGGTATATAAACCAAAAACAAGACAAACAAATGAGAAACAAGAACTCATAGACACAGACATAGTTTAGTGGTTACCAGAGGGTAAGGGGGGTGGGCGGAGGGAGATGAGGGTAAGGGGGATCAAATATATGGTGATGGAAGGAGAACTGACTCTGGGTGGTGAACACACAATGGGATTTATTGATGATGTAATACGGAATTGTACACCTGAAATTATGTAATTTCATTAACAATTGTCACCCCAATAAATAAATTAAAAAAAAAAAAAAAAAAAAAAAAAAAAAAAAAAAAAGAATGTCTAATATTTCACTGTTCATGTGGCCCTCTAGGATTAATTAGGGACAATTTCAAAAGGGCCTCTCTAGTGTTTAATGCTATTAATAATATTTGCTTAACCAAAGAAATGATGAATGCTTATTTTATTCACTTCTAATTGGGAAATTTCACATTTTGCCAATAAGTACATTTAATAAGCAGGTTAAGTCTAACTGGCTTGCTTTGACTGAGGATCTGAATCCTTTCAATAAAGAAACCTAGTTTTTTGTTTGTTTGTTTTTTGTATCTTGGAAAAAAAGAAACACAAAATCTTTCTTGAACAATTTTTTTTTTTTTTTTAAGATGACTTCAACATTTTGGGCCTTTAAAAATGAAAGGCAGGACTTTAGCTTTTGGGAATAAAATTCTGTCTTCTGAATGAAATGGCTTCTATTTGCACGGAACAATTAGAAGGAAAGTTGTAATGCTATTGTATTGTGAAGCTGATTATACCTGTGAGACTGGGGACACAAATTGCTTCTATTGCTTATTGTATGCAAATCTAGCCACTTGGCTTAATTAGACATTGAAATCCAGAACAATTATCAACAACTGCTTTAGTGTTGTTGATGAGCCGCATGAACTGACCATCATGACTTTTTAAATGGCAGAGACTTGCAACAATTGATTTGGCTTCCACAAAATGAACAGGCTTCTTAGAGCCCATACTTGGCACAATAAAGTCAAGTTAGGGCCAATCTGGGTAACAGGATTTCTGTATCTTGCTATTTCTTTTGATTGTACCTTTCTGCTTTGTGAATATTAATGGAAGGTGGCTCTTAGAATACTGTGAAGTTCAAAATAAAACAGTATTTTAAGAAGAACCAGAATGTGGACTGTTTTCAGTCAGATATTTGATGATTCACAATCTGGTGGGATTCTGAAAGGTCAGTAGGTTGGGTTCCTTCTAGTTATTAACAAATGTTATACTCTGTATATTGGAAATGAAAATCATTACATGAATTAGCAGAGTGTGATGTTCATGGCAGAACCTGGGGAAAACTGTAAAGTAAATGTTGTTGATTTAATCTTCTTTGGCTGCAAAATTACAAGTAAGAGGTACTAAGCAGTGGCTATCTGATTACTCTGCAAGCTCACCTCTCTGTATCCCTGGCCCCAGTTTTCTCATTATACTTTATCCTGCCTATCCTAAAGAGGACCTATCCTTAGAAGCACAGCCACACTAAATTAGGAGAGATTGACTTCACTCACATTTTCAGGAATACATATTATCTCAAAATGAGACCCAGGGAAGGAAAATTTATTACCTGAAAGAATGGGTGCCGACTTTCAGCCATCTAATGAGAAAGTTTGGGGAGATCTTTCCTGTGCCTATCAAATTCAGTGACACATTTACCCATCTCAATCTATCTTAACAGTAAGCTGCCCTTTCTTGGCAACATTCTTCTATCAAGATGTTTAGATATGGATGTTATCATGAAACTCACTTTTTTTTCAAAATAATTTTAGCTGCATGCAGAAATAAAGTTGCTCCTTAATAGCAGAACTAAAGGGGGACAGATCATAAGAATGTTCTAGATAAATTTGTATTTCCTGTAAATATACCAATAGCACTTATACTCCTTTTCTTTTCTTTCATTTATTTTTCTTTTACTTCCACACTTTTCCTTAGTCCTCTCTCACTGAAAAAAAAAAAAAGGAAAAAGAAAAACTGTAAGCATTTGCACAGACATTGGTCTGTTTTGAATTAGGCTGGTATGTTAACAAAGAGAAAAAAAAGTTAATAGCTACCATTGTTCCAAAGGTTGAATTTTGATTTCTCTAACTTCTGTTGTGTCTGGATCTCTCTCCCCATTTTTCAAAGAATGACCCTCAATAGCTTAATAAATCAGCTAATAAAATATTTTAGCATCTGTTAATGTTCCCTGAGTGTGTTACATGCTTGTTCAAAGGCTTAGTAAAGGAGCACAATGGAGGGAAACCACAGGCAATTCTGAGCAACACTATCTGGTTTCCAAATACTCCAGAACCTTAGTCTTTACCTTGACTTTGCTTGTAAATATTTACATTGTTTGCCCAGATGGTGGCAGAACTGGAAAATGGGGCACATTTTTAAATGTCTCTTAATAAACGTAAAAGAAATCTGTAAATTGGGATTATAAACTATAGCATACACAGTAAGTGTTCATTTGACAAGTTTTGTTGTATTTTTATTTTAATCACACCAAGAGAAAGTAAAAAGATGTAAGTTTTCTTCAGGTTTTGAGGATAGTATATGCTTTTACTGCCCTTAGCCTAGATAACTGTGGGGACAGAGCCAGGAGTGCAGTTTCCTGGCTCTTGGCCTCACGTGGAAAGGTGCTGGCTCAGGTAGTAAATGGCCATCAACTGTGATTGGATGGCTGTCAGCTGTGGCTAGTTGGCCGTCAGCTGTAACCAGTGACCCATTGGCCACTAATCTAACTGCCGTAGCTACGCTAGCAGCAAATGGGGGCTAGCAAGAAGATGGTGGCTTGCAAGTGCAGATTGCAGTCAGCACGGCACAGTGCGTGTTGCGGATTGCAGAGAAGTGGACGGCAGGTTGCGGATAGTGTGGCTCCTGCTTCCTGTGTATCCTGTGTATCCAACCCAGAGAGACTATAGTGGTATGACTCCCCTACCTGTGGCTCCGTGGGTGTTCCTTTTTGGCCTCACCATGTCCTGCGTTCCTTTGTGGGGAGCGGGAGCTGAGACCCCGCGTGAGTCCCTGCATGACAATAACCCTGAGATCTTGGTAGCTTACAAAATATTTTAATTCAAGGCAATGAACTTTTGTTGAATACCACCATGTGCCATCCACTGTGCTGTGTAATCAGGCAGATAAAGATGGTGCAGTTAAAGAAAAACGGAACTCCTGCTAAGAAGCTATAATCAGGCTTTTGCCAGAGTTGCAGTGGACCTCACCAACCAACCAGATGGTGAAAGCCAGTGGCAAGATACCTTCTTTTCTCACTTCACCTACCTCCTAATTATTCTCCCTGCTTCCATTCTTCCTTTTCTCCAATCCCTTCTCAGAACCATACATTTTCCATGTCTCTGTTCCATGCCACTTGTTTCTTGTTTCAGTGGATCCCCAATGAAACCCTTCAGTGGATCCGTGGTCCTCAGTACCAATTCCCAAATTCTGAAGAAGGCTTTCAAGGCTTCCATCAAAGACACTTTCTCCCACAGCTTTTGTTCTTATGCCCCACTTTTGGACTCAGCCACACAGAACTACTCTTAGTTACCCAAATGGGATACCGGCTTCTTTCCCTGTGCTGTTCCCGTGGAAGAAAATCAACCAGAGCACCATTACCATAAGCCTCTCTTTTGTTCTAGAATGCTGCGGCTTGAGAAGGAAGGCAGAGGTTCTATATGGGGAAGACGGGTGGGATATTTATAAACTTTAGCAGGAAAGGGGAGGCATTGTTCTTGGGGATTAGCAGGCATTGTTTGAACAATTTGGATTATATCACGAGAGGTGGCGAGAAACAGCTAGGTGCTAAATAAAGATGTAGGATACAAGAGGCAGTAGGAGGAAGCCATAGCTGTGGCCAGAAAAGGGACTCAGTGAAAATCTCTCTCATATGTCTGTCTGCAGAACTGTCTTTCCATCTCTCCCCCGTCTGCATCCTTATCTCTACCTGGCTAACTCCTAATAAGCATGGTTCAGAGGTAACATCTCCTTGGAAGCCTTCTCATGACTCATGGGAACTCACCTCCCCACCTCTAGTGAGGGTCCCCCAGAATTCTGTGTTCAAATTCGGAAGAGTGCTTATCACAAGGCATTATAATTTGCTGCTTGCTTTTTCTGCCTACTGCACCAGATTGATCAATTTCTGGAGGGCAGGGACATGAGGGCCTTAGCCACCCTTGTGTCCCCAGAATCTGGCATGATGCCTGGCACAAAACAAGAGTTCAAAACCTTTATACATACATACATGTATATATATTTAATGTGGGATGGTGTCAGACATTCACTTATGACTTATGAGCTTCCTAGCTTCTGACCTAACCTCCAGGCAAAGGCCACTATCTTCTTACTCTCCCCATTCCCTCCCATCAACAGATTTCTAGGCTTTTCTCTAGCAGATTTGGAGACTGAGTAAAACAAAACAAATAACCAAATCCCTGTATGTGAGAGGTAAATTTGGGGAGTTAGTGAGAGAGGAGAGAGAGAGGGGAAGAAGCTGAGATTTGAGGAGAGAGAGAGAAGGGAGAGTTTTACATTTGTTTGATTTGGTTTGATTTGTTAGAGAAGGAGATATCCAAGGGCAGTGCAGGATTTCAGAAAATTATGGCAGAAAAAAAAGAGAAAATGGAATGCAAGATGATTATTGAGATTTATAATCTCGGTGATATCTTTTAAGAAGCACCTTCTAGACACTGGAGTTCTTCCAAATTAAAATTGTATTTAAAAATAAATTAGAATTCTGTTATTTATTTTCCTTCTTTCCTTCCTTCTTCCCTTCCTTCTTTCTTTTCTTCCTTCCTTCCTTCCTTCCTTCCTTCCTTCCTTCCTTCCTTCCTTCCTTCCTTCCTTCCTTCCTTCCTTCCTTCCTTCCTAACTTTTTGAACTGTGTTTCTTCGCATGAGTATAGGAATCAGGTTATGAGAACCTAGGATTCTTAAGGGTTATAAATAAATGAATGGATTAACTATTGAACAAACAAATGAGTGACCAAGTTGCCTCAGGGTCATGGACAAGATAGCATCTGGAATCTCCAGAAAAAAAATGCCTTCCTTGCAGACCTTGGGAAACAGAAAGCAGCAGACCACACTAGAATCAATTTGTTTCTTTCTACTCACTGTCTGTAAAGAGGAATGCCTTCTGAATTAGCTTCGTTAAGTCTCCAGAACCACTAGATTCCCATCAGTCTTTTCTGAATGGATAATAATTTTAACAAGTCATTTCCAAATCCTCTTTACTATGTGGTTCAGATGGGAGCTTATTATATATCTTTAAATTATTTTTGCTGGATTATAAATCATTACTTTCACAGATTTCCATAGGACACACACAGAGGCCTGGTTACTTAAAAGATGTTCAATATTACAACCTTCTCAGAGAGTATGCCCATGACTTTTCCTCACATAGCCAGTCTAACTACACATGCGTGGCCAGGCCAGCCAGGCCAACGAGGCTCAGAATACCTTTTTTCCTGTATTTGAGCAAGGTTTCCCCTAGGGATTAGACCCAGTCTTATCCTCTCCCAGCCTTCTGTCCACCCATTCTTTAGCTTCCAACTCCCCCTACCTCCCTACACTACCCCCTGCTCCATCTCCCTGTGGCTGGCAGAGATACATGTATTGTTTCTAACTGCAAAGTAGATATATAAGTACATTGTAAGGTGAAATGATTGACTACTGATAAGTCCTGTTTGGCTATAAAGGGAATTCTTTGGAATAGATTATATACAAGAGTGGAAAATCAGTAGAAAGATTATCTGTCCTACCAATTGTTCCCAGAGGAGATTTGTCCCTATGCTTTGGGGCCACTTGCCTATCTTTTAGGATTTGCTACAGCAGCTATCACCATAATTACTGAGGACCTTGATGCAACTTTGTCAATCTTGGGCAAGCAGACTCTAGAGAGATTTGTAAAGAACAAAATTCATACTTTGTAGCACCTGCTTTTTCAGTACCTATTGTTTTCAACTTGTGTCCCTGAAACTCCCTCAGCTTTCACTTTTCCACTCCCTGACTTGCTAACAAGGCTTCTGTTTAACACTTTAATTAATTAATTAATTCAATATTTACTTGGCACCTGAGGTATAATAGCATCTTAAGCTGTGATCTCATTTAAATAATTTGCATTTATTAAAAATCTTTGGGAAACTTAAATGCTGTTAAGTCCCAAAAGAAGTAAATTTCAAATGGTTGGTGACGAACTGGATGGGAGACACTGATGGAGACACTGAAGTAGGAGATCGTTAGTGTGAGGAACCCAGAGGCAGACGTCCCGTGAAGTTAATAAAGCTTCAGCTTCAGGGTCCCACACTTGCACTGGACAATTTTTCTACATGCAGCTTCTTTTTGGTAAATAAGGCCTCCAAAACTTCAGGCCACACAAAACCTGGACTCCAAATGACACACCCTTGCCCCCCACCTCCCCCCAAAAAGTCCCAGAAGTTTTATGAGGGCAAAAGCCATATCTACCCTGTTTACTAGTTTCTAAAATATGATTGGCACATTGTAGGAGCTCGAGAAATATGTATTGGATGAGCAAATGATTAATACATATAAAGTGCCTAGCTCTTTTCCTGGAATATAATACAGGCTCAGTAAATATTTGTTGAAAGAATGATTACTTTCATGAATGAATAAGTAAGTTAATGTGAAAGGTAGGTAAACCCTAAATCTATGAAGAGGAAAATGTTCTCTTTAACTTAACCTGCTCCATTTATCTATGATACAGTCAAGCTGGCCTCCAGTGACAGCCCAACATGAGTGTGCCCATCCAGAAACTGTTTTAGGACACAACTGCCTTTCCCCCAAGATACCACGTGATCTACTGTGGTTAATAAACAGTCTCCTATTAACAGAGAAACAGTTACACAGAATCCATATTTTCATCTATGAAACTCTAGATTTCAAAGTAGAGTCTGGGATCTGTTCACACTCCACCCACCCCTAACATTTATAATAAAGCACTGCCTAACATAGAATTATATTCTTAGCGAAAAATGAAAAACATGTTTGAAGAACTCAACCCTTATTAACACCATTTTTTCAGTAACACTAACCATTAAACAGTTATGTATTTAACCTTTGTAATCATTAAGCCTGCTAAAATGTCTAATTAGTTCATTAGGAAAATAATTATGTGCTTAAAAAAGGAAATTTAAAAATTGTCTATGGATGTATAAAACTGCATTAAAAATAAACTTCTATTTTGAGGCTTTAGCGTTGTCTCAACGTATTAGCATTTCGTAGTTCTTTGTATTCATTAAATTTTTTTTCACAAATATATTGGAAAGTTTCCCAAAGTTCTCCCCTCCTACCTCCTGGTGTATTGCACACAGAATATTGGATTTATCTAGTCAGATCATAGTTGTAATTGTATTTTGTAGGAGGCTATTTCCTTGGAACTCATTCAAAAAGTACACATAGGGAAAAAGTATTTTAATTTACAGGGTCAATGTTTCTCTGTAATAAGTCAATTATAAGTAAACTGTTTCTCAGGACTTTCTCTTTTGCTATGTATAATAATCAATTTGTGAAGCATTTAGCATAGACAAAAATGTGTCTGACACTAAGATCACTTGCTAAACAAAAGATCGCTGCTCTTTTGTTTCTCTTCCTTCCTGTACATGTATATTGTTTACATTTACGGTGCAAATGGTCGGGAATCATGATCCTAAAGGCATAGAATGAACAAATAATTTTGCAATGCACTATGCAAGTTGGAAAGTAGGAATTGATCATTTCCAGATCACAGTGAGGTCAATTATCTTTTTCAATATGGGGAGCAAAATAATCCATATAATATACTTCCAAATAAAGTGCATTTTATATGGACTAATGTTTGCAGTTGCCAATCAGTTTTCCAACCCAACACCCCTTTCCTTTGACTACAATTACTTCTACTCCTAGTTAACCTGGACTTGTCAGAGTATTCCTGTTGGGATGTTTATACCTTTCTTCACGCTTTTCCTTTGAACTTGAAATCTACTGTTCTCTGAGAGTCTAAAAATTAAAATTTGCTGCCCAAACTAACACCTTCTCTACAGTGAATTGCAAAGAAAACGAAAGCCAACAAAAAAGGTGAGATTTTGGCTTTTTAAGAAAACTGCTGACTAGTCATAAAGGATCCCATGGTGAGGAAAAGGCAATTTTTCCTGAAGGCCTAGAGATTGAAGGGGCAGTATGGTTAGCTAAGTGATTGATTTATCCTCTGCCACTTAGGGTATCTAGATACAATTGTTGGCTTTGACAGTTGGTTGCTCTGTTTACAGGTACATAGTGTATAGTGGATGGTGGGAGAATTCAGATCTTAGAGCCTTCTGACACAAAGTCTGTTCTAATTCTGCCTTCCCACTGTTGTAATAGTTACAATAGTGGACAATTTATTTAAGTACCCTGAGTTTTGGTTTCTTTAACTTTGAAGTGGGAACACTAAAATCTACCTGGCCAAATTGTAAGGATTCAAGATAACATATGCTGAACACTTATCACAGTGGTTGGTGTTTGGTTAGCACAGTAGTGGGTTAGCACATAAGCACTAAATAAACAGTAGCTCTATTATACCAATGACTGCATGGTCTTTACCCGTCTATTACAGGTGAAGTGAGCTAAGACAGTTCTAAGGACTTAAAGCAGCCTTGCCTCATAACTAGTAAGAATAAGGAGACATGAGGAAAGCTGTTTATTACATAAGGGACTAATGTGGACAGGGGAATCAAGGAACTTGCTATTGTGTCTGTTGTCTAGAAACTGGTAAGACTAAAACATAGCCATCAGGATCTATTTTCAGTGGGCTGAGAGCCCAGATACAAATAAAACTTTCATTTTTTGATGAAAAAGTCTCGCCTGCCAGGCCATCTTTTGAACCCATTACAATTAGTTTCCAGTAACTCAATGCCTAACTGCACTGGGGCTGTGTTGTCTCACATCTATGGACACAGAACCAGTCTTAGGACATGTCAGACCTTGTTCTTCTGCTAAAGTGATTTTGGTCTCTCTCTAAGTCGCTACTGTAGATACAATAGTGTTGTTGCATGCTGTCTGTTTTTCACTTCACTTCTATTTCTCTATCCCCCTCACGTTTAACTAATGAAGGTGATGTGTTAGCAATGGGACAGTTAATTCATGTCCTTTAATATGAAGGACCTGATAGACTAACTCTTCCTCACACTTCTCTGAAGTCTTGATGTGAGTAGGGTTGAGTGGGTTTCATTTATGCATTCATTCATTCATTCATTCATTCATTCATTCATTCATTCATTCTTTCTTTCACTCATTATTGAATACCTACCCTGTGTTAGGTGCTGTCTTATGTGCTGAAATAAGAAAAAGCAAAGCACATATAGTCCCCCCTTCTCTGATCTCTTTTTCTCCTGAGAAGGATGAACACTAATCAATTAATCCCAGAAATGAAAAAATGTTTCATTGCAAATTGTGATTGAAGCAAAGAGAAAGTTCAAGTTCAGGGTATTCTGAATCTTTCAGGTCAGGGAACGAGACCTAGTCTGGGAGGTGGAAAACTTTAAGGCTTCCTGGAGGAAGTAAGGTTGGAGCTGAGATATGAAGGTAAAATTGGCTCATGAGTTGGAATCGGAGAAGGGGATAGGGCACATTTTAGGCAGTTTGGGACAAGGTTTGTAGGTGAGACATATGGAGAATTCCAAGAACTGCAAAGACCAGGGAGGCTGAAGTACCAAGAATTAAGCTAGAATGTAACAAGCTTCACAGTAAGATCCAATAGGGAGCTTATAAAAAACAACTATGCTTAGAACAACCCTATAGAGTTTCAAATTTAATTGGCACGGATGGATCTATGACATTGATATTTTTATAGAAAACCAAAACTAATACCAAAAAAAGCAATACTCCAGGTGATTCTGATAATATAGAAGCATAAAGAAATTCTTTTTTTTTTCTTTTTTTTAATTAAAGTTTATTAGGGTGACAATTGTTAGTAAAGTTACACAGATTTCAGGTGTACAATTCTTTATTACATCATCTATAAATCCCATTGTGTGTTCACCACCCAGAGTCAGTTCTCCTTCCATCACCATGCATTTGATCCCCCTTACCCTCATCTCCCACCGCTCCCCCTTACCCTGTGGTAACCACTAAACTATTGTCTGTGTCTATGAGTTTTTGTTTCTCTTTTGTTTGTCTCGTTCTTTTGTTGCTTTTGGTTCATATACCACATATCAGTGAAATCATAAGGTTCTCTGCTATTTCTGTCTGACTTCTTTCGCTTAGCATTATATTCTCAAGATCCATCCATGTTGTGACAAATGGTCCTATTTCATCTTTTCTTAACGCCGAATAGTATTCCATTGTGTATATATACCGCAACTTCTTTATCCATTCATCTATCGAAGGACATTTTGGTTGTTTCCATGTCTTGGCCACCGTAAATAAAGCTGCAATGAACATTGGAGCACACGTGTCTTTATGGATAAATGTTTTCAGAATTTTGGGTAGATACACAGGAGAGGGATTGCTGCATCATATGGTAATTCTATTCGTAATTGTTAGAGGAACCTCCACACTGCCTTCCATAAAGGCTGCACCAGTCTGCATTCCCACCAACAGTGGATAAGGGTTCCTTTTTCTCCACAGCCTCTCCAACACTTGTTACAATTTGTTTTGTTGATGGTAGCCATTCTGACTGGGGTGAGGTGATATCTCATTGATGGTTTTTATTTGCATTTCTCTGATGATTAATGATGTTGAGCATTTTTTCATATCTCTATTTGCCATTTGTATATCCTCTTCGGAGAAATGTCTCTTCAGGTCCTCTGCCCATTTTTCAATTGGGTTGTTTGTTTTTTTGTTGTTGAGTTTCATGAGTTCCTTGTATATTTTGGATATTAGCCCCTTATTGGAGGCACTGTTTGCAAAAATCTTCTCCCATTCAGTTGTTTGCCTCTTTATTTTGTTGATAGTTTCTTTTGCTGTGCAGAAGCTTTTAAGTTTGATATAGTCCCATTCATTTATTTTAGCTTTTACTTCCCTTGCCTTTGGAGTCACATTCATAAAATACTTTTAGAACCTAAGGTCCATAAGTTTAGTACCTGTATTCTTCTATCTAGTTTATTATTTCAGGTCTTATGCTTAAGTCTTTGATCCATTTTGAATTAATTTTGTTACATGGTGACAGATAGCAGTCCATTTTCATTGTTTTGCACATGCTTTTCAGTTCTCCCAGTACCATTTATTGAAGACGCTGTCTTTTCTCCATTGTGTAGTTTTTGCTTCTTTGTCAAAAATTATCTGTCCATATTTATGTGGTGTTATTTCTGAGTACTCAATTCTATTCCATTGATCTATGTGTCTGTTTTTCTGCCAATACCATGCTGTTTGATTATTGATGCCTTGTACTACAAGCTAAAGTCAGGGAGTGTGATACCTCCAGCATTGTTCTTTTCTCCTAGAATTCCTTTGGTTATTCGGGGTCTTTTGTGGTTCCAAACAAATCTGATAATTTTTTGTTCTATTTCTTTAAAAAAATGTCATTGAAATTTTGATGGGGATTGCATTAAATCTGTATATTGCTTTGGGTAATATGGCCATTTTAACTATGTTGATTCTTCCAGTCCATGAACACGGAATGTCTTTCCATTTCTTTGTGTCTTTTCAATTTCTTTTAAAAATGTCTTGTAGTTTTCAGTATGTAGGTCTTTTACATCCTTGGTTAAGTTTATTCCTAGGTATTTTATTCTTTTTGCTGCAATTGCAAAAGGAATTGTGTTCTTTGTTTCTTTTTCTGAGATTTCATTGTTAGTATATAGGAATGCAATGGACTTTTGTACGTTGATTTTGTAGCCGGCCACATTACTGTTCGTTGATTGTTTCTAATAGCGTTTTGGAAGAGTCTTTAGGGTTTTCTATATATAGCATCATGTCATCTGCAAAGAGTGACAATTTAACTTCTTTATTCCCAATTTGGATGCCTTTTATTTCTTTCTCTTGCCTGATTGCTCTGGCAAGGACTTCCAACACTATGTTGAAAAGCAGAGGTGATAGGAGACAGCCCTGTTGTGTTCCTGAACGTAGAGCAAAGGGCTTCAGTTGTTCACTGTTAATTATGAGATTAGCTGAGGGTTTGTCATATATAGCCTTTATTATGTTAAGGTATTTTCCTTCTATTCCTATTTTATTAAGTGGTTTAATCATAAATGGATGTTGTATATTGTCAAAACTTTTTCTGCATCAATTGATGTAATCATATGATTTTTGTCTTTTATTTTGTTTATGTGAATTATCACATTGATGGATTTGCGGATGTTGAACCATCCTTCTGTCCCTGGCATGAACCCCACTTGGACATGATGAATAATCTTTTTAATGCATTGTTGCATTTAATTTGCCAGAATTTTTTTTTAGGATTTTTGCATCTGTATTCATCAGAGGTATTGGTCTGTAGTTTTTTTTGTGTGTGTGTGTGTTGTCCTTGCCAGGTTTTGGTATCAGGGTAATGTTGGCTTCATAAAATGAGTTAGGGAGTTCTGTCTCTTCTTCAATTTTTTGGAAGAATTTGAGCAGGACTAGTATTAGATCCTGTCTGAAAGTATAGTAGAATTCACTAGTGAAGCCATCGGTCCCAGACTATTGCTATTAGGAAGGTTTGAATGACTGATTCAATTTCATTACTGGTCATCGGTCTGTTTAGATTTTCCAGTTCTATATGTTTCTAAGAACTTGTCCATTTCTTCTAGGTTATTGAATTTGGTGGCATGTAGTCCTTCATAGTGTTCTTGGATGATCCTTTGTATTTCTGTAGTCGTGATAACTTCCCATTTTTCATTTCTGATTTTGTTAATTAGTGTCTTCTCTCTTTTTATCTTAGTAAGCCTAGCCAAGGGTTTGTCAATTTTGTTAGTCTTTTCAAAGAACCAGCTCTTCGTTACATTAATTTTTCCTTTTGTCTTTTTGTTCTTTATTTCATTTATTTCTGCTCTGATTTTTATTATTTCCTTTCTTCTACTGACCTTAGGTTTCATTTATTCTTTTTTTTCTAGTTCTTTAAGATGTGATGTCAGGTTATTTATGTGGAATTTTTCTTATTTCTTGATATAGTCCTTAATGATATAAATTTCCCTCTTAAAACTGTTTTTGCTGCATCCCCAAAACTTTGGTAGGATGTATTTTCATTGCCATTTGTTTCTATGTATCTTTTGATCTCTCCTCTAATTTCTTCTTTCACCTAGTCGTTCTTTAAAAGTATGTTGTTTAATTTCCATGTATTTGTGTTTTTTCCTCCTTTCTTTTTGCAGTTGATATTCAATTTCAAAGCCTTGTGATCAGAGAATATGCTTGGTATGATTTCAATCTTCTTAAATTTGCTGAGGTTAGTTTTATGTCCCAATATATGGTCTATCCTTGAGAATGTTCCGTGTACACTAGGAAAAAAATGTATAGTCTGATGTTTTAGGATGAAGTGCTCTATATATGACAATTATGTCCATTTCATCTAATGTGTCATCTAGGGCTACTATTTCTTTATTTATTTTCTGTTTGGATGATCTATCCATAGCTGTCAATGATGTACTTAAGTCCCCTAGTATAATTGTGTCTTGGTTAATATCTTCCTTTAGTTCTGTTAGTAGTTGCTTGGTATATTTTTGTGTTCCCCGATTGGGGGCATAAATATTGATGACTGTTATGTCTTCTTGTTGTATAGTCCCCTTTACCATTATGAGATGTCCATCTTTGTCTCTTGTTACCTTTTTCACCCTGAAGTCTGTTTCATCTGATATCATTATGGCTACACCTGATTATCTCTGGGAACCATTTGCTTGGAGTGTCAATTTCCACCCTTTCACTTTGAGTCTATGCTTATCCTTGTAGCTGAGATGTGTCTCTTGGAGATAGCATATGGTTGCATTTAGTTTTCTGATCCAATCTGCTACCCTGTGCCTTTTTATTGGTGAGTTCAGGCCATTTACATTTAGGTTGATTATTGATACGTGAAGATTTCCAGTCATTCTATCTTTAGTTTTTGGTAGGCTGTGTCTCCATTGTTTCTTTGCCTTTTTATTGTTTTCTATTATTTCTGTGTGGTGGTATTCTATGTTGTTTAACTCTGTTTCTTTTATTATAGTACACATTTCAGTTCTGGATTTTTTCTGAGTGGTTACCCTTAAATTTATGTAAAAGAAAGTTTGATATTTAGAGTATTGCATTTTCTTCAGCACACTTACTTTCTCCATTCCCATATTCTGGTTCAGATCTTTACTCTCCCCCTTTTTATGTTGCCACCAATTGTCCCTGTTGATGGTGGTCGAACAGCCTCTGTTAGTATTTCTTGTAGTGCAGGTCATATATTAGAAAATTCCCTCACCTTCATATCTAAAGGTTATCTTTGCTGGATGTATTATGCTCGGCACACAATTTCTCTCTTTCAATAGTTTGAATATTTAGTTCCCTCCTGACTTGTAGAGTTTCTGCTGAGAAATCTGATGGTAATCTAATGGGCTTTCCTTTGGATGCTACCATCTTTTTTTCCCTGGCTGCCTTGTGGACGCTTTCTTTGTCATTGATTTTTGACAGCTTCAATACAATGTGCCTTGGAGAAGGCCTGTTGAGGTTGAGGTAATTAGGTGTTCTATTTGCTTCTGGATTCGAGAATACTGTTCTTTCCACAATTTGGGGACATTCTCATCGACTATTTGTTTGAATATACTCTGTTCCCTTCTTTCTTTTTTCTCTTTCTGGTATGCCCATTATTATATATTGCTCTTTCTGTTGGAGTCATAAAGTTCTTGTAGAGTTCTTTCATTTCTTTTAAGTCTCAAGTCTCTTTCTTCTTCCATCTGTGTCATTTCCACGTTTCTATCTTCGATGTCACCAATTCTTCTCTCCATCTGGTCAACTCTACTTCCTAAGCCTGCTATTTCATTCTTAATTTCTTCTATTGAGTTCTTAATCTCCAGAAATTCTATTTGGTTCTTTTTTAGTTTCAATCTCTTTGGTAAAATGCCTATGTTGTTTTTTGATTGTGTTTCTGAGTTCATTAAACTGCCTTTCTGTATTTACTTTCATCTCGTTGAGTTTTTTCAGAACTGGAATCTTGAATTCTCTGTCACTTAAGTCACATATTTTCATATCTTTAACTTCGTTTTCTGTAGACTTTTCACTTTCTGAGCTGTGTTGTTCCCTTGGTTAATCATGGCAATTAATGATTTATTATTTCTCTTCCTAGACATCTACAGGAGTGGCTTCTGCAAAAGGTTGATAAGAAGAGGTCTTTCTTTTGTTTACCAGTACGTGTTGGTAGAATGTTGTATTTTCTCTCCGAATGCAGCCCTTTTTTCTCTCTCACACTGTAGTGGTATGTTTTGTCTGCCCTATTCCAGCTTCTCACACAATGGGGGGATTTCCTGGAAGGCGGGCTTCTCCTCTGTTAATAGTTCATCTGGTTCATAGGTCACCGCGTCCCTGTGGGGGTGCAGAGAGGTTTTGAAGTTCCAAAGCTCTTTCTGCACCAGATTCAGAGCCTGTGTGTTTCAGCAGCTCTGTTTTCTCCTGTAGGGATCCGCCCATATAGGTGGGGCCAGGGGCGGGGTGAGTTGTGAGAGGTAGCCCAGGGCAATGGCGGCGACCATCACCCTAGCCAGTCCTTTTTCCATAGCTTCCTCAACTTTGCTGGAACTAGTTGGGCTGGGAATCTGTGTCTGTGGACCACAGTTCTCAGAACTGCAAATATTCCGTTCTTTTGATCTGACACTGCTACCATTCCGCTTCTAGCACCGGGCAGGTTGGGGCGGGGCGAGCTCTGGGAGGGTAGGGAGGGGGCAGGTAGTCTCAGTGCCTATGGCTTCCATTCTCTGCTTGGCAATGAGGGCTTAAACCACTGTTTTCAGCCTTCTCTCAGTCTTGTTTCGAGGTCTCTGCAGTGAGCGTTGTGTTCAGCCATGTGATATGTTGCCCCCCTCAGCCCTGTGGGCCATAAGCGGAGCCCTAGCAGTCCGAGTTCTTCCCTCTCCTGCAGCTGCGGTAGTTCCGGGATGCTGCGAGCTCGGAGCACTGAGCTAGGTCTGCGTCCTGCGCCGGTGAGGCTCCATCTCTGCACTTCTCCCTTCCTTCTTCCCCTGCTCACACAATTTGCCCACCTTTAGGTGAATTCAGTAGTGAGCCTCTTCATCTTGCCTGTCTGCTGTGCAGGGAGTCCTTTGTGGAGTTATAGCTGTTTAATTTGTTGTAAATTCCAGGGGAGATTTCCAGAGGCTCACCTCACTCACACTGCTGTTTTTCAAGAAATTCTGTTACAGCGTGTAGTGCCTTATAGCCAATCTCCTTGGAAGATTTTTAAGGAGGGGGACAACTGGTCTTAAAACTGTCAGGTTTGCATTTGAGAAGATCCTTGTCGTCGAAATATGGTGATGGATGTCCATGACATCTAGCTAATCTTGCTATATACCCAATAACATATACTATGTTTCCCCAAAAATAAGACTTAGCCGTATAATCAGCTTTAATGCATCTTTTGGAGAAAAAATTAATATAAGACCTGGTTTTATATTACTATAAGACTGGGTTTTAATATAATATAATATAATATAATATAATATAATATAATATAATATAATGTACCGTAACGTAATGTAATACTGGGTCTTATATTAATTTTTGCTCCAAAAGACTCTTTAGAGCTGATGATCTGGCTAGGACTTATTTTCAGGGAAACAGGGTAGTAGTAGAGTCAGGATAGAATGGGCATCAACTCTACTGAACTTGAGGTCTCTAGGTAAAATGCAACTAGCTTGGTGGTGGTAGATGCTCCTCTGTTGAGGGAAACAAGTGAATAAGCTGATCATTCCATACAGGGCAGTAAATTCAAGGTGGGATGTAAGCACAAATTTCCAACGTTATTTGGAGAAGTCCGTGATCTTGTTTGCCTCCATATAGAGAAGGTCCCAAAGGGAAGAAGTGAAATTTAGGGCACAAAGTGATACCGTTCACAGCTGCCTTGTGTTTGACATGTAAGATCAAGCCTGTCTCTGAGCAATTAAGGCCCTTGAACTTTCAGCAGCCCATGAGTGGCTCCTGAATATCTAGTGGGAACTATGGAAATAACTTAAACTCCCTTAATTATCAATGGAGAAAGTAGAACCCAATTTTAGTGTGTGTATTTTCTTTTCCTAAATGCACTTCAAGGGCACAAGAACTTATTGTAGATAGAATGCAAGAAGAAAGGCAAGGCGTCCTGGGCAAGTATTTTACATTTAGGAAATAGTCACAAAATACTGACATATACAAAAACGAAGTTTAGGGTAAGGGCTCTTGTAGTAAAAGTGTTTTGGAATCGCATTGCTATTTAAACTGGCTGCATTTTATGCCTAATTAAGGCCAATGAAATAACTTGTAGTACTAAGTGTTCACTGTCAAAACTCTCCGCCTGTGAAAGAGACCCAGCTCATTAAGGCAGCAGTCTCAGTTCCATCCTTGGGAAGACACACCAATGCATGTTCCCCTTGGAAAATTCTGATCCCCTGACTTGTGTAACAAGAATGTGGACTATCATTTTTGTAGAAAGATTTGTGATTTGAAAAAATACAGAAAAAGGGAAAAAAGTAAAAATTATGCTTAAACTCAACACTTAACAGGTGTCCACAGAATGAATATATGACTATTATTAAGTGATTATCCATTACCCCAATACTTGATTTTTAAAAAATCAGAAAATAAAAGTCCCCTGCACTGTTTCCTTTTCTCTTTTCTATGTGCACATGTAAATGACTTTGCTTTACATCCGCTTTACCAAGCACTGCTGCAATGAATATTCTTTCCCGACCATCTTTATGCATTCGTGCAATTACTGGTGTGAGACAGCCTTGTCTTGGCGAAAAGTTTTTATCACTTTTTGATTGTGAAAGTAAAAACTTCATTGTAAACAATTCAGAAATGAAGTAGTAATCATTTTTAATAATGTAGTAATACATAAGTATTTTATCAAACAATATCAGTTTCACAAAAATAATTCAGATTTCTGGACTTTGAAATCTTCCAAATTTATCTCATTCTTTCAATAAGTATTTGTGGTAGTTCTTCTCTGCCATGCACTATGTGGTGCTATAAGAGATGAAATGCAAAGTCCTTGTCCTTAAGGCTGGTAAATTGTACTTGTGTCCTAGATTTAAGTATGAAAAAAATGTTATTATTCTCATGTCAACCCTTAGCCTAGAATTTGTCAGGATTTGTGTACTGTATCAAAAAAAAGATTAAATGAGATAATACGTTTAAAAGCTCTTGACACAAGGTTTCAGACAAAATAAGTACTCAATAGATGCTATTGTGCTTATCATTATCATCTCCATTAATACCATCATCATTATTATTTATTCCTTATAGAGAGAAATATTCTCAAACAACACAGAATATAAGGATATTCTCAGGTATTTCAAATGAATAACTCCCAGTAGGAGTGTTATACTATGTGAACTTATATTTTACTTTTTCTGATCACTCTCTTGTTTGACTTACTAAATTTGAAAACACCTCTGTATTGTGCTCTTAGAGACTGCTTTGCATTATTAATTGAGGTGTAATTAATAATTAGACAATAAATTGCCCTGTGGCCCTGAATTTTGTACTCTTTGAAATCAGGCCAAAACTCTATCTTCCCAGCATGGGGATGGCTGAAAGTTTCTCTCTCTCTCTCTCTCTGTCTCTCTCTCTCTGTCTCTCTTTCTCTGTCTCTCTCTCTCTCTCACTCTCTCTCTCTCTCTCACCCTTTTTTTATTATTAAAATTTATTGGGGTGACAATAGTCAACAAAACTACATAAGTTTCAAGTGTATAATTCTATAATACATCATCTGTATATTTCATTATGTGTTCACCACACAGAGTCAGTTCTCCTTCCATCACTATATATTTGACCTTCCAATCCTGGCATCTACAGAGTAGCCAAGCTCAGCAGCCCAGCTTTCCCTAGAATGCCAGGTGTTCTCTGAGATGCTTCTTCCAAGGTTGCATGGTTAATAGCAAAAATGGCAGTGACTGAGGGTTCAAAATGCCATGACCTTGCTGTTCATGTGTGACTCCAAGGATTATTTAGAGACTTTCTACACTCTGCAGGAAAGCCCAAAGGTAAGCCATAATGACACGGAAGAAAATATATTTTAAAGTCTCTCAAAGCTCTTGACCTTAAGGAAAGAAGCTTCCACTAACCAATTCTTGCAAGTTTTAGGGAATAAACAAACTCCCTTCTTTACCACTAAAGGAAACAGAACCCAACCTCAGCATGGATGTTGCCTTGTTTTGAATGCACTTCAAGTGCACAGAAATTAGTGTAGCCTGAATTCAAGGAGAATGCAGGGCATATCATTTTATATTCAGGAAAAATTTGCAAAACGTTGGGGCATGTGCAAAGCAAAGTCCAAGATTAAGACTCATTGAAAGTGTTTTCGAATAATTATCACTGTTTAACTTGGCTGAATTTTATACCTGATGAAGACTGAGGAAATAACTTATGCCAAATATTACAATTCTATTGTAAAAAAAGCCCAGTCACCCTGATTTCTTTAGAAGACAGGTGGAAAAAGAAGAGTTGGTTGTATTGGAAGTGGCAGGTATAAGGGAAAAGATCAGTGTTCGTAGAAGACCATCCCTCCCCCAAGAGTTAATAACACATTTTCTTATCACCCATATTATGGGGGTGAGAGTGTAGGTGAGATAATGGACCTTCATGTGATGCCTGTCAGCCAGGTACACACTGACCACTAAACTATTATTTCAGTAAATCTTGAAGGACATCTCTTATATGAAGCACTGGAACCTTGAAATTTAAACTTTTTATCATGTATTATTATAATAATATGTGTTCCCATTTCTTAAGCACCTACTCTGCCCAGGCACGACGCCTATTGGTCTCTAACATTACTAAGATCTGAAAGGAAGGTAGTGTTTTTATTTTCATTTTTTAGATAAAGAGCTTGAGACTTGTGGAAGTTAAGTAAAGTACCCAAAGACATGGGGGTACTTAAAAGCAGGACTGGAAGGAATTTAGACTCAGGGCTCTTGTAAGGTCTTAATATATGCACATTCTGTTACTAAATCCCATTCACTTGTTCTATCTGACTTGTCAAGATGGGAAACAGCCAATTGTTCTCCCTTCGAGTAAGGACCTATCCTGCCCTGAAGTTGGATTAGATGACCTTTTAGTCTTCTCAGAATGCAAATTCTCTTTCTCCACTCTTTCCTCATGATCTGTCCCTATGTCTGCTATAGTTCTCTTCTAGACAGGAGCTAACAGGACAGGAGCTTACAGGAGCTAACACAGGAGCTAAGACAGGAGCTAACATCTTTATCCTTCAGAACTCTGTAGTGCAGAACACAATATATGCATTGTTAGGTCTCCCAAAGGCAGGGTGAGTTGTATAACTATAACATCACTGCAATATTTCAATGTAGCTTTCTATCACTGGGACCCTGAGGCCTTTTATTCTGTCACACGTGTACATTTGTCACCATTCTGCAGCTTTTATTGAACAGTTTATTTTTTCTTCCCAAGTGTACTTATTAAATGCTATCCTCTTTATTTCTTCCCAGTTTTCTCATTTGTCGCTAGAGTGAACTTGACAAATTAGAAAAGTGAGCAGAAATCCCACTGCTTCAGAGATCCTCATTATCTGATCTCCTTCCTTCCTTCCATCCTTCCTTCCTTCCTTCCTTCCTTCCTTCCTTCCTTCCTTCCTTCCTTCCTTCCTTCCTTCTTTCCTTCCTTCCTTCCTTCTTTCCTTCCTTCTTTCCTCTAAGGCTTAGAGATTTTAAGTAACATACCAAAGATCACACAACTAGAAACTCTAATCCAGGTCGGATTCCATCATGCTAGTCTGCTTTTTATCTGGTTCTCTAGAGTCTATATGCTCTACACAAAGTGTAGTCTGTGGACAAGTAGCATCAGAATCAACAGAGAGATTGCTAATAATGCAGAATCTCAGGCCCTAGCTTAGACTATCTGATTAAAAACCTGCATTTTAATAAGACCATGGATAATTCAAAATTCAAGGTTGAGGAACAATGGTTGAGTTTATAGTCACCTATTTAACAGATACTCTTTCAACAATTCTTCCCACCCTGCAGAACTCTTCACCCACACCTCACATTACTCAAAGTTAAAACCTCATTAGTCAACTTCCAATCAAGGAGATATCATTACCTTTTCTGGTAAATGGATTGGGCGTGGGCTTTTGATCTAGTTCTTCCCAGTGAGACATTAGTGAGGTATACTAGGGAGCTCAGGAAAAGAAATTCTTCCTTTTCGTAATTGATCACATAGGAAGAAACATTTTCTGTTCTACCACTAGATATCATGGTTTCTTCTTAAGCTGCCAGAAACTATGGCAACCATCTTGCAGCCATGATGGGATGGGTACCAAGAACAAAAATAACCGGTGAGGAAGGCAGAGAGAAAATATGGAGAATATCAAAGTCACCTTACCTCAGGATTCCTTGTTTTTTGAGAAAATGAATTTTTGTTTAATACTTAAGTTAGCTGACTTGGGATGTTATTTGCAGTCAAAATTATTCCTGCTGATACCAATTACATTTTTATTTTGGTAATAAATTTGTTATAAGAAACAGCTCCAGAATGTTTGCTAAAGGCAAGATAAACTATACCAATCATTCAGTACACTGAAAGATGATAAGTTTGATCAGATAAAAAAAACTTATAAATCACTCTCTAGAGTTCCTTTGTCTCTTCAGGGAATGTATATCTTTTGTCACCTCTTCTTTTACATACCTTTCTCTCCCTGTTCTATGTAATATCTTGAAACATGTACATGCTTTAACTTTTTAGAGAATTATCTTTGTTTTCTACTGAAAATCCACCATCGAGAATAGATGAAAGAACAAGGAGAATGAAATTCAGAAGTTGAAAGCAGATAGGACTCAACATTTTGGTGCAATTACTTCTTAGTATTCACTTAGAATCCTGATCACTTGTGATGGGACTTACTCATCTTTCTTGTTTTTCAATCTTGGTCACTTGAAGACATAATTAATATTTAGTGGAAATTTTAAAGTAACTAGTAAAATTATTTCTTACAAACCAAAAGTGGTCAATGAAATTTTAAATTTAATTTTTAAATTACTTAAATGATATCCTACTAACAAAAGCTGATGCATGATTTCAGGTCTTGTATTGATTAATGTTCTAATCTTGGATCTGGAATAAATTTAAAGCTGCTTCTCTGGTAATCATGGGAAATGGAAAGGGTGAGATCTTTTCAGGTGAAGAGTGAGTTCAGTAAGAATGAACTCCCTTTTTACTTACTGAACTTAAAGAATGAGTTCAGTAAGTAAAAAGATTCTTGCTATAGGTCAGTAATGCCTACTAGGTGTCCCTCTTAGAGAAATGCATAATAAAAAATATTATAAAGGTTATTTTAAAAGAGTCTCATCACCAAGATGGCAACACAGTTTGTTCCTGACTTCAGTTCCCTTTACAAGCAAAACAACTAGCACTATCCATAGATAAGACACCATTGAGAAAAAACCCAGAACTTGGGGGTAAGGCTGAAGCAATCCCTGGACCACAGAGACTGAGAAGGACTGCATTAGAAGGGTAAGAAGAGCAGATACACTCTGACTACATCGCCCATCCTGCAGGCCAGCACAGTGATGCACTGAGAACACACCCTGGGTCTAAAAGTCCTACAGTGGAAAAAAGAGAATCAGAGGTCAGCTTCCCCGGCATTCTGGGACATTCCTGAGAAGACATTCAGGTCTTGCCTCATGGGTATCACCGGAGGAATCTACAAGATTGATCACTGGAAATCAGATAGAGATGGAGGAGAGGAAGGGGCTTTAAAAAAAACTATTCAAATCTTGGTGGACTACATTCCTGCTTGCAGTGGTGCCCAAGCAGAGACCCCCAACCAGTGACTCTGACCATCTACAAAGAGCTCAGTCAATGCTTCTTCTCGATTTGAGTTCCCAGCCAAAAAGCTACACCAGTAGTGGAGTCTGTTCTATTACCCTGACAGGGCAAAGAAGCAAGTTTACAGCTGTGGACCCCATCCTACAGCCCCATTCCACAGAGAGCCGAGCAACAGTCCTGCCAACTATTAAGCATGGCCTCTGGCCCCACATAACCAAAGAGCCTGAAGAGTTACCCTGGGCAGCCTTGAAGTCCAATCTATAGTACTGTCCAGCTATGGAGTTTAGCCTACGGCCCTGCCCCATAGCAGAGCCCACCCTAATGCCCTGTCCAATGGCTGAACACAGCCTGCAACACTCTCCAGACAGGGAGCATAGCCTGCGACCCCACCTGACAAAGAAGCCTGGAGAGCAACCTGCCCAAACGCAGAGCACTGTCTCTAGTCAACTCAACTGTTGGGTATAGCTGGAGGCCCCTCCCAAACAGAGAGCCCAGCCAGCAACCTATTACAAAGTGCAGCACAGCCAGTGGCCTCCTTGATCATGAAGCCCAGCCTGTTGTCCCACCCGACACTGGGGCATAACTTGTAGATCCATTTAACTTAGAGTCCAGTCAGTGGCACCATCCACTCAGAGTATAGTCTGAGACTCTACCTAACCAACAGTGATTGCAGAGTGTATACTGTAGCCCTGCCTAATCAGAGTATAATCAGGGGTATAACCCTGCCAGGGAATATAGTCTGCCCATCTACTGGCACCACCTGAATGCAGAGCATAGCTAATAGCCCTGCCCAATCAGGGAGTCCACCCAGCAGCACCATCCTACATCAGAGCTCAGCCAGCAGCTTTGCCCAACTAGAGATCCGAAAAGTAAGCCCCAACTACCCATACATGGTACCAATGACAAGTGCAGCACTCCAAGCTGAGTGGAGAGGTGACAACCTTTCCATGCCAAAATGAACCTGTAAAGTCTGGAAAAGGAGACATTCAAATGTGCAGATACCAATGCAAGGAATCAAGGATCACAAAGAATCAGGTAAACATGACACAACCATAGGAGACTAACACAGCTCCTAAAGAAATGGAGATCTATGAATTATCTGACAAAAGATTCAGAATACTTCTCTTACAGAAGAAGTTCAGTAAACTACAAGAACACACAAACAAACAACTACATGAAATTAGGAAAACAGTGCATAAAAAGAAAGAAAAAAATGAGAAGTTCAACATAGAAATAGAAACCATCAAAATCCCAAAATTCTGGATCTGAAAAATGCAGTGATGACTGAAGAATTCAAGAGAGAACTTCAACAGCAGACTTCACCAACAAAAGAAAGAATCAATGTACCGAAAGATAGTCCATTTGAAATTATTCAGTGAAAGAAGCAAAACAAAAAAACAAAACAAAACAAAAAACACGAAAAAGAGTGAAGAACGCCTACAGGACTTATGGGTAAGTCAAAGAAACAGAGAACAGATTGATGGTTGCCATGGATGGGATGAGAGTGGGTGGGAGAAGGTGGTTAAAGGGCACAAACTTACAGTTATAAGAAAAAAAAATGTGGGTATAAGGTACAGCATGGTGATTATAGTTGACAATATTTTATCATATATGAAAGTTAAGATAGTAAATTTTAAAAGTTCTCACTACACATACGCACAATGTAACTATGTGAAGTGATGATTAACCTTATTGTGGTAATCATTTCACGATATATACATGTATCAAATCATAACTTTGTACAACTTAAACATATAATGTTATATGTCAATATCTAAATACAGTTGAAAAAATGATTATTTTATTATTTTACTTGTTTACTTTATCTGTATATAACCTAGTGATTTATTGTCTAACATTATGTCATAGAAAATTATATCATAAAAAATTAGAAATAATAAGTTAACAAATTCCCACATACCCATCATATAGCTTCAATAATTATTATCTCGTGGCCTAAATGATTTTATCTGTACTCTCTCCCATATTTTCCCAATTCCTAGATTATTTTGAAGCAATTCTTAGTATATCATTTGATATACTGTAAATATCTCCATATATAATTCTAACAGATAAGATATTTTAAAAACATAACCATAAACTTTTATTACACTAAAACAATTAATCTTACCTTAATTTTTTTTGATATCATCAAATAGTCAGGCATTGTTTATTTTTCCCAATTGTTTTGAAAATGTTTTTACATTGTTTATTTGAATCAAACTCCCCCACCTCCCGCACTCTCCATTGCCATTTATTTATTGAACAAACTGGGATGTTTGTCCTGCAGAGTTTCCTCTATTTGGATGTATAGGGATTACATACCTAATCCCTCCATTTAGATTTACCTGATTACATTTCAATGGTGTTATTTAATGTTTCCCTGTTCATTGTATTTTCTTTAAATTAGTAGTTTTATAGCTAGAGGATTTATCTAATCCAGGTGAGATTAAAAAAGAAAAGGCAAAACCTCAAAAGTGAATGTGTATTCTTCTATAAGGGGGATATATGAAGTTAAAATTTTCTTTTTAAGATGTTTCAGTCTGATGATATCTTTTAAGATCTGGGATGAAATTTTGTCTCTGGCTACATTACCTGATTAGAAATCATCAGAGTTTTGGCCATTTCATTTTTCTGAGACAATGTTGCTGGCCTATGAAGTTTAGCTATAGTTAACCCAGTATTTTTTTCTGGCTGAATTGAGCAAGGAGATGAGTTATTTTAGCTTTTTGGAGTATTGAAATGCAAATATAGAGCTGTTGGTAGTGGCTGGAAAATTGGATAATAACTCCACCACTGGCTCTGAGACCTTGGGCAGATTAAGCCTCATGACTGCCATTTTTATCATTGGTAAAATGTATATATAACGTGTTTCCCCAAAAATAAGACCTAGTCAGACAATCAGCTCTAATGCATATTTTGGAGCAAAAAGTAATATAAGACCTGGTATTATATTACATTACATTATATAAAATCAATATTATATTATATTATATTACATTACATTACATTATATTGCATTATATTATATTAATTATATCATATAAGACAGGGTCTTATATTATATTAAAATAAGACTGGGTCTTTTATATTAATTTTTGCTCCAAAAGACTCATTACAGCTGATGGTCCGGCTAGTTCATATTTTTGGGGAAACACTGTATGGATATGTGGCACAAAAACATTGCTCAATAAATGATAGCTATATGTTCATATTTAAAACTGTGATTTATTTTGATAGTGATTAAATAATAATAGAGTGTGGTATGTCATATTTTAAGATTAGTTTGTTGATGGATAATAGTATGGATTTTCCGATGTATGTGTCGCTAGTATAGCATTTATGTAATCAGCAGGTTTGGTCCATTTCTTTTATTTTTATGACTAATGTTAAGAAAACAGTACTCCAAACTTGTAAATAATTAAAAGAATGACTACATGTTCTTTCAATGTCATACTGGGGTATTATCAAATAGGCCCACCCAAATACAATTTCATTCTCTATGGGTATATATTTTACTGTTTTCCTTTTGGTTAGCTATTTTACATCTTTCTAAAGGGAAATATTATCTTATAGAAAATTGAAAGTGATACAAATGATTCTTGTCCAATAGAAATGAAAAGTGAAATTTATGTGGAAGAAAAGTGAAATTTAGCTGATAGAAAGATCATCTCAAAGGTTAGTGTTTAATTGTCTGTTGGAGCAATAGCCAGTTTTGTTTCTATCCCAGCAATCTAATTTCACAGTGCTTTAGTGCCAATATATGCTCAGCCTCTCAAATTATCTTTTAACCAGCTTGCCATTGCTGTTTTCCTCATTAATAAATTAAGTAAATCTCTGACATGTTCTCACTTTGTATATGTATGAGAGCAATGTGTTTGACTTTTTTAAATTATGCCTCAATACTGTGTTTTCAGCCCCAATGGTGAAATTTGCTGGCCAGTCTGATATTAATTATGGATTCTAAGTACACTGATGACATTTCTCTAGAACTCATTGGAGTGTACCATATATCTCACCTCATTAACACATCAGCAACTGGAACCTACATTGGTTTTAATTATTTAGCTAGAAACCTAAATATCCTTATTCATATCAAATAAGGTTAAGGGTAGTATCACTGCATTACTGATTTCAACATAATTGATGCATTATGGTGTTTTGAATTTGTCAATATATTCTGTTTAGAAAGTCAAAGTGTTCCTTCATGAGATTTAGCTCTCTTTGACTATTTTTAAAGTGCTTTAAGATATAGGTTTCTAATTGGGGGGCATTTATTCTTATATATAATTCTAAATGTTTAATAAGAAAATATTTATAAATTCCTTTTTCCAGAACTCCACAAAGTCTAGTCTGCAATTTCCAGCCAATTTTCACCCCATCCCTACCATTTACAGCGGCATAAAGAGGAAGTTTTCTTGCTTAAAAAAAAAAAAAAAAGTTAAATTCTATTGTATTTTTAAATGATGAGGTGAGGTGGTTGGCAGATGGGGGCAAGGAATTAATCAGAGTTGAGGATGGGGAGAAGTTTTCCAAAGGTTTTTGAGAAGAGAAGATGTGAAGTTTGTGGATTGAAAATGGAAATTAAATGTAATAATAATAATAAAAAAATCAGTGAGCAATGTTTTGGATCTCTTAAAATATTTTGAGATACTTGGTTTTAGAATAGAAATACCACGAAATTAACTGATAAATGCGGTTTGACCTCCTAAACCATATTTTTGAATAAAGAAGTACTTGGAACACAACAACATGGTTCTCTCAGTTTATTAGATTATATTTTTACTTTGCAAATATTTATTGAGCACTGATGATGTGCTAGACTGTGTTCTGCAGGCGGGATAGTCACCAAGACAAAGAATCTGCCCTCAGGGAACTTACATTCTCATTAGGGGTGAGGAGCAAAATAAACAAAGAAATAAAGTTAGGATATGTTTTATACATCAAGTGGAGATGAGGGCTCTGAAGACATAAAATAGGCTAAGTAGGCTGGAGAGAGAAAGGGGTACTATTTTACATAGAAGGTTAAGTAAGGCTGCCATAGTGCATTCCATTCTAATCAAGTAGACAAAGTTCATCAGATTCAGTAGACCAATCTGAGTAGATGTAAAAGTTTCTTAGATCTGTACCCTAATGGCCCATTGAATCTGCAGTATTTTGCATTCTTCAAAAACCAATACTAATATTAAACTTAAAAAAATAAATTATAGAATGCAGAAATATTTTTGAGGGTGAGAATTGCTTGGAGATACACATTAGAGAACAGAGAATTACAGTGAACCTGCCCTAAAAACATTTTCTATTGAAAAAAAAAAGAGAGAGAAGTTATGTAACAGTTCTCTAGTCATGATTTGTGACGGTTTTATGGAATTCTCATAGAACATGTTTGCTCGTCAGGGAAACAGAATGTGAAGCAACTCTCTTTTGTCAGTTTGAGCTCCTTTGTCAAGGGAGGATTATATTCCTATAAATTCATTTTAAAGGGAAGGAAATGGGAGTCACTTTCAAGATCATGAAAAAGGATAAAAAGGTTAGATCCTATAACTAAAACTTTAATATGCTACACTAACTACCAGTGAGAGAGAGAGAGAGAGAGAGACAGAGAGAGAACTCTCTCAAAATTTTCTCAAAAAATATTATATAGTTTTGCTTTGTCAGTTAGCATTTTTTATTTTATTTTAGTGTGAACAAAATATAAATGTCATGAGTAAATGATAGCTTTAATGATGTTTCCCAGCATAGTGTTCCAAGCTACCATGGCTTCTTAACAAAGATGTTAAATCATTAGGAGTCGTATTTCATGATAATTAACTGCAAATCTGGTAATAGTACCACTTTTCATTTGGCATGAAACGATGAGGGAGAACCACAAGGTTTATCGGAGGTACATGGCAAAGGACAGAGTGACTTAATGTATGTATATAAATCTTACAAAACTACCTATTGGACAGCATTTTATGATGGACATAAATTTCCATTCATTCTCCACTAGCAATAGACAGTGAGGTCTGCAGTAGAAACAGAAAGCTGAGATGGGAAGTCACCCTACAGAATAAAAGGGGCTCATGGTTTTCTTTTCTCCTCTTGCTCGCTTTAAACAGTTCCTTGTTCTTGTGTAAGTATTGAACAATTAAAGTACACACTATTATTAATTATGTCTTATTAAATGTGCTTTATTATAAAATATACAATGATGGTTTTATAATTAAGGGACTATTAGCATTTGCCATTTTAAACTACTCCTCCCTTGATATTTCTTTGAGCTGTTAGAAATGTTAAGAAAGCTGACTCAAGACTTCATTTTAGGGAATGAAAGATCAGGAACACTCTGTGTTGTAAATATTTTCATCCCAACTTAACTGTTAAAATGGAGAGATGGTGGTTTGGGGTAGAAATTACAGTTTCTATGGAGTTGGGTGACCTGGTTTGATTTTTGCTTGCTTGTTAATTTTTATCTTGGGCTCTGTATTAATCAAAGCTTTTTCCGTTGCAAGTGACTGAAATCCAACTCAAAGTAGCTTTAGAAAAAAAGGGACTATGTTGGCTCATGTAATTGAAATTTCAAGGACTTCTGGCAAAGCTGGCAGAACAAGTTGCCTCCATAAGGACATCTGCATCAGATTCTCCTTGTCTTACTTTTGCTTTCCCCAGTGCTGACTTAATTTTCTGGCAAGTTTTCTCCACATGGTGGGCAGCATGGCAACTCTCCACTCCTTGATCTTCATAGCTGGAGAGCCCAAAGAAGACAGAGACTGTTTCTGATACTTTTGACTTAAGTCTAAGTAAAGATTCTGATTGGTCCTGCTCAGGCCAACTATTGATTTTAGAATTAATCCCTGAATCTAGGGACAATATTGTGCTTTGATTGGCCAGGCCTGAGTCTGTGCCTGCCCACCTCAGGGACAAATGGTGAAATACATGATTTGAGGAGATGGATATGAAATGGAGGAGGAGTTTCCTGAAAAAGTGGATGTTGAGTAAAGTCATGGATCTAACACTTGACATTCCTGATTCATTCTTTTTCAACAAACTTTTAAAGATTAGTCCCACCTTTATGCTATATCAGGCACTGTGCTGGTGGTGATAAAAAGGGTTTTACAAAAGAGCCTTTAGGAATTTTAATTGTAGAGGGAAATAACCATGTAAGAAGACACATATAATGCAATAAGATAATGTGTTCAAAGTCAATTATCTCCCAAGGGTGGATCACCCGGGTTTGCTTGTTAGAATAAGGAAAGCCTTGAAAGAAGAAACTTACAGTGGTACTGGACTTTTACTCAACACAAACAGCTTGGATGGAGGCATGAGAACATGGTGCATGTAAGGGCTGGAGTAGTTCCCAATTGGGTATGGAATAATCACAAAGAACAAGGAGAAGTGGCAAGAGATGGAGCTGAACAGGTAATTAGAGGCAGGTCTTGGAAAGCCCTTTATGTCAATCAAATGGGGTTTTGTTATTTTTTTCTTTCTTTCAGATTGGGGTTATTGATCAGAGGAATAATATATGTCAAGTGTGTACACTAAAAAAAATCACCCTTATAAACACAGAGAGACTTATTTGAAAGACTTTGAAACTAGAGACAAGGTAGCTAGTAAGAAAGAGGTTATTGTAACCTTCCCACTTTCAGAGGATCCACTCACTCACTCACTCACTCACTCACTCACTCACTCACTCACTCACCTACTCTCGCACTCACTTGCTTATTCACTCTCTACTTCCCTCAAGAGATATTCACTGAATGTCTGCTATGTACTGGATATTGTGTAAGACAAAGTCTAAGCCAGTGGCAAAGGGGATAAAAAAAGGAGACATATATGAAAGCAATTTAGTAAAGAGTAACTGATTTGATGTCAAATAGCTATAGGAGGGAGAAGACAAGACTGGTAGGTTTCCAGCCTGAGCTCTTGGGAGGAGGTTGAGAACATTCTCTGAGCCTCGTATTATTTGAATCTGTTTCCTTAAATGTAACAGGACAACAATAACAACTCAGGTTCACAGGGCTATTTGTGAGAATGAGGTGAAATTATACAGATGTGAAAATGTTTTGTAAATTTTGAAATATAAAATGAGGATAAGGTGTCGTTTTAAAATATATGTAGCATATTTTGAAATAATGTCTTTGCTTTATTTTTATTCCATGAGGCTGTAATTTTTGCCCCACAAGAAGTACCCATTGGGCAGAATAAATTAAACCAAAACGCTTTACTATGTAGTGGAAATAAGCATAATTTAGTTTGTAATGTCAGTCTTTTTTTTAAGGTTTCTAATTAAAATACACCTAACATATAATATTATATTAGTTTCATGTGTATGCCATAGTTAATCAACATTTATATATCTAAAGAATAGATCATTATAAGTCCAAAAACCATCTGACACTGTACCATGTGATCACAATATTATTGACTATATTCCCTATGCTGTACATTATATCCCCATGGCTTAATTGTTTTATACCTGGAAATTTGAGCTCTTATTCCCCTGCATCTTTCCCCCCCCCTTAAAATTTTTCAATTACAGTTGACATTCAATATTATATTAATTTCAGGTGTACAGCATAGTGCTTAGATGTTTGTATAATTTAAGAAATGATCCCCCCGATTTGTCTAGTACTCACCTGACACTATACATAGTTATTGCCATATTATCGACTCTATTCCCTATGCTTTACTTTACATCCCCATGTCTGTTTTGTAAATATCAGTTTGCACTTCTTAATCCCTTCACTTTTTTCACCCTGCCCCCCAACCCCTCCCATTTATCACTCCAACACATCTAGTACCCATCTTTACTATACATAGTTATACAATATTATTGATTATATTCCTTATGCTATCCCCTACATCACCATGACTACTGAGTAACAACTAATTTGTACTTCTTAATCCCTTCCCCTTTTTCACCCATCCCCAACTCCCCTCCCCTCTGGCATCCATCAAAATGTTCTCTGTATCAATGACTTTGTTTTGCTTTTGTTTGTTTGTTTATTTTGTTCTTTAGATTCCACATATAAGAGAAATCACATGGCATCTGTCTTTCTCTGTCCTACACTCCACTAAGCACAATACCCTCCAGGTCTGTTCATGCCACCACAGAACCCAATCCCTACCTTAGCTGAGCAATATTCCATTGCATATATGTACCACCTCCTCTTTATCCATTCTTCCATTGACAGACACCCAGGCTGCCTCCACATCTTGGCCATTATAAACAATGCCACAATGAACATATGGATGCACACATCCCCTCAAAATAGTGTTTGGGTTTCTTCAGATAAATACCCTGAAGTGGGATTACTGGGTCTTTCTTTGTCTCTTGTTATAGCCTTTGTTTTAAAGTTTATTTTGTCTAGTATAAGTATTGCTACTCCAGATTTTTTTGTTTGTTTGTTTTCATTTCCATTTTCATGAAATATCTTTTCCATCCCTTTACTTTCCATCTGTGTGTTTCTTTCAATTTAAAGTGAGTCTCTTGTAGGCAGCATATGTAAGGATCTTGTTTTCTTATCCATTAGCTCTCCTATATCTTTTGAGTGGAGCATTTAATCTACTTACATTGAAAGTAATTGTTGATAGATATGTAGCTATTGCTATTTTATTATTCTTAATTCTGACCTTTTTGTTTGTTTATAATTTTATCTTAAAGGTGTATCTCTAATATTCTTTGTAATACTAGTTTGGTAATTATAAACACCTTTAGCTTTTTCTTGTTTGGGAAGCTCTTTATCTGTCCTTTGATTTCAAATGACAGCTTTGCTGGGTAGAATAATCTTGGTTGCAGGTCCTTGCTTTTCATCACATTGAATATTTTGTGCCAATTCCTTCTGTCCTGCAAAGTTTCTGTTGAGAAATCAGCTGAAAATCTTATGGGAGCTCCCTTATAAGTTACTAGTTGCCTTTCTCTTGCTGTTTTTAGAATTCTCTATTTGCCATTCTAATGTGACTTGTTGTGGGCTTGTTTGGGTTCATCTTTTTTTGGAACTCTTTACACTTCCTGGACTTGTATTTTTATTTCCTTCACTAGATTAGGAAAGTTTTCAGTTATTATTTCTTCAAATAGGTTCTCAATACCTTGCTTTCCCAAGTCTTCTTCCAGTACCCCTATCATGCAAATGTTGTTGTGCTTGATGTTGTCTCACAGGTCTCTTAAACTATCCTTACATTTTGGATTCTTTTTTTTTTTTTTTTCTTTTTGCTGTTCCAATTGGGCATTTTTTGCTATACTGTCTTCCAAATTGCTGATTTGATCCTCTGCTTCATCTAGTCTGCTGATGATTACTTCCAGTGAATTCTTCATTTCAGTTATTTTATTTTTCACTTCTGATTGTTCTTTTTAATGGTATCTATGCAGGTTTTTTTTTTTTTTTTATGCTTCCTATCTCTTCGTTGAAGATCTCACTAAATTCCTTGAGCATCCTTATAATCATTGTTTTAAACTCTGTATTTGGTAGGTGATTTGCCTCCATTTTGTTTAGTTCTTTTTCAGGAGTTTTCTCCTGATTCCTTCATTTGGGATGTATATCTTTGTATCCTCATTTTGGCTTCCTCTATTTTTGTTTCTATGTATTAGGTAGATCTACTATGTCCCCTAGTCTTGGCTAGGTTGCCTTATATAGTAGATGCCCTGTGGGGCCAGGTGGCATAGTCTCCCGGGTCACCTGCACTGAGTGCTCCAGAAGCATCCCTCATGTAGGTTGTAGGTTTTGTTTGCCTTCCTGTTATAGTTGTGCCTTGATTGCAATTTGCATATCATTGGGTGGGATTGACCCTCAGACTGATTGGCTGTGGGATTTGGCCACATCCACTGCTTATAGGCTGCTGTACTGGGACAGGGTGGTTTCTGCACTAAGTGATATTCACCTCACTGGGTTCTGGTGCTTGTTGAGACTGCTCTTTGTGTGTGTTGCTTGTGGGGCCAATTGGGTGGTGCTCTGCTGCTGTGGTCTGAAGCCAAGTTCCAAGTACGTTGGTTCTGTGGCCTTTTGTGAGGGGCTCCAATGCAGGCCCTGGTCACACATTGCCTATGACCAGCTGGGGACTACCTGGTAAGAACTACAAAATGATCCACAGTTGTTCACTGCCTCTGTTAACATTGGAGGCATGTGGAAGAAGCCACTCTGCAAACCAAGGATGTCTGCAACCAGTTCCGGGCCTAGGGTAGCTCCACAAAATTCCAGGACACCCCGAGTCCTGTGGCAACCTGCCAGCTCCCTTAAGGTTCAGAGACTGATAAAGCCTTGTGCAGTACACAAGTTGGGTGAGGCAGGGTCTCACAGAGTCCCTAGAGTGGGAAGAGTCGTGGTCACCAGGTTAATGTAAATTCTGATTTGGTGCCAGTGCTGAGCCTGAAGCTACTCAGCAGAAGTCTCAGAACACATGGAAGCTAGTCACTGTCCACCAGAGGTCTGTGGGACTCTAACAGTTTTCCAAGAAAGAGTGCAATGTGGGCAGTGCTGGCTGCATTTGGAGAAAGTGCCTCTGATATTGGGGGTTTTGGGTGGGGTGGGGTCCCGATGAGTCAGCAGGGTGGAGCTTCAGGGCTCACCAGACCAATCAAATTCAGATTTGGTCATGTGGGGACAGGCTCAACACAGGAAAGATGGCTCCCACCTTTTGGCTGCACAGGAGGAGGACCTCCTCACAAGAAAATAAGAACTGTGCTCCAGCCCTCAATCTGAAGTAACACAACCCAGCCTGCCCCACCCGACCCCTGCATGTCTCTAACACTACCTGAGTCACTGTCCCTTCACTAGAGCCCAATGTGAGTGCCTGGGAGTGAGAGACTCAGTGTGTGAGCCCTTTAATAGGATGCCTGGATTTCCTGCCACCTTCTGTCCCACCCAGATGGGCAGAATCCACAGTTTTTTTCACAGTCAAAAGGTGTGTGGGCTCCTCTTCCCAGCACCAGTACTCTGGGCTGGGAAGACCAGTTTAGGACTGGGGTTTCTTGCAGGCAAGATATCTCTCCCAGTTCTCAACTGCCACATGGAGGTTTCGGGTTAACCAGTTCCACATCTCTGCCTCCCCTACCAGTCTTGACATGGCTTCTTTTTTATATCCTTAGTTATAAAATTTCTGATGGCCAGACTTCCATAAATAACAGGTTGATTGTTCTTCAATTTAGTTGTAATTTTAATTTGTTCACAGAAGGAAGCAGGCACAATGTTTATCTACTCTGCGATCTTGGGTCTTCTCGTATAATGTCAGTTTTTACAAGCCTAATTTTGTATATTCCGTGTTTCTTCCATTATACAAGTGTTGATCAGGGAAATGTGGGTAAGAGCCAATTGAGTTTCTCACACAATTTCACACTGTAGACTTGGGCAAGAATGGTTGTGTTTAAAGCTGATTCATTGGGATTTCATAAGAGACCCTATTGTGTAGGCCCAATAACCGTTCAGTGAGTTTCTTTATGGGACACTCAGGATTACGGATCTATAATTTGCATTCATTGCAAACATTGCAGCAACTTCCTTTGAGCCATTAAAATGAAGGTTGTGAGTCACTGATATGTGGTATATAAAACTGAAAACAACAAAAGAACAATAGAAACAAATAAAGAAACAAAAACTCATAGATATAGACAATAGTTTAGGGGTTACCAGAGGGAAGGGGAGAAGGCATCCCTAGAAGAGGGTAAGCGTGTCTAATATATGGTGATGGAAAGAGAACTGATTCTGGGTGGTGAACACACAATATGAGATATAGATAATGTATTACATAATTGTCCACCTGAAATCTATGTAACTTTACTAACAATTGTCACCCCAATACACTTTAATTAATAAAAATTGAGGTAGTGAAAGGCTATTAAAGATGCCAGAAAGCGGTGAAATCACAACAGGTTCATTTATTGGAGAAAGTACTAGCAAGACAGAATCCAATATTATAAATACACGTCTTATCTGCTTTGATATCACATTTAACTTTTTCCAGCCTCACTGTGCAAAGAAGAGACTGTAATTTGAGTAGGCTGACGATTCTGAAATCATAAAGCAATACACCCATTCAACAAGCCATCCATTCATCTACTCCTTCATTTCAATTCCTAGATACTGGGGCAGATGCCAAAGAAAATAATATGTATAGCTGCAGAGTGTAATTAGAGCCAGATACATAAAATATATTTGCAATAAGACAAAAACTTGAAATGATACGCTAACTGCATAGTGTTTGGGATGCTTCTGGGAAGATAGGGCAGTAGGATGGAGAGGCAATTACTGAGAAGCAAAGACAAAGAAAAGACATTCCAGGCAGCAAAATTAATAAGTGAGTGTTGTATTGCAAATGAAGTTGTGAATTCAAACCCCTGGCCATCACTGATATGACAAGTTCCATCAGCTAGTCTTTACATTTTCATCTCAAAAATTTCTGATTTTAAGGCACACTGAGTTAGATGTTGTTCCATCAAGTGTCCAATGTGGAAAACTCATCAAAGGAAAAATAATCAGAAGTTCTCAGTGATGGCATAATGGAATACCTGCTGGTTGATCTTTGCTGTTGTCCTGTGTAAAAATACTATTCCTCATATGTGTGGATCACCTAGCACACCGGTACCAAGTAGGCTCACAATAGCAGATATTATCTATTGATAGAATGCTGGCTTAACCCGATGTTTAAAATTGGCAAAAAAGAATTATTAATTGCATTCCAGTTTTTTAAAATTGCCTTCTCTTCCATCTCCTAACTCAATTTTGCCCTGTGACTGCAGGCATTAACAATGTAGATTCACTTAAGCAAATCAAAAATAAATTCAAGTTTACTTAAAAAATGTGTCAGACTCTTTTTTGCAGGTGCACAGGAAGTAAAATATTATTATTAGTCCAGAGGAAATCATGACACTTTCATGACTAAAAAAGGGAAAACTTTTGTGGAGGACAGAGCTCACCTGGTATACATCAAAAATTAATTTCTAATATCAAGTGTTTATAACATATAAATCACCTTTATTTCCTAAACTAATAGCATAGTGGAACATTTATGAATTAAATAGCATCAATTGTATTATTCCTAATAATAACTAATTTATTATAATCAAATAAAACTATGCGTGTAATGACTAGGCAAAGGAAATTATAGGAAGGTTAAAAAAATAACATCCCTGTGATAAAAGGATAAAGTAATACCAGGTCTGCTCACTCTAAACAGCTTTACTCTTGATTTTTTCTTTGCATATTTTAATTGAAATAATCGGGGCTAGTTTTACAATTCAGGTGAAAAATGCCAACTCTGATCTTCTCAAATTGTATAGCCATAAACAGGCTAATTAACTTCTCTAATCTGTCAAATTGGAATGATATTAACACCTACCACATGTAGTTATTATGAGAATAAAATGAGACAGTACGTAAAAGGTCCAGCATATGACCCCAGAGTGTAGAGGGTATTTAATAAATATTCGTTCCACTTATCCTCACATTTACTTTATCATTCAACCAACATTAGTTTTTGCAATTTGTTTCGATTCATAAACAAAGTCAACCTTTTATACTCATGATTTGGAGTATGTGGCGATTCATATGCACAATAAAAGGAATGTGGCTCAGAAACAAAATTTGTGCTTTTCATTCTCGATGAAAATACTCACTGCTTTATGACCTTAGGTAAATCACTTAACTCCAGTGCCCTTAACTATATAATTAGTTATAGTAATAAAACACTCTACCATTATTATGAGGTATATTAAGTAGAATAACTGAAATAATGGGTATTGCTTAACACTTTATATCAATTTGCATCATGCTTTATATCAATCTACATTGTTTCACTATTTTTTATCTTGATTTAGTGTTTTAATCCAACTGTATTTTTTTTTCAATTCCTACTTCTTTATTAATTTTAGTGGAATATTTTTCCGTTTGTTTATGAATTTAAATTTTATGGAATCTTTAATGTCAGTATTAGAAGGGAACTTAAATATTATCTAATGGGGTGAGGGTCCAGATGCCACCATTTCCTGTTCCCATGCTATGATAGATATCACTTGAATGATTTTAGTGACAGGAAACTCACTGCTTCTTGAAGCAGTGTGTTCCTGTATTTAAGAAGCAATGCTATGAGAATCTTGTATTAAATCAAACTCTGATATCTTTCTCAGCTTCTCCTTGCCCAAATTCTAATCTTAAGGGTTACATCGATTAAGTTGATACTCTCTGCCTCATGGTAGCCTTTTGAAAACTTGAAAATGAGTAACATACATATCCTACTCTTTATTCATTCATCATATACAATGCTTTAAGTGTTTCAGAAGTGTGTCTTTTTATTCAAAGATTTATAATTATAGGAAATGTGACATTTCATGATAATGTACTGCCACATCTTCAAATAAAGTTTGGTAATATGTTGTCTTTTATATATTTATATGTACTGTTTGAAGACAAAATACATATTTCTAGTTTTTTCTAAAGCTACAGGGACCTTATGTGTCAACCCATACATACATTAGTACTTTGGACACCTCTGCTGAATGCTGGAAAAATCCTAAGGCAAAAACAACTAAACAAATAAACAAACAAAAAATAGGTTGAAGCTTGCTCGGTCATGCCCAAGGTGGAAAAAAAAAATCTTCATGATTACGTTTGAAAGCCAATGAAATGGAAATAATCCCTGCCAAATCAATGAATGTGATCATGTCTGGGGGATGCAGTGGAACAGGGAAGAGGCCCTCAGGACCATGACTAAAGGACATTTTTTTGGCCCCAGGGAGAGTCCAAAGCTCTGATGCAAAGATAGCAATCTGGAGACCCAAGAGGGCTGAATTTGCCTATAGATGAATTGTGAAAACCAAACCAAACAAAATGCTGCTTTTAAAAATCAGGAGATTCTACATAAAAATCTAGATTTCCAACTTCTTAATAATCTAAGCAACACTGAGCCTACATTCCAACTAGTCAAGAAGTGGATGATGAAGCAGATGGGATGGGACATCTCCAGGTGGCCCCAGTTCCCACCTGTTCTTATCTGTAGTGTACTATGCCCACTGCTTCCATTTTCATTGTCCTCTTGTTTCTTATGGGCATTTGAAACTCCAGTTTTTGAGTATCTGCAGGGTGTGCTTGCCTTGATTTTCCTGCCACATCCTTTCCTCTTCCAAACCTCCTGTTCTCTTGAATTTTTTCCTCAATCCAACATAGCACACACATGTGCAAAGTTTTCGGCTTTACTTCTTCAGGTGACATAAGGCTGCTTTGATGCTCAGATCTCCTCCTCTGACAGATGTTGGGACTTCTCACTATCATGTTTTCACCTCCAGTCTAGTGGTTTCCTGGCTTTTTCTCCTGTCATGTTGCCTAACCAGCAGTGTTCTCATACGGAAAGCACTCATTCCTAACAACACTCATACTGGCCTGCCGTGAGGGTACGCTGACCTGCAGCAGCATGTGTGCTTGGAATCTTTGCCCCTCCGCCCCTTGTCCATGTGGAACCTGATACTCTTGGTCTTCAATAACAGAAAACCAGAAGCCATTTAAAATTTCTACTGGCTAGTAAATACATGAAAAGAAAAAAAAAACAAAACAAAACACTTATCCTCCTTAGTAATCAGTGAAATACAAACTAAAACCACAGTGAGAAGTTCCCCAGTCATCAGATTGCTTATTATGTTATTCTTTATAACTTTTGCATGTCTAATATTATTTCATAACAACAAAAATTGGAAAAAGAAAAAATAATTCTGCTTTTCCTTTCTTCCTTAGAGCACAGTCTGTTGAGATGGGTATGAGAAAGGGAATGTGTTGCTATGGCTTTGAAAAACAAATGCTAGACTTGGTAGCCAAAGATTAGATGGAGGGAAGTCTCTCTTTATAGGAGCGTTCCTTCAATAAGGGAAAGAGCAATAATAGACTGAGGCACTGAGGCAGTCACCATTTTGCAACCCTAATGATTGCCCCCTCTAGGCAATGCTCATCAAAGCTTGCCAACATCACACACACACACACACACACACACACACACACACACACACACAGCATTATACCTTATGTGCCTCTTATACACCACTACTTATAAAGCAGTTTAGCCACTCCACTTCCATCCCCTAAAAAAAAATTGAACTTAAATTGGATCAATCCTCTAGATATAACTACCAATTTATAGAAAATACAGAGAAGAGAGGAACATATTAAATTACACCAAGGAGCCAAAAAAATCTGTGCTGGAAACTTCTATAGACCAAATAACCTGCCTTTTTCAACGTATAAATTGAGGAGCTGGAGAGGGGAGGAAGAGGGGGAAAGGGAGAAGAAGAAAGAAAAGAGAAAAGAGAGGAGTGAATCTACATAAAATAAGACTTCAAAGACATCTAATCTGAAGCAAATAACAAAATATCATTTGTTCATTCTGCTTGATGGCTACAAAGATATTACACATAATTATTCTCTACACTCTTTTTATAATTTTAATTATATTATGTTTCTTGTAGTCAAAAACAAATAAATGTAAAAGACCTACCAACCACTTGCAATCAAAATTCAAATTTGGATCTTGTTTTATACACACACAATGTTTAAAAATATGAATTTTATGAGTCAATTTGAAATCTGAAGTCTAACAAGGCATTTAATGATCTTAAGGAATTACCATTAATTATTTAAAGATGAGGTAATGGTACTATACCTATGCCCCTTCCCCACCCCCGAAAAGGAGAAAGTCTTCCTCATTTAGAAATACAGTAGTACCTCAGTTTTCGAACGTCTCCATTGACACACATTTCGGTTTACGGACAACGTAAACCGGAAGTAAATTCTTCAGTTTTCAAACATGCCTGGGAAGTAGAACATGTCATGCAGTTTCTGCTGAGTGCAAGATCCTGAGGCCTAGTTGTCAGCTGTTTTTGAAGGTTTCAGAACTGGATCGGTATTCCAGAAAACTGAGGTACCACTGTATAGACCTGGAATATGTGTTGGTGACATAATAATAATGTCTGACATTTGGTTCAAAAAATACAGGCAAGAGGGAAGTGAGTGCATAGAGGCATAAATGAAATGTTCTCTAATTTTGGATATGTTAGAAATAGTCTACAGTAAAAGTGGAAAAACAAACAAACAAACAAACAGAAGAGCAGATGCTGGACCACCATGCTGCCTTACACAATCGAAGTGGTAGCCGTCTGTAAGTACTCACCTGACTCATCATCACTGGACCGGACCCTGATGGCACTTGCGCGCGCGCACACACACGCACGACATGGAGAACACATTATCCTCGCCTGACAAGACTATAACTACCCAGCCTTGAAAGAAATGTAGTTGTTTCTGATCCCAAAGAAGAGAAGCTCATTTATCTCTTTCTGCAATGCTGTGGAAAATGCTGGAAATGCTGGAAAATGCTGGAAATGCTCTCTGGAAAATGTTGTGCAGCAAATAAATGGCAATTACATAACTGGATGTTAATGTAATTTTAATGAATTTGAGGTGCTTGCACAGTATATCTCTACAGAGCTCAGTTTAAAAGAAAGAGAGAGAGAGGGAGAGAGAGGGGGGGGAGGGAGGGAGGGAGGAAGGAGAAGGAAGGAAGAAGGAAGGAAGGAAGGAAGGAAGGAAGGAAGGAAGGAAGGAAGGAAGGAAGGAAGGAAGGAAGGAAGGAAGGAAGGAAGGAAGGAAGGAAGGAAGGAAGGAAGGAAGGAAAAGTGCTGCTCTAATGCTGAAAGTTTACAAATGACAGCAGCAGCACTAAGGCTAGAATGCAAGTAGCCTCGGAAGATTTTTCTCAGCCTAGTACATTTGGCAGTCATTTTCCTGGTCTCCTGGAAGCCCTCTGTGCCCCACAGGCAGACATCCTGTGGTTTCCAGTGCTGGAGGCCTTATGCAGGAGAAGGTATCCATGATTTCTGCTCTCAGCCTTGGCTGCCTCTGGATATTGAGAGCTCCTGCATAACTTTTAATGTTTATTGCAGATTGTTTCTTTTTTCCTTTCTAAGTAGTCAGTAAACTCTATCCTAGAGAGTGCTGGGAGAGTTATTGCCTGTTGATACTCTCACCCAAATAAGTGCTGAGTTCTTCACTACACACATATGGACTTTGGCTCCAGGCCCAGAATACCGGAGTCAATTTCAGAATCCAATTGTTACAGCGTGTTTGTATTTTTAGAGAAGAAAAAGGTGTGCATCTTAAGGTCTAAAAGCTGTCCATATTACATTTCAGCTTTCTTTTTAATTAGGCAGACCTTGAAAATCAATAGAAAATTTACTAGTAGGGGAGCATACTGGAATGATTTTATGAAAAGAAAAACAACAACAACAACAAAAAAACACTTGCTGCATTGACAAAGGGAGGGCAGGAGATGTGTTTACCAAACCATCTTTAACTGGCAGGATGTTTCTCATTGATTTTAGCTTCCATTCTCTCTATCTACTCCCCACCCCATCCCAACCTTGGACCACAACCCTTCCAGAATGTTAATGATATTGCTTAGCCTTAGAATGTGTTTTCCATGAGAGAACAATTTTCCACTTTTAAATGCTAGAACAATCATGTGCATTGTTAGAAACCCCTATATGACTTTGACTTTGTCAGAAGAGAATAGTAATTCTCCACTGACAGCTCCCAGTGACTGAAAGTATAATCAAAGTCAATGCATTATTAATGACTCTTCTTTTTAATGACTCAATCACAGTGTGAGATTCTTTTCAAACATTTTATTTTATATAATTTTTCCACTTGGAAAAGTCTGCCCACAAATTAAGGAAATACAATAGCTGAATAAAACTAGACATATTGTATTGGCTGTTCTCCAAACAAATTGTCCTTCAAAGAGATTGCCAGAATAAGTTCTGATCATTTTTTTTCTGACAGGTGGGGACCAGGTAAATGATATACCTGGATCTGGCTATTTGAGAACACAGATTGAGAAATGGGGCACTGGAGTCTGATAGTTGTGACACTCTGGTTTTATTCTGTGCTAAAGATGTGATCTTGAAAAAGCTTTCAGTCTTGGTTTCTCTTTTGTGAAATGAATCTAATGATGCCCTGGATGCAGGCATTGTGTGAGGATTAAATGCATGCAGAGTGAATTGTTGACTTCTTATTCTGGTTCCAAGCACCCAGGGTGAAGACAAGGGCAGGGAAAGCAGTCGCAGTAGCTGGCCACCCATACTGCTCTAACTCTGTGACAGGGAACCAGGAAAGGAAGCATCCACCTTCCTTGTTTTCTGCCAAGCAGTGAAACAAGCCAAAATATATCTGTGGTCCTTGGCTAATTTAACAGATGTCATAAAGATGTCACCCATATTCCCTTGGCCCAGCAGCTTCACCTCCAGTTCTTAACACCCGCATCTCTTTGCCTGAGGGCTTTCTTTGCCCCTTGTAACATGCTCTGCCTGTGTACACCATAGGCTGGACATGACAGGGAATTAACACCCCTGGGAAAAACTCACAACCAGTAACTAATGGAGGTGGGTGGATAAATAGCCCAAGTCCTGCACCCTGCAGATGGGATAACTCTGAGGCATGTTATACACTATCTCCCAGAGTTTTCCAGTGGGATGAAACCTCAGTTGCTTATTATAATAACTTGATTGATAACACCCTCAACAGCCTTCCATTCCTTGTCTCATGTCCCTATTTCCCTACTATGCCTTCCTGGGATCACTTTGCAAAAAAAAAACAAAAACTATTTGTCCTGGAACCTTTATCTCAATATCAGCCTCTGGAGGAACCCAAACAAAGACGGTTTGCAACAACTGGTACTGAGCTTTCAAACATTTTTGGAAAATACAAAGGGCTGTACTGAGTAGATTTAACTTATGGTTATGATCACACTTTTTAAATGGGCAATGGACTCTGTAAGAGAAGCTTACTGAATTTGCCTAATAAAATGATTTCCCCCATCTTCAGGTGACTGGGTGACTCCTTTTCCACTAAACTGTTTAACCTCCTCTTGGGCTCTGGATTGTACCATCTTTAACTTTCTCAGGGACTTTACTCCTGGAACTTTCCTTTATGAAAACATCATATCTTTTTGCCCTTTTACAAGATAATTGTCTTTGGTATATAAATAAAAGCAATACAAGCAAAAACCTTTTTTAAAAATCCCCCACTGACCCCACAAAACCTCCTTCATTCCCTTCCACTTGTACTCTTTCATCGCAAAACTCAAATTGTTATCTCTACCATTCCCTCCACTACTTCATCTCCCAATCTCTCTTTGGTCTGCTCCATATAGGATTTTGTCTTCCTTATTCCACTGTAGCCATTCTTATTAAATTGCCAGTGATCTATATTTTACAAAGGCAAGGGGACAAGTCTCTTTTCTAATCCTACTTAATCTTCCAGCAGTGTTTACCAGTGTTGACCACATTCTCATTCAGGACACCACATCTGCCTAGTTTCCCTTCCACCTTACTAGCTGCTCCTTCTAGTCTCTTTTCTCGGCTCCTTCTCTTCCAGACTTCTGGATGTTGGAACTCTTGCATCTCTATCTACACCCGTTTTCTTGGTAATCTTTGCAATTGCATAGCTTTAAATTTCATCTCTACTATATGCCTATGGTCTAGACTTTTCCTCTGAGCTCCAGGACTTATATATCAAACTGTCTGCTCAGCATCTCTACTTGACTCTTTAATAGGTATCTCAAGTTTGAAATGGCAAAGAGAGAGAGAGAGAGAGAGAGAGAGAGAGAGAGAGAGAGAGAGAGAGAGAGAGAGAGACTTCTCAATGCCCTTCCCATTCCTTCTAAATCTCAGTAAATTTTTCCACTATCTACTCAGTGTCTTAAGCCAAAAGTCTTGATTCCTCTCTTTCCCTCATACTTTACATCAAATATACTAGTAATTCCTTTTGTCTCTACCTTCAAAATAGGTCTCAAATCTAACCATTTGTCACCATCTGCACAGCTACCAGCTTTGTTCTTCCCTAAGCAGTCTGACCTACTTAAGAGCCCTATTATTTCGAGTCTCCACTCAATATGTATTTAATTGATCAACAGAGCAGACAACCAGTTTAAGCTTTAAGCGTTGGTTTATGAACTAAAATGTTAAGGGAAGGCATTATTATTTTGGTTACAACTATGTATTTTTAAATGATTCATGGTTGACTATACACATTGTACTGCTCCTCCTTCTCTCCATCTCTTCTTTCTTTGTATGAGTTCCCTTCTTTGCTAGTTCTTCCTTTATCCTATTCTCATTTTCCTCCACTGACTTTCCTCTGACTTGTACCGTGCTATTATAAATTACTTTTTTGTTTTTTCCATCATTGCTAGCTCTTTATTAATTTCTTTTTCTTTTTTTTTGTGGATTATATTCTCCTCTCTTTAACAGCATTTTTATCTTAAGAAATCAGGTGATTTTTCAAGGATAAGCTGCCAAAAAACTTGGCAGTAGGAGTAGTCCTCATTCCGTCCCTAAGTTAATATCATGTTAAAGAGAAAATTCTTTATTCCAGACAAGGACTTAACATTCACAGAGCTTTTGATTTTGTCTGTGTCTGGCATAGAACAAGACCCATTTTTGTCATAATGACTACATCTAGTATGGTAGCTTAAAGAAGATATGCATTATTTTTCTTTCAGTCCATGGTAGCTTTATGATGCTATCAACAGTTCAAACTTCCTTTTTCCATTCTGTTATCCTTTGCACATGTCTTCCACTCTGTAGTTTGCTTTGTGGTCTTATGATAGATGCCCTGCTCCAGTCATTATGTACAGATTCAAAGCAAGAAAAAAATGGAAGAGGAAAGTAATTTTCTGGCTGAATCAGACCAATTTTTAAAGAACTTTCTTGGAAGCACAGCAAAAACACTTTGACTACATGCCATTGGGCAGAATTTAGTTATATTGTAAACCCGACCTGCATAGAAGACTGGAAAATATAATTTTCCATCTTGGGACATTGTCTTTCCCAGTTAAGAAAGGGATCTGTACAAAGAAGAGTAGAGAAAAGATATTGGATGTCCATACCATAATAATAATTATAATGACAATTAATAAATATTAAACATATTAAATGCCAGGAATCTGCTGAGCAATGTATATGAATTTCCCCCTTTAAATCTCACACCAACTTATTAGGGCTAAATGCTATTATTATCTCCATTTTACTGCTGAAGAAACTGAACAGAAAGCATTATAACTTGCTCAATAGGACACAGATGATAAATGTTGGAATCTGGGTTTAAACCTTCACATAGAAGCTTGAGAGCCCAGGTTTCTAAACCTTATGCTAAGCAAAAATGGATGTTCCCCAATCCTGTTCTCATTCCTAGCACCATTTCTTTTGGCTGATATGAACCACATCTCCTTTATTTAAAACAGCAAAAAGGGGCATGGATGTATCTGTGTGTGTGTGTGTGTGTGTGTGTATGTGTGTTTAACTTTATACTTTAAATTGAGAAATCCCAAATAGAATATTATGATATGTTGGTACCTGGACTCTGACCTCTTAAATCTTTTACCAGATATCAATTCCCTTCATGTGTTCTTCCATTCCAATCTGAGTATCTTCATGGTCAATCCCCTCCCTCTAGGGTGAATTTCCAAATAACTTGACCAGAGATGTGGTACTCATTCTGCAAATTTCACTATTATTTCTGGTTAATAAAAATATAGGCCTAAGAAATATAGTGGCATACGTGTAGGCTTTGATATTGGATTTAAGTGCTTTCATCATATGTATTATGTCATCTATCCTGATGTATACTCAGATGAGGTAGTCAAGGCAGACATTATAATCCCCATTGTAGAGATGAGGATGATCAGAAACTCAAAGACTTCAAGATGGTCAAGATTGTATGTCTAGGGAGAAGCAGTTCTAGACATCACAGTCAGGACCTCTGATTCGTTGATGGCACTAAAGTGACAAAGCCACTGGGAAGGAGGTCCTACTTAGACAGAAGCCAGACTTTAAATCTGCCAGAAGCTGTCGTAGCTCTTCTGGCAATTATTTGCTTTAGAACAAAACCATGAATACTTGGCAAAGATGGGGAAGAGGGAGGAGAGGGAAGTGGAGTGGGGATGGCAGGGGAGAGAAACGGAAGAAGAGAAAGAGATTGGCTGGCATCAGAAGAAGAAAGTTTATGTTCAGCACGACTGCCTTTGAGATGTAACCACCAAGAGCATTCATCAGTAAAAGGAAGAGTGCAAGAATTCCAGTCACAGGTCAAGTTCATGTAGTTATGCGGGAATGATAAAGACTGTGACAAGTGTTTGTCTCGGCTAGTGTTTAATAAATTACTTTTAAAAATTTTGGATTTTAGGTGGCATGATGCCCGTGGGTTATTGGATACATTTTACATTTACTTTAAGGATTTATTTTACATATGAAAAGAGTATTTATGGAACTGCAATAGTGAAGAGACAACTGGCTACCAGTTACTGAATACCTTCTATATGCCAGGCATTCAATTTTGTACCTTTCATATATGTCTTTATTTAACCCTTTCACAGTCTTGCAATGTTAATTATCCTTATTTTACTGATTAAGAGGCCCAGAAAGTTTAGATAATTTCCCCCAGTTCACAATTTCCCCCAAATAGCAGGGATGAGAATTTGAATTCAAGATTTTGACCCATTAACCTATATTCTGACATCTAAATCCATCACATACCACCTACCAAAGTAAAATATGAGTCTACCATTGTGATATTGCTAATAATAGGAATTATAAATTAAAAACCTGATACATATTTTAACTAGGGTTTGCTGTTTGATTATTTTTCTAACACTGTTGCTTCTGAGCCAAGGGCAGGAAAATAATGTATAATCCGTGTGTGTGTGTGTGTGTGTGTGTGTATGTGTGTGTGTGTGTGTGTGTGTGTGTGTGTAGACTAGTAAATACCATTCTAATTTATTTGCATCCTTTTTTCTGCTGTTTCTAACTCCCACTTATGAAACTATCTCAAGAGTCATTATCTATGGACACAGCTACTCACAGAACAAAATAGTCCAGGGTCATTTAAAATCTCTTAGGCAGAGAGCATTTAAGTTTTTTTGTCTCTGGCTACTGGTAACACATCTTCATTAAATCTTAAACACAGCATAAACAAAGCATGAACAGATTGTGAATGCTTCCTAATTCAACAAAGAGACATTACAGCTTTGCAGATAATGTTAAATGTTGGAACAGACCCCGAGGAAGTCATTTTTCAGGCTGATAGTATTTTCATGTATTTTGGCCTCTCTAAATGAAATTTTCCTAGAGGAATTGACATTGCCAAAAAATATGCATTTTTATTTAAGGTGGTGTGGACAAAGGTTTATGCTTCGGTGACCATTCTCATCATTACTCATACAAGGTAATCAATACTGTCTCAACTCAATCACATCCCTACTGGTGCTTTATGTATATTTCACAAACCTACCTGTACAATAGAAGGAAGTAACTACACAGATAAGGCAAAGTACACGGACCCAATTTGAGATCCAGCCTTTTTGCTCCTGGGTCCAGACATAAATAGGTATGGGAACCCTCCTGGAATCTGCTTGAATAAGAGAGAGAACTTACCTAAAAGAATCTAAATTGTGGTGTGAAAGTGCCAATACCTCATTTGACTGAGCAGGGGCAGTAGAGTCTAGCTTTTGTTGTTGTTGTGGGTTTTTTGTTTGTTTGTTGTTTTTATGTATGTGTCCAACAGGACTTGGATTATTTGAAGACAGCTGTTATGGCCCCTTTTCTCTTTATAACATAGCTCACTCTTCTCTTGGGATAGTCCATGATATCAATACCTTTCTTAAAATATAGCCCTGCAAACTGAAGTTGATATATAGCCCAGCCAAAATATGGTGAAAAATATTGACTTTTATTTATTTTTACTTAGAGAATCTACTGTTATTTAGCCTAAAACCTCGTCTTGGCATTACCTAAAGCCTCCAGATATTTCTTGTTCATATATAGCCCTTGTAAAGACGTTCATCATTTCAAAACAGTGGTTCCCAAATGTGGCTACTCATTGGAATCACCTGGGAAGTTTGAAAAATAGTGTTTATTGTATGCCACTGCCAGAGATTATGATTTAGTTGATCCAGGGTGTGGCCTAGGTTTCATGATTTTTCAAAGATTCCTAGGTGATTCCAAAGTGCAGCCAAGTTTGGGAACCACTGTTGTAACCTTTTCTGCTCAAAGTGTGGTCAATGCCATTAGCAACACTTGGGCTCCACTTTTTTAGACCTGCCAAACTAGGGTCTGCGTTTTAACAAGATAGACTGGTGATTCATGTACACATGAACGTTTAAGAAGTATTGATGTAATTTTGATTAAAATATTTCAATTTTAAAGAAGAAGCCACAGCCTCCTCAATGGGCTCAGACCCCGTGCAAGTTAAATAGGTTGGGGCATAGTCAGAGGAGTGGGCTTAAGCAAAATTAGTAACAAGCCTATTGTTGTCAGTACTAGAGATTGAGGTTGGAGATTTTAATTAATCACTTGCTTTTTTGTCTCCCGTTTCTGGATAAAGGTGGATATAAGAATCAGATGAATAAAATAGAGTTTTACCTCTTTGCTGGCAAAGCTGGGTTGGAAAATGTATGCAATTTGAACTGGAGACCAACGTGAAACTGCCTGTTACTTGTCCTTGAACTTATTGACTCTCCCCTCCCAGCTAGCTCGTCTCTGGAGAGACTTGAAAATGATGGCCTTCCCTGGGCAGGTGGGGAGGGGAGCCATGCCCTGTGAGCTTACCCTGCCTGTGGCAGCACTAGGAGAGACAGAGCATGCTTTACCTCAGAATAAGTTCAGAGGCAGGAGAGCTAGCAAGATAAGATGGTGGCCAGCCAGGCGAGAGCAGTGGCCATTCATCAATCTCACTGAATTGCTCAGTTGCTCCTTCCACTGAGAGGGATGGCATATCATTTCCCCCAAAGCAGTTTTCTGGCAACTGTTTCTATTTTAGGGGCTAAGGTAGAAATGCAGGGAGAGGATATTAGGTATTCCCTTTAATCCCTTTTGTTGATTAGGACTAAGGGGCATATATGTGGTGGGCCTGCCCAAGAGTGCAGATAAGAATGCCTCAGAAGAGGAACCAGACTGCGGAAATGTCGTCATGAGACAGAGTAGTCAGCACGGCGGCCAGGCTGTCAGGATCAGAGAATAAGAGGCAGTTGGAAGAGCAGCCAGAGCTTATGGTCGCCAAGTTTCTTTGTCCCCAAATGATGTTTGCTCCCCAGTGTCTTGTTTACTCCCAGACTTAGGGTTTGCTTTGGTATCCTGACTTTTAGGCAAGTCAGTGCAGGTACTTAAGTATCTTACTTTTATCACTGGTTGGAGGTTAGTGGGGGTAGTGATTGGCTTCCTTGGATCAGTGGCTGTTTTTTTGTTTGTTTGTTTGTTTTTGTTTTTTGTTTGTTTGTTTTTGTTTTTTCCATTCGGGAATCTTGAAATTATATCTCTTAAAGAAGTTATTTGTCTTCAGGGACATTACCAAAAGAGAGTCTGTGGGGACAGAGCCCCAGAGAGCAGTTTCCAGGCTCTTGGCCTCATGTGGAAAGGTGCTGGCTCAGGTAGTAAATGGCCATCAACTGTGATTGGATGGCCATCAGCTGTGGCTAGTTGGCTGTCAGCTGTAACCGTTGTGCCATTGGCCAGTGATATAACTGCCGAGGCTATGGAGGGGAGCCGAGGAGAGTGGAGGAGAGTCGGTCGATTGGCAGCAAAGCAGACAGCAGGTCGCACGTCATGTAAACCCAGCCTACAGTGAGACCATAGTGGTATGACTCCCCTACCTATGGCTCCGTGGGTGTTCCTTTTTGGCCTCACCATGTCCTGCGTTCTTATGTGGGGAGTGGGAGCAGAGACCCCGCCTGACACCTTGCATGACACATGGCGCAGCGAGCAGGGTACAGTGCTGGCCAAAGCTCTCCGAAAGGCGGTGGAACTATTCCCCTGTTGATGGATATTTCATTTGTTTTCAAATATTTTACACTCTGCGCTGGTCATTTATATTATGAGATAAATTCCCAGTTGAGAGAAGGCTTGATCCAAGGACATGTGTATATTTAATTTATGTTTAGCATGTATATTTAACTTGAATAGATGCTACCAGATGGCCTTCTAAATAGTTGTACCATTTCACATTTCTATCATGTGTATGAGTAGCCTTTGCCTGAAGCATCATAGTCCTTTTTCAGTTTTTAAAAATCTGTTGCATTTCCTCAGTGACTACAGAAGTTGAACATCTTTTCAAGTGTTTATTAGCCATTTGGATGTGTTCTTCTCTGAACCTGGCTATTTATATCCATATTCAAGTAACTTAACCCCCCCACCCCCCGCAAGCTTCAGCTGCTTCACAAGGTTTTTACAAGGATTAGATAAAATATTTATATAAAGGCTTTCCTCAAAGTCTGGCACAAACAACATGCTTAATAAATGGTAGCTGGTGTTGTTTTGAATTCCTTTTTCCTTATTTAGTTGATCTTCAACTTCAGACCTTTAAAATATAGGCATTTTCCAAAGTTCTACTGTCAAATCCCTTTCTTCGTAACATTCCACATTTTCTTTCTATGAATAATCTCAATCACTTTCACAATTTCACTTATACAATCTCTGTTCTGCTGAGAGATCTGAATGTCTAATTCTCATTTGTTTTTCAAGTTCACACCTCAATTTCAATATCCTGCTGGACTCCATGTTCCAAGCCTGTCCTCACCCCAACCAGGCAAACTCAACCTCTTGACATGAGATTCGTTATCTCCCCTGCTGTGCTTCCTGTATGCCTAAGGATATTCTTTCCTCAAAACTTTTTAACTTCAAATCTCAAAGTCATCATGCTGTCTTGTCCTAGACATTCACTTCAATGACAAAACGCCGTAAAACTCATTGCTACAATGACTCATATCTATTCCCTCTGTTCTACTCTCAATGTTTCTACTCTAGTTCACTACCTCTCCAATAATTAATATAGTTAACAAACCGGTCTTTCCTCTGCCAACTTCTCACTTTTTCAGTCCATCTCTTATATGCCAGAGGAAGTCTTCTAAAGTAGTGGCAAAAGCATGTCACCTCTTCTAAAGCATTTGTCAGTCCCTTTTTTTACAGAATCAGGTTCACCCTGGCTTGGCAGATACTGTCCCCACTTCTTCATGTACTCTATTTTTCCAATTTCCTTTTGCTCCATCAAAATACCAGACTTGGGCACACTCAAATGTTTTAGCTGCGCTGGCCTGTCAGCCAAGGATGTCTCTCCCTTCTTCACCTGTTGAAATCCTATTCATTTTCAAGGCCTTCATTGAGTTCCTCCTCATCACCAAGCTAGAATAAAGCAACTACTTTAGCAGTTTCCCATAAGAGTTCCTATTTTAATTTTTCTGTAATAATTATTATTAGAGTAGATCATTTACATAATTCTTCTTGGTATGTTAAATTCTAAGCTTCTTGAAGGCCAGAATTTGCTTCTTGTCCCTAATCATATTTTCTTCCCTGTGTTTCCTAGTCTCAGTTTCTTATCAGGTCCCTTGTAAGTGCTCCTCCTTCCCCCCCTTTTTTAATTTACATTTTAGAATAAATGCATGACTGGGGTTGGAGTGGGAAGGGATGGAATAAAATTGGAGAGAGAAAGTTTTGCCAAGGACCAGTTGTCTTAGATTCTCAGAGGTGGCAAACAATGGCAATAGGGCTAGTTCTTCTCATAGATACCGTCTGTTCACTAATATACAATAGTATATGAGCACATGTTGTACATTTGCAATCAGAAACACTTCTTGTAAGCATCTAGCTTCTCTTGAAAGAAGGATTGTTGGCAAGAGTAGTTCTGCATTCTTGGATGGCATGATCAATGAAGATAAGCAGCAGTAGCTTCCTTGGGCTGGCACAGGCTCTCATCCTTGCTACAGTCCCTACCTGGGCTCCTACACCCATGAGCATTACTTGCATGAACCCTATAGCCATCTGCGTCCATAATCACAGCCCTAACTCAGTGTATGACCCTGGTCTAGTCAGTTGACCCTTGGGCTTCATGTCGACATTTGTATAATGGGTGATAAACCACACCATTCTACATCTTCCATTTACCAAGTGTTCCTTTTATTCATTTCTTTCCAAAGTTTCAAAAATTTTAACATGAATATTTTACAATTTTTCTCCTTGGAACAGTGTACCTTTTGAATATAACTACTTTGTTCCACTTATGCTATCCCCTTTTTCAACACAGATTCAGATTTTAAGAAATAGTCCCTAATTATCTGAGTTGTAATAATATTATGAAATACCATCATTTTCTATCATGCTTATTTTGCTAACTGAGCAATAAAGTTAAGAAAGCTTAAGTGTTCTCTGTTGCTAGTGGTTGCTAAGTTTTGTTTGGTTCTCTTTCTTTTATCCCATATGATTACTATGACAACACAGCATGGACCTCAGGGAACAAAGGCTGGATCCACCAGCTAGTAGTTCTGGCAGTTCCCGTGATACCATCAGGAGGCAGTCCGAGCTGTTATAATGCAGAATTGATAGAATTCTAGTATACACATAAAAATGAAAGTTTCAGTAGCATATTTGGCAGCCTTATTATGAATGCATAGATAGTGCTTATTATTGAAATAACTAAACAACTATAGACAGTAATGTATAATGTGGAATTCAAATATTTCCCACTCTCTTCCCAATCTCATTTCCAGATATTGCTTGTTTTGACTATAATTGTCTAATTATTTTTATATCCTTGTGCACATTTTTAGAAATTGCAAACATTCTATGGTTTCTATTGTTCCTTTTGCTTTTTGTCCCCCTCACTTCCCAATATGAATCGGATGTCCTTCCATTTCAGTACATTTTCATCTATCTCCTTCTTCTTAATTGCTTCTTATCATTCCAAGGAAAGTGAATATCATAAAGTATTTAGCTAATTTCCAGCTGATTGATATTTAGGTTGTTTCCAATTCTTTTTCTAGTTTAATGATCAGTTTCCTAGATGGAAAAGAAGGAGGTAAACTAGTCACTGCATGACTGTGTTTCTGGCCAAAATGTTAATATTCATAGGTATTTGAGAGCAAAATCATTTAGCAACTGAGTTTTTCTCTAGTACACTTTTTTAGAAATGAGAATCTGGACTCAATGCCAGCTACCCATTTTAGTCATAAAATTAACAATTCACATGTTCTGAGTACTTACTATGCACCAGGCTCCATGCTAAGTAATTTATAAAACTTGTCACATTTACTTCTCTCAATAATTCTAAAGGCTGATATTGTTATTACATATATTTTACAGAAATGTAGGCCAACTAATTGGCCCAAAATCACATAGATATTGAAGGGCAGAACTGGAATTTTAACATACACAAACCCAAGAGAGAAGCTATGCTCTTAACTTTGATTGTTGAGGGGACAGGAGATCTCCCCTAAGATCTGTTTTCCTCCCCAACTCCAAAACAGTAATAGGGAAGTGGTGGAGGGAAGAAAGGGCTCTCCTGTGTTCTATGCCAAGAGTGTAATCAGAACTAAGCTATTCCCAAATAGAGACTGGTAGGAGCACCAAAGTAAAAGCTCATTTCTGTTACAACTCTGCAGCCCTAAAATGCTTTCAAATCAAAAGCTCTATGCAGATCTCTTGAGATCAAGATTATGTTTATTCAGAAACAGACTCTAGTGGGAAAAGCCTTAGACTCTTCAGATTTAGAATTGCTATGAACCGGCTGTGTGAACATGGTTTCCTCCCTCAGAGAATGAGGCTTGGACCACTTGGTCTCTGAGGGACATTTTTATTTTGAAAAATTTCGGACTTACAGAAAAATTTCAAAAATAGTTCAAAGAGTTCCCATATACCTTTCATATAGAATCCCCAGTGTTAAAATTTTACCATGTTTGCTTTGTCATTCTCCAACCCCACCAAACACACATATGTATAGATTTGTTTTAATATTATTTTTAGTTCTGAATTTCTTATCTGGCAAAGTTCTTAGTATGTTTGTTTTTGTGGCTTGGACATTTTTGAAGAGCACAGAATATTTTGTGGAATGCTCCTCATTATGTTTTGTGTGAGGTTTCCTCATGGTTAGATTTAGATTATGCATTTTTGCCAGCAATATCACAGAAGTGGTATTGTGCTCTTTTTGGTGCCCCATGTTGGGAGGCACACAATGCTTATTTGTCTCATTGCTGGTAATGGTAAGTTTTAAGATCTGATAAAGATGATATCTGCCAGATTTCTACTTTGTGAAGTTACTATTTTTTCACTGTAACTAATATGTGTCTTGTGCAGAAATATTTTAACACAATGTAAATATCCTATCCAACTGTTCACCCAATAGTGTTAGAAGCCATTGATGATTTTTACCTGAAACATTATTTCTAAATTGGTTGCCAAATGAGTACTGACATTCTTGTTTTGTAACTTTTACTTACATAGAGTTTATTAAGCAATAACAAAAATTCCATGTTGAGTCACTTCAGTACAATGTGGGTGAGTTCATCACTCAAACTGTCATATTTAGCTTTGCAGATTGTAATTATTGATCTTTTTACTACTGAGATTAACGGTAAATATATAAGGAAAATGATAGCTCTAAACCTATTGTTAGATATTTCTTTAAATACATCAAAATGATTTTTTTGCTTTGTGAAAAAATCTGCTAAAGATGAAGGTCATTCACTCTGGAATTTATACTCTTTAATGGTTTATTTATAGTTGAAGTCCACTTACTTGCCAAATATCAAACATTTAGGTTCAAGGAATTTAATGATTGCTTTTAAGGGGACAAGTAAAAGACATATAGACATTCATCACTTACTGCCTGCAAAATTGACACTAAGAATCAACTTTCCATTGCACACATAACCTGTGCTCCTTCTAGCCCTGGCTTCATGGTCCCCACTCAGAGGGCTGGGCAACTTCAAGAAATCACTGAGTCTTTTGGGTCAGATTGACTTGGTTAGGTCTCCTTGTACTTTTCTGTTTTCCCCAAACCTTGGAAAGTTATAATGTAAACATGTGTTCTTCAACTCTGAGTAGTTTCACTTCCCTCTAGGGAGTCTGGATCTGTCACGTCTTTCCCCTGAAAATATAATATGGTAACAGACATGCTCACTAAACTTGGTCCATTTCTCTACATATTTAATTGTTCCTTATCATTGTACACTTACACCCAGAGGGAAAACTGTGAGAACTTCATGTGTATGAAACTTTCATGTGTATGAAAACCTTCCCTTATGGAAAGCGTGGAGTTATTTTTTTAAATAAACACCTATGTTCAATAATCAGCTGGAGAAAGTCTTACAGGTCAAATTTGAGACCAAAAAGAATGAAAAGATTAGTGAGGAAGATAGAATCTGCTTCACTGATCCTCTTACTCAGGCAACACATCTCTCAGGGAAAGGCTGAAGACACCTTGTTATTCTCTTTCCCTCCAGTGGAGTACAGGAAGGACTCAATTGAGAAGGACATAGGTACTGCTGATCCTGGCATCACCCTGCAGGATATCCACTATCTTGTGTTGCTGATGAGGAAGAATCCCGTCTGCCATTTGCTTTTCCAAAGCATCTATAGATATGGCAAATTACTACCATGTGCTCTGTCTTCATCTAGTGCCTACAAGCACTAATTATCATTTGATTGACTTCTTAATGAAGTTATAGATTAATTAAAAAAATACTTATTCTGCGTTTACTTTGTATCCAGTCCACTATGCTGTGGACTGGAAATACAACAAGAAATAAGACAGGGTAACTGCCTTGAGAGGAAACAGACATGAGGCAAGTAGAATATTATATTTTACTGTGTTATAGAGTACTATAGAACCACAGAAGAGAGAACAATTGGTTATATCTGCAGAGTTAGGGAAGACTGCAAAGAGGAAGTGACACTTATGCTGGGTATTGAACAATAAATAGTAGTTCATCAGAAAGAGAACGGGATAGGGATTTTAAAAAGAGGGAAAGGCATTTTGAGGAGAAACTTAGACGTATGTAAAAATATAGAGTATTTGGACAAGTGTTTCAAGTTTGGTGTGGCACAAGCTTGTGCCATTTGGAGACTCCTTGAGGCAGCATGAATTGGCAGGAAGAGCACAGGTCCAGATGCCAGGCTAACCTGGCTTTCAATTTCTTTTTTGTTTTACTAGGACAGTATTTCCTGGTTAAATTATATAATCTTTCTAAGACTTCATTATCTTATTTATAAAATGGGGATTATAGTATTCATCCCTCAGGATTGTTGTGAAGATTCAATGAGAATGTTACAAGGTGCTTGGCACAGAGCCCAGGAAAGAGTGATTATTCACCAGGTATTTTTCTACTTCCCTTACCAGGTAGAGAGGTAAGAATGGAGTTGGTGAAGCTGAAAGTAGGGTTTAGGCTCAATATTGAAAGTGTTAAATACTTTGCTTTGAAGTTTGGATTTCATGCTGTCTGATTAACTTTCTTTAAACCAGCCAGACTCACCTTTAGTTCCAAAATTGCACTCATTTGGTCTTATGCCAATCAAAATAAATCTTATTTCTTTGAGAGCTGTCAATCAAGGCAAAGTGTACATCTGATACCTGAATAACGTAGTTTGATTGAAGGGATGACTATAGTAAGAAAGAGAATGAAGCAAGTCAAAAGAAAAAACAAAAAACAAAAACAAAACTTCAGCAACAACCTCAGGAAGTGTTAATCAGCATTCAGGAACTGAGGGGTGAGAAAATGCATACCAGCACAAACATGCACAAATTCAGAAGACAAAACTTTGTTAAAAATATCAAGTTAGATCCTTAATTGCAAGGGAAAAAAAAAAAAGTGCTCCTAGGTAAGGTAAAGGTGAAGTCCAGTCAAGCAATAAAAGCTTGGTGAATGGCCCTCACTACCTCTCAGACAACACAAAGGAATTCCCAGTCCAAACAGGAAGGTCAACTGTCACCAGCCCATTTGTCAGTATATCCCAAGAGAGCCTACATGTAGTTTATGTAACCTAAGGCATTCAGGGGGAACTATTAGGACACTTCAATAAATAGTGGCCAATAAATGGTGGCCAACATAGTTTCACTTTCTATGTGTTTTACTACCCAGTAAACCAAAGAGATAAAATATTTCCAAAGTATAAAGGGGATAATAATAAAATTGTGAACCAACAATTTGGAAGAAAATTTTGAAAAATTCAGAAGGGAAGCAAAATCTGCATTTTGAATGATTTTCTTATGTGTGTTTTCTTACATGTTTCTTACATATCCTAAAACATACCTAAGAAATGCTGAAAACTATGCAATAATGGTTAAGCCATAGTATCAATAATGCAAATAATAGCATAATTATAAGGATGCACATTATAATAATAAGGTAGTGTTGTTTCATGGCAAAAAGCAAAACATATTATGAATAATAATAGGAAATGGTTAAACAAACTATTATTCCTCATTTGGTGAAATTGTATGCTATTATTAAAAGTTATGGTTTGGAAAATACATTTTAGTGAGCAAAGGAAATAGCAAATAATTTAAACCCAAAAATAATGAAATAAGGATAATGTGACTATGCATAAATTAAAAAAAAAAAAAAACACTGTAGAAAAAGTGTAACAAAGTTGAAGGAAGAAAGACAAACTAGGGAGAATATCTTTAAAACACTTATAAAAAATAACCTACAGGAATTTAATCTACAGACATAGGCTTACATATTCATAACAACACCTTCACACACATTCACATTTTTGAGAAAACTGGAAATTTGAACACTGCATATTTAATGACATTTAGGAATTATTGTTAATTTGTTCAGATGTGTTATTTGGTTCTGACTTTTAAATCTTATTTTAGAATATTATCAGAACTATTTATAGATTAAAATAATATAATGCCTGGGATTTGCTTCAAAAGAACTCAGTATTTTAGGAGCTAGAGGAGAATCTGGAAAGATGATAGATGAAATAAGTTGATAATTGTTGAAGTTTTCTGATAAGTGCACAGGGGTTAAGCATATTGGTTTTCCATATATGTGTATATGTGTGTATACATATACACACATATACATATATATATAAAACTTTAAACATATATATATATATATATATATATATATATATATATATATATATATAACTTTAACATTTTTGGCTTATCAGGTGAGATCAGAAATAATTTTATACTATGCTTTTACAATTTTCTGTTATAATATACTGGTCAGAACTTAATCTTCTCAAAAGAGAGTCATATGTTTTAAAATAACTTCTCTCCCCCCCCCCCTTTGAAAAAAGAATTAAGACTGTATCCCTTTTGAAAATCGAAATGCAGTAACTCAAGTAGATTTCTCATTTGGGTCATGTCTAGAATGTTTTCTTCCTGATTTATGGGGTCCCTTCCAGTACTCTCACCTTCTTTAGGGGATTTCTTCTTACTTCTTTTAATGAAAAAGTCAAGGAATAAGGTGTGTTCAGCTGCTCACTATATCCTGCTGACCATTATTTTCTACATTGGGTAGAGTGGGAGGGGGGTTTGGAGGAGATAAATGAAAATGTGTGTGTGTGTGTGTGTGTGTGTGTGTGTGTGTGTGTTGGGTCAATGACAGTGAGTATTCTAAAGCTCAAATTCCTGAATGTGGTCATTTTCTCGCCAATAATGCATTTAGGCAGACTAAGAAATAATTTTTTCCTTATCTATTTACTATAGTTACTTTTATTCTTGACTAAAACTCTTTTGCAAACTGTCACATAATTATGTTATCATTGTTTTTCACTAAATTATTTTTATTTTGGGCCTCTAATTAGGTGATTCTGTGATGCACTAGCTAAATTGGTAATAATGAGGTACTAATTACTATCTAGATCATGGCTGTGGCCCTGTTTAAGACCAGTAAGTGTTTACTCTGTGTCAAGTCAAAAACCACAGGATGAGTGATGTCAGCAAAAATGGAGGAGAAAGTAGTTCCAAGGACCTGTCTATCTCAGAAACAATGAAAAATCAATCAGTAGCTGTCAGAATCAGCTTTGTCAGAATTCTGGAAAACAGTCAAATGTTTACAGCATCCAAGTGAATGCTGAAATCAGGAAAAAGGCAATTTAAAAACGGTAGAAACGTTTTATGGAATTTTTAATTGCACTTGTCATACTCCTCATCTTAGTTTGGTAGAATTTCTGAAGCCCGTGTTCCCTGATTCTGGAAAATATGACGTTATTCTGAAAGGATTGTGTTTGTCTATTCAAACCTGTCTTGGGGCTACCCGAAGGAATGATACCAGGTGCTTGTATTTGTTTGCCCTAACTTAGAACTCACTCAGGATGGAAAAGCAGTGGGCATTTCTTGAAAACTTTGTAAGACAAATGAACAGCCTGCAGCCACCAGGGGAGAGAAAGACTACACTTGAGGCAAAAATACAGCACTGAAAGCATGGGAGAAAAAGCTGAGAAGTGAGTGTCTTTGGGACATTAAGACATTCAAAAGTGACTGTGTATACTGGAGGAATTAGAAAAGCCCAGTGCAAGACACATGCTCAGAATAGACCTGAGAAGACCCGAAACATTTACTTTTGGCTGATCTATAGGCTGAGTGCAAGCAGGAAGTCAAGGTAAGGCAGAGCTCTAAATGGCACGGATACGCATTGAGGAAGTGCCTCAACACAGAACGGGGGGGGGGGGGGGGGGTTAGGTATCAGATTTAAATAGTTAGCAGAAAGAATCAGCAAGCTTAAAAATAGGTCAGTTGAAATCGTTCAACCTTAAAGAAGAAAAAAGGATTGTAAGAATATTTGAACAATTGGACACTGACAAATTAGATAACTGAATGAAATGGACAAATTCCTAGAAACACATAAATCAAGAGAAGTGACTCAAAAAGAGAGTTGGAACTAACCTATAACAGGTAAGTAGATTGTGTCCGTAATTAAACAACGCCTAACAAAGAAAAGTCCAAGACCAGATGATTTCAGTAGTGGGTCTACCAAACATTTAAAGAATTAGTATCAAATCTACTCAAACTCTTCCAAAAAATAAAACAAGAGGAAACATTTTCCTAACTCATTCGATGAGGCCACCATACCTTGATACCAAAGCCAGACAAAGATACCAAAAAAAAAAAAGAAAATTACAAATCAATATCCATTATGAATATATTTGCAGAAATCCTCAATAGAATACTAGTGAACCAAATCTAAACAGCATATTAAAAAAGATTATACACACAGTATGTTAAAAAGTATTATACACTATGGCCAAGTAGAATTTTTCCCAAGAATGGAAGAAACATTCAACATTAAAAAATCAATCAGTGTAATACAACATGTTAATAGAACAAAAAAAAAAACAGTAACAAAAAAAATCAGATGAGCATGTCAGTTGATGCAGAGAAAGCATTTGACAAAATCCAACACTTTTCAAGATAGAAACACTCAAAAAACTAGGAACAGAGGGAACTTTTTCAACATAATCAAGTATGTCTGTAAATAAAAAAACACAGTTAACATCATACTCAATAGTGAAAAACTGAAATCTTTTCCATTAAGATCAAGAACATCTGTTTTCAACACTGTACTGGAAGTTTTAGCCAGAGCATGTAGGCAAGAAAAAAAAATAATCTAACTAAAAAGGAGAAGTAAAGCTATCTCTATTTGCAGATGACATGATTCTATAGGTTGAAAATCCCCAAAATCTGAAAAAAAGAAGGCAAAATGTGCAAAAATTCTGCAAAAATCTCCAAAAAAGAGAGCATTAATAAACAAGTTTAGCAAAGTTGCACAGTACAAGATCAACACACAAAATAAGTTATTTCTATACACCAGAAAAGAACAATGTGAAAAGAAAATTAAGAAAACAATTTCATATAAAATAGCTTCCAAAGTTATAAAATATCCAGAAATAAATGTAACCAAGAAGGTGAAAGAAAGGTACATTTGAAAATGACAAAACATTGCTAAAAGTAATTAAAGAAGATGCAAATAAGTGGGAAGACATCCCATGTTACTGAATTGAAAGACCTAATATTGTTAAGATGGGGAAACTCCCGAAATCTATCTATAGATTCAATGCAATCCTTAACAAAATTTCAACTGCCCTCTTCTGCAGAAGTGAAAAAGACAATCTTCAAACTCATATGGAATTGTAAAGGCCCTGAATAGTCAAAAAACAACATTGAAAAAGAACAAAATTGGGGAATTCACACTTCTCAACTTCAAAACTTACTTCAAAGCTCTAGTAAAAAAAAGCAGGTGGTACTGGTGTAAGGATAGACATACCAGTATACAAATGGGATCAAACTGAGAATTTAGACTTAAACATCTAAGTCAATTAACCAATTGACTTTTGACAAGGATGCCAAGACCATTCAGTGGGGGAAAGAATAGTCTCTTTAATATACAGTTCTGAGACAACTGAATATCCACATGTGAAAGCACAAAGTTGGACCCGCTATCTCACACCATCTGCAAAAATTAACTAGAAATGGGCTAAAATCTAAATATAAGAACAAAAATCATAAAACTCTTAGAAAAAAATGAGTAAATCTTCATGATACTGAATTTGGCAATGAATTCTTACATATGACATCTAAAGCATGAACAACAACAAAAATAGATAAATTGGACTTCATCAAAATTAAAAACTTATTGCATTAAAGGACATTATCATGAAAGTGAAAAGACAACATACAGAATGAGAGAAATCTTTGCAAATAAGTATCTGATGAGTCTATTACCCAAAATATCTAAAGAACACTTACAACTCGACAACAAAAAGGAAAACAACCCAATATAAAAAATGGGTAAAGGATTTAAGTAGACAGTTTACAGGAGAAAATATACAAATGGCCAAAGAGCATCTGAAATGATGCTCAGTATTCTTAATCATTAGAGAATTAAAAACCAACTTCACAACAATATACTACCTCATACCTAGTAATATGGCTTTAATAAAATAAAGAAAAACTGAAGATAACAAATGTTGGTAATGAGGTGGGAAAATTAGAACCTTTGTATAATGCTGGTGGGAATGTAAAATGGGGCAGCTGCTGTGGAAAACAATTTGAGAGTTTCTCAAAACGGTAAACATAAAAATCACCATATGACCCAGCATTTCCACTTCTAGGTAGATACCCAAAAGATTGGACAACAGATACTCAAATAATTACATATGCCTGCATGTTTATCAGAACACTATTCACAACAACTGACAGGTGGAAATAATCCAAATGTACATCAATGGATATATGGATAAACAAATTGTGGTATAATAATGCAGTATTTTTCAGCCATAAAACAGAATGAGGTATTGATACATACTACATTGTGGTTGAACCTCAAAACAATTATAGTAAGTGAATGAAACCAGACACAATAGGGCACATATTGTATGATTCCATTTACGTGAACTGTCTAGATTATGTCAGTCCACCAAGAGAGAAATTAGATTGTTGGTTGCCAGATCATGGAGAATGGGTAAATGATGAGTAAGTGTTTAATGAGTATGATGTTCCTCTTGGGGTGATGAAAATGTCTTGGAACTATATAGATGTAGTGATTGCTCAACATTTTGAATGTACCAAATGCCACCGGATTGTTCACTTTAAAATGTTAATTTATGTTATGTGAATTTAATTTCAATTAAAAAAACCAAAACATACCTTTCTTGATGCATATGCTAATTACTGAACTACTTGGTGAGAGAGAATAGATATTAGAGTGATAGAATTAGGTTCAAATTCCTGATTCATCTAATTTACCAATCTGGTAAGTTTGGGTAAAAATATCACTACAAAAAGTTGTTGTAGTTATTACATTAAGTAACCAGATGTGTTAGTGAAGCTAACTTCAATAACAAACAAATATCCAAATATATGTGGTTTAACATGATAGAGTTTTATTTGTCATCAATGCAACAGTCCATTGCGGGTGTTCATGAGTAAGGAAACATTACCCCTGGTCACCAGGAATTCACTCTCTAGGTCCTTGTAGTTTCCTGCCAACCAGCAAATGGATAAAGACGTGGTAGATCACTTAAGGAAGGTTTTCATGAAATGGTACTAGATAATGGAATGCAACATTTACCAAAATTCTATTGGCCATAACTCAATACTATTGGTATGCCTATATGTAGAGAGGCAGAGTAATGCAGACTAGCTTTTTGTGTCAGGAAGAAAAGAAAAAGTTTTGGTGAGGACAAAGTAACTTGGGATAACGTATATGAATCTTCTAGTTCAGTGTCTGATAAAAGTAGGCATCCAATAAAAGTGAGCTCTCTTCTTTGTGGGTAAGGGAGAATCCATCACAGCTCTGGAAATGTGCCTCAAAATGCAAACTTGAAGAAAGACCATAAGTTGTGGCCTGGTGGCAAAGTCAGTTGTTGTAGCTGCCAGGCAGATATTCAGTTCAGTATTCTTTCTGGGCTCTGTGCCTACTTGTTCTTCTCTTCTTTTGTGCTTTGGAACTTCCCTTGGTTTGGGTGCAGTTTAGTTTCTTGTGTCTAATTTGGGATTTGCCTTTCTTGTACAGCTTATTCACCTCCAGCTGCTACATGCTTCAGCCCCTCAACAAACTGTTCTTAGTCCTTGGCTCAATATCGTCACTGGGCAGGCGCATAAACTCCACTTTGCAATTCTCTACCTCCCAGTCATATCTTGAAGATTTATAATTTGAGCACATTTATTTATTCTTGGTATGATTGTTAAATTTCTGTTTCTTTCTACATCTTATAATTTAGCTTAGCTGATTTTTTAAAGAAATCCTTTAAGAATTATTTTTATGAAGGCCATCTGGTAAAACAAATTACCCTCCAAGGAAAGTTAATAAGGCTAATTGCTAATTAAATGTCCTCCTTTATTATATTAGCTATAAATTAGAAAGTGTTTGTGATGTACATTAATTTTTGTAAAGACACTGAGAAACATTCTTTTTTTTTTTTCCTTCAAGGGAACAAGTGAAACAATTTACATGTATGATATATGTGTGTGGTGATATTAAAATATGCACTTTTCCATTTTTCAAATGGATTAGTTTTTCTTAGGTTAGGTCGCTATGCATGATCTTGGAATTCTGAAAGCTGAATTTTATTCTAACCTATTGTTAGTGTCTCAGCTTCATGGACCTTGAAATGGTTTTGTGGTTCATGGAATTTGGGAAATATGTTTTTGTTTTTTTAATATACAAAACAATTGTCAGTGGATTTAAGTCAATCAAAATGGCACATGGGTTTAATTTTATATTCCAATGGATTGATAGTAATTGCCTTGACTACATTGTAGAGAAAGCTTTGCAGGCTGGTATAGAAGAGGGAAATTTACCATGCACACACTATGCCTTCCTTTTTATTAGATTGAGTAACGATTCACAGAAGTGGAGTCACAAAGAATAAAAAGCAGTTTTGCTTGAAAATGGCAATGAGACTCTCCAAATAAGATAAAATTGATCGAAATCAGGAAAACTTTAGGGAAAACCTCAGTTCCTTACTGAAATCTCTGTCCCAAAGTAAAGTCGAAGAATGGTTAAAAGTCAAAATCTGCCCCTTACTGCCCGTCCTACCAAGCCACCCTGACCTGTTTAGCTTGAGTTATTTATTCATTTATGAAAATGAGTGAGCATGTTTAATCCAAGTGACTAAGGTTTTTATGAATTATTTCTTCCTGTAGTTTTTGGTCACATATTTATATAGAGAATGGATGACCTTTTTGAAAACAATTGCAACCCGTTCTCCCATTCTCTTTTACTTAGTACTGGATTGTTTACAACCATATGAAATCTCAGGGTCTTACTTTTTTGTTATGGATACCCCCTTTATAACTGAAGAATGACTGAGGTGTCCATTTTAGAAATATGACTATGAATTCATGGGGCATATGTATAAGAAATGGAATTTGGTATCAAGGGAAAAAAGTTATCTGAGGAATCAGATCTGAATTCTAGCCTTGATTCTGAGTCAGTGAGCTCTGATTGTCATTCTCTGGTCCACAATGACCTCACCTATAAAATAAGAGCTTGGGGCTCACTTCTCAGTTAGAATAATGGTATATGTAGACATTGACCTTTTGATATTGTACATTAGTGAATTGCATAATTTGCCTTTGCCACTCATTAAGCACAGAGGGGAGTAATTGGAAAATTGCTCTGTTTCCTTTTGACAGTCAAATCTGGAGCGGTTTAGAACTTTATTCTTGACTTACCTGCCATTACTAACAGATGGATTTGATAGGACCATTGGCTTGCTGTCATTCCACTCTTAAAAGTAAAGTCTGTAATTCAGGAACAAACAGTATTCATCTTTCACCCCCTCCAAAAGAAAAGCAAACAAACATACAATATACTTCATCTACAATGTTGAAATAGTCAAAAACTTTCAGATTTATTCGATTTTATTTTCCCTGAAAAAAAATTTTGTAAGGATTTAAAAAAATACATACAAAAATTCATAAGCATTTTCAATATAATGAGTCTAAAACTGAACTAATATTGTTCCCACCAACTGTTGTTCATTTCCAAGTATTTGTTATCTTGGTAAATGATGGCACCATCCAGCCTCTGGCCCAAGCCATAAACTTCTGACTCGTCACCCTTAGCCCTTTTCCCCCCACTTTCCTTCATCATCCAGTGTTCTAACTAATTAATTCTATAATTCTCCTTGATTCTACTTTCTGTGTATCTTCATCATGTTTCCCTTCCTCTCCAATGGATGCTTTTATGATGCTATTTTATACTCTCATCTGAAACATTGTGGATGTCCTCAGATTGTGTTCCCAGTTTCTAATCACATAAAACTTTTTTCTTTACCCTTATCCCGAGGTTACCTGTGAACAGATAGAGCTCAGACTGCAATGTAGGCCTCATGTATTCATGTATCCAAGTTTTATGCTATATTCAGTTTATCCCTTCACCTTTATTTTGAAAGTTACCTAAATTAATCTTAGAACTTTTCTGTGCTTCTCATACTTGTGTCTCTTTTGCTCAACTTGATCCAAAACAAGATCTATACAGAGATTTGTACAAATGTTCCAGGAAAAAACTACCCCATTGTTTGTTTTTTTTTTTTTTTCCTTTAGATTTCTTTAAGGTGGAATTGACAAATACACTTGTAACATACTTAAAGTGTAGGACTTGATTATATAATCTATGTATACATTATGAGAGGATTTTCACCAAGTTAATTAACACATCCATCACCTCACATATTTCCTTTTGTGTGTATGTGATAATGCGTAAGATTTACCTTTTTGCAGATTTCAATTATACAATACAATATTATCAGTTATAGTCTCCATATTATAAATTATATCCTAAGAACTTATTTATCTTATAACTGAAAATTAGTACCCTTTTACTAACCACTTCAAAATGCCATTGGAATTTTGATAGGAATTGCATTAAATATTTAGATTGTTTTGGTAGTATAATCATTTTAACAATATTCATTCTTTTAACCCATGAGCATGGGACGTCTTTTCATTTATTTGTATCTTCTTCAATTTCTTTGAAGACTGTCGATAGTTTTTAGGGTGTAGGTCTTTCACTTCCTGGGTTAAATTTATTTCTAAGTAATTGTTTTCTCTTTGATGCTATTGTAAATGGGACTGTTTTCTTAAATTCTCTTTCTGATAGTTCATTGGTAGTGTATAGAAAAGCAACTGATTTTATATATTGATTTTGTATCCTGAAACTTTACTGAATTCAGTTATTATTTCTAACAGTTTTTTTGTTGTTGTTGTTGTTGAGTCCTTAGATTTCTCTCTATATAATATCATTTGATTTGCAAGCAAACACTTTTAGTTCTTCCTTTGTAATTAGGATGTCAGTTACTTCTTTTTCTTCCCTGATTGCTCTGTCTAAAACTTCCAGTATGATGCTGAGTAAAAGGGGAAAGATTGGGTATCTTTGTGTCGTTCCTCACCTTAGAGGAAAAGCATTCAGCTTTCCACAATTGAGCATGTGAGTTGTAGGCTTGTCATATATGGCCTTTACTATGTTGAGGTACATTCTATTTGTACCAATTTGTTGAGAGTTTTTATCATGAAAGAATACTAAATTTGGTCAAATGAATTTTTCTGAATCTATTGAGATGACCATATGATTCTATCCTTATTTTGTTAGTGTGGTGTATTACATTTATTGATTTGTGTATGTTGAACTATCCTTACATCCCCGGGATGAATTCCACTTGATCATAATGTATGATCCTTTTGATATATTGAATTCAGTTTGCTGGCATTTTGTTGAAAATGTCTGCATCTATGTTCATCAAAAATATTGGCCTGTAATTTTCTTTATTTATATTATGTGTATGTGGGGTATTTGTCCAAGGGGAATGCTCACATGCCTGTTTATTTGCTATAGTCCCGTGGAACTCCTGAATGTAAGCCTTGTTGGCTTTCAGAGCTCGGTGATTTGGGATCTGTCCCTCAGGAGGCAGCCTTAAAAGTCGGGGCATTATATGCGTGATCCAAACAAACCCTTACTATTCAGTGAGAAGGTGGAGTTGGGGTTTTGTTCCTGATTTTATGGTGCTGTGCTAGAATCGAGTTTACAGTAAGAGTGTGTCTCAGCTTTCCCTAATAGTTTCGATTTGGGTATTTTCTCAGTAACCTAATGTGTGGGATTCACTCCACTTGTTTCTGGATTTCTCTTATAGAGAATTGATCCTTGTGTAGCTGTATGTTTGATGAATATATGGGAGGAAGGAAAGTCAGGAGTTTTCTGTGTTGCCATCTTAGTGAAATCAGTTCTCTATTTTGGTTTGTTTTAATTGCTCTAAAATAATATTAATCAATGTGATTAAAACTGAATTATTTCCTTAGGTATAGTTATTTATTTATTTATTTATTTATTTATTTATTTATTTATTTATTTGAAAGTCTAAACTTTTACTCCTTTAGGGAAATACAATTTTTAAATATGTTGAGATCTCATGAAACCTATAGCCAAAGATTTAGATTAACCTGAATTCCTCCTTTCATGCTTAGGCTTTGATTTTATACAAAATCTTCCATACCAAAGAATATACTTTATTTCATCTCTTCTCTGAGACTTGTCTACAGCACCACAAATTCAATAATCTTGCAGTTTACTTGTAATGTTCTTCTCATTGCTACATACATTGGGAAGCTTATCACTGTTTTGTATGAGCTTACTCTATACATGTCTCAATCTACCAAATACACTAAAAAAAAAAAAAAATGATGGCACAGACCCTGTCTTTACTTCCTGAGCTCTGAGATTTGCTTGTTTAATCGATGGTCTGTTTAGCAAATGCTTGAAATTGAAATATCATTCTCCTCAGCTCCTACTCTCTTGTGCCATCACATTAGCTGATACTAATCAGAATATTGAAATCACCAGGAGAGAAATTATATCTTCTAAAGCGATATATTTTGCTCTTGGAATTTTTAAATAAATCTCACTGTCGTAGTTTTGAACCACAACACAGATAGAAAAAGTGGTATGGCTCTTCAGCCAAATTAGAGAGACTGTTAGCTGAATCCCAGGCACAGCAAAGCTGAGGGCAATATAGGAAAATCTTATTACACTCTTAAAAATAAGGATCAGATATTTCCCTGTTGCAAAGCCTGACTTTGTTTGAAAAGAATATTCAAACTGTCCTTAAAGAATTATTTTTGCCCATATGTAAAAAGCATTCTTAAAATTTTGTACAACAGGCAGACAAATTGTAAGCCCTTGGATTTGTTGATAAAAATATTGCCCTTCATGTGGTAGTAGCAGATAGAGTAGACAGACGTGGATAGTAACTACATCCTAACAACCTGATGATAGAATAAATCTAAAGGTGTTAGGTTACAATATCATAAGATATTTCTCCTCATCGGTCTTTGTTTCCAATAGCTGTGGTGAGCTAGGAATGTATCCCATTCTTTCCTTTGCCAGGGTTTCATATTTATAACTTGCAAATCTGAACATTTGACCAAAGTCAATGACTCTGAGGTATAAGAGATTCTCAGTAAAGAATAATTTTACAAAGTGGAAATTACAAAACCTTGCCACAACTAAGGCTAAAACTGCATCTGTGTTTGTCCATGGATTGTCACATTTGGGTCTCTCTATCATATTAAATTATTCCTTTTTATTTTAAAGTTTGTCTTCTCATTTATGCCTCATTCTCATTTTTATTTGACTTGGTGATGGGGTTGGTTTTAAGGCAGCTCTGGAAAGGCAGGTGTTAAATTCTAGAGTAGTGCTACATAAGCTCCGTGGTGAAATATGTCACTATTTAACAGATGACTGCTGTGCTTTGGACAGCCAAGCCCCAGGAGAGACGAGGTGTTTGTTCCAGAATCTAATCAAGCCATGGCCTCTGCATTCTAACTTGTGTAGTGTAATCATTTGTATCATCCATAGCATGTCTTTCATTAATCAGAACTCATGCCGGCAACAAGGGAGCAGGGGTTTCATTAGCGTGACATATGGAGGCCTTCCCCTAATTTTGGCTGTTTCAGAAGAGAGTTTCAAGATTTTTCCCAATCATAGAAGAGTTGCTTCATGACTTAGATTTTAGTACTTCTTCTCAGAGAGTTAATATGTTTCTCATTTCTTTCTTAGTAATTGTATTTAGATTCTTGGTATACCCTGTGATGTTTTCAAAGCCGTCACATTCAGGTCCAAACTGTTTTATTTGCTGCTTCATCTTGGCCTCCTTATGTCTGCCTCTAGAGAACACATATGAAAAAGGAAGAAACTATCTTTTCTTAATTGCAAAAGTGATGAATGAGATAGGCCATCAGGACCATTTTTCTCATTTTCTAGAGATGCTGAAAATACACGTAGATTGGTTTTCAAAACAAAATGAGAAAGTCATTTTGAGAAAAAAAGTTATAATTTTGGTCACTTTGGAAATTTCTTCATAGATTCTTACATTGATAACATCATTTATCTTTGCTAGTCTCATATAACAATACATTTTTTTAATTGGAATTTTTAATAAGTCTTAATATCCCAGCTGTACGCATAGCCCCAGACATTTATAGATGATTTAGCATTATTTTTTGACCTTATTAGATAAGCTTATATAAAGTACAGTTTATGTTTTAAACAAGTTTAATTTATAAAATATAAAGACTTTATGTTACTTTTAATTTCTTATTGACTTATACTTTCTCTTCTGCTCCCATCACAATATGTTCTTAAATATATCCTGTGCCTATTTTTAAAAGTAAATAATATGAAATTCTATGATCTTTCACATATCTATCTTGGAAGAAAGTTGTTGGGTTTCAGGACGTAAAATTCCACACACATTGAGGGTAGAACAGGGACAAATCTCTAAGAAGATAAGCAAGAGAGAGGAGGTGTTTGTTCCAGAATCTAATCAAGCCATGGCCTCTCTGCATTCTAACTTATGTAGCATAATCATTTGTATCATCCATAGCATGTCTTTCATTAATCAGAGCTCATGCCGGCAACAAGGGAACAGGGGTTCCATTAGCATGATATATGGTGGCCTTCCCCAAATATGGTGGCCTTCCCCATCATGAGGACAAGGGAAAAGAACTTTCTTCACCTCTGCCCCATCTCCAAGACCAAGTGTATGCAGAAATAGCCATAGGTGGCCTGAGAATGAAGAACAGAAGGCACCCAGGGGTACATGGAGAGGTGAGAACTATTACATACTAGTTCAACTTTCTGAAGAATAAGTTCAAAATAATAGTGAATCCCCAAAGTAATGTGATGAAATGATATGAATTGGACTATAATGTGGTGGATGATTATATTTTGTTTTTCATCCAGCCCATAACCTCAACTTGGGATAGCTAAAGTTCAATAAAATCATATTTTGGTGTTCCTACTATGTATCAGGGACTGTGCTAAGTAGTTGGGAACTATCAGTTCCCCAAAATAGTTATCATTGATATCAATAGATATCAATAGTTATCATCACAATGATAACAATAGTTATTATTGTCTGTAAACTCCTGGTGGAGTTTACAGACAATAAATAGTAAACTAATAAATTGCTAAATTACATAGTATGTTAAAAGATTATAAGTAAAAGGATTTTAAAAAAATGAATATAAGAAGTTGAAAAGAGCCAAATGTTTGGGACTGGGGTCCAGGTCACAGTATTTAATGGGTTGGTTAGAATAGGCCTTATTAAGAAGGTAATATTTAGGTCAACTCTTGAAAGAGGTGAGGGGATTTGCCACGTATATACCTTGGGGAAGAGCATTCCAGGAAGTAGGATCAGTAACTACAATGCCGTGTGTGAGATACAGCAGGAGCTTGGTGGGGCTGAACACAGTGAGCCAGGGAGAGACTAGGGGTGAGGTCAGGGGTAACACAGGATCTCACCATGTAGGGCCATTTAAGGACCTTGAATTTTACTCGGAGTGGAAAATAGCAGTTTCAGGATTTTGAGCAGAGGACATTAAACACTCTGATTTATATTTTTAAAAGGATCCTTCTGGCAGTTGATTAAGAACAGACAGAAGAAGGCAGTGGGGAATGGATAGAATTTATTGCAATGATTCAGTTCACAAAAGATGGAGACGTACTTGTCTTCTAGAGAGGAGATGGGGGGATGTAGTGGAGATAGATCAATTGGGGAAACAGCCATTATAATCTGTGCTGGTATCCTAAATGATGTTGAAGAAGCAGATGATTCCTGATATCCTTGTTACTATTCTGGAATCCCCATTTAGGCATAGGATCTAGAATCACTCCCACAGATGTTTAAATCAGAGCAAATAAGCATGATCTGGTGGTGTCAAACCACAGCCTGGACAGGAATGAATTACATTATCCCACTGACTCTGAGGGCTGGCTGGTTCTGGTCATTTCCTTAACCTCACATTGACACCTGTATTATACACAATACAATTTTTTGGATGCCAATTATGTTATGGCACACACTTACTATATGTATCAAAAACCTTAAAGATGTTCTTATTTTTGACAAAACAATTACACTTCTAGATATTCTTTAAAAGAAAGTATCCAAAATGCAGGAAAAATGCCCAAAGAGATTTAACAAAGTATAATAGTGTGTATAAATTACATTAAAGTGGTAAGTCAGAAATAATCTAAAGATATAACAAAGGAGAAATGATTAAAATACTGTGGTATATTTATAAGGTAAAGCATTATCACCATTGAAAACAATTTTAATTATGGGAAAATTCTTATGAAATAATGCAAATCAAGGCAGGATAGAAAAATATAGAAAAAGTCTGAAAGAAAATGCAACAGTTATTAACGGAGTCTATATAATTATGTAAAATATTTTTATGATTTTTTTCTATTTACTCTACTTTAACCTCTCCAACTCCCAAATTATTTTATAATGTTCCCTCAAGAAGGTACCATCAATTAAAAGACTAGAAAAGGCCTTATGACAAATTCCAAGGCCCTGTGGCCTTATGTGGGGTGGAGGTGGTGTGTCTTTGGTGATTTACCACCATGTTTGAAGTCTGGACTCCCTGTCTGCATGTATACACTACTTCTCTTGCAGTCAGGTAGTCAACTTTCCCAAATAGTTCAGCCTGACAAAAATGCTCATATCATTTGAAAAAATTATCACAGAAATGAATATATATTTTAAAATAAAATCACAGCTACCTAAGAAACACACATCTTTCTCCCTGTGCCTGAAAGCCTGGTCTCTTTGTCAGTGGTTCTCAAAGTGGGCCTAAAACCTTACTAGAGATGCAAAATCTCAGACTCCACTCCCAGAAATTTGCATTTTAACAAGGTTTCAAAGTTCTTAGGCTCACTTAAGTTTGACAGGCATTGATCTCTGTCAAGTATTCATAGTGGCTGACTTTTTTATACTCTCAGTTCAGAGGGGCAGCCCAAGCCGCAGAGGGTTTTTCCATGGGAGCTGATGTGAAATGGCTTCAGCCCTTCTTAGAGAAAAATGTGCCATAGGCAAGATATATATTAAGGCATGGGCATGTGAAGGAGGGCTACATGCAAGATAATAAGCAGCCCATTTTTATAGAAATAAAAAATGTAGGACTATTTTCTATTTCAAGTTAGTTATATCTCCAATGAACCCAAATTGATGTTTCATGATCACAGCAAGGAAAAAAAAAATGCCAAGAAAGGAAGCTGCCATCTTGATTAACAGTGGGGAAGTCAATATTAGTGGGTGAAATGGAAGATTTTCTTGGCGTTTTTGAGTAATATTTTAAAGTGATAAAATTCAAAGGGAGCTGTTGAATCTCTGTGATATTGTTGAGGCATCAGGATTTATAAGCTCAGAAGGCACCCAAAGTTTAGAGCCAAAAAATGAAGTCACTCTTCTTAGCAAGCTTCCTCCTGCCCTGAAATAATTTCACAGCTTGCCCCATGTGTCTTCTACCCCTGGCTGTATCCTACCTGTGGATTACATAAGAGCCTCTTCATGCACTGCTGTCATTTTTCTTTTCTTTGAAAAAGGGGTCAAAATATTTCAGCTTTGATGCTTTAAAGAAACAGAGAATTGTGATGTCTCCATAACATGAAAACCCAGGCAAGGTTGTTAATATTCAATTCTCTCCACCAGATGCAATACACATTGGAATGTGGTTATAAGTTTGGGAAAGGGATTTGACTTTACTCTTCCACAACTTTCCACATGCATTTTAGTTATCTCACAGACATGCATAGGAATAACTGATGAAATCTACTTATTAAAAATTAAGTGGATTTGTAATATAATTATTTTTACACAAAATAAAATTTGTCCAGTATAGATTTTACCTTTTATTTTTAAATGTCTTATTTGATCACGATGGCATCTACTTGGTTGAATTATTAATGAACCACATGTTGACTAATGTTAATATGATTCTTTCATATATCAGAATACAGTACTCATGCATTTATAATGTACATCAGTTGTTTTTTTTTTTTAACTAGAAAATACTGTGTGAAGGTTTATGATTTTAAAGAAAATAGTTAATTTCAATGAGATGCCTTGGGAATTTTGTCTTAGAAAATTAGAAAAGTAAAAGAAAATAATTTAGCATTAACTAATTCATGCTAAATCCTCAAAACATAAGCCTTAAGCCACTTAAAACCTCATTTGGCCCATTGCTCAAAATAGTATCAGATTGGACCATATTCCTAAAAAATGGTCTGTCTTTCAAACCTCTCTTTTGTTGTCATTTTCAGATACTTGTTTTGTGAATAACCTTTTCCAAGTTTTCTGAGAGCATCAATTTGCAAATATTGTATGTTGCCGTATATAATGTACACCCGTGTTTTTGGCACAAACTTTCAGGGAAAAAAATCTTTAATTTTAATTATTATTATTATTATTTATTTTATAATCTGGCTTTTTTTTTTTTAAGATTTTATTGGGGAAGGGGAACAGTGTGTACTTCTAGGGCTTTTTTTTTTTTTTCCAAGTCAAGTTGTTGTCCTTTCGATCTTAGTTGTGGAGGGTACTGTTCAGCTTCAAGTTTTGTCCTTTCAGTCTTAGTTGTGGAGGGCCCAGCTCAGCTCCAGGTCCAGTTACTGTTGCTAGTCGCAGGGGACACTGCCCACCATCCCTTGCGGGACTCGAGGAATTGAACTGGCAACCTTGTGGTTGAGAGCCCACTGGCCCATGTGGGAATCGAACTGGCAGCCTTTGGAGTTAGGAGCATGGAGCTCTAACCTCCTGAGCCACCGGGCTGGCCCGCATTTTAATTTTTTTAACTCAAATTTTTATTTGTTTACAGTTAGGTTCTCATTTTTTGTATTATAAAGGAGTTTTAGCATTTATTTGTTAACATATGATTGTACAAGAAATTTTATGTGACAAATAATTACAAAACACAAGAACAGATACAAGGTACAAGAAGTTTTATATACTGGTAACAGATTTACGATACTCATGCATCATAGAAGGCCAAGAAGTCTTCATTGTTGCATGTTTGTCATAAGTTCAACAAAACCAATGATCATATTCCAGGGTATTGTTTTGCATATAGATATTGTTATTGATTTCTAAAGTTACACGTTTTTACTTATAAGCATAAATAAAAAAATTAAAAACATTTATATAGATACGGAATTAGTGTTACCCATGTATAATGCACATCCTTATTTTTCCCTCACAGATTTGGGCAAAAAAGTGTGCACTATACACAGCAAAATATGGTACATATACAGAGGGTGCCAAAAAAATGTATACACATTTTAAGAAAATAAAAAAAAAAACAAACTATTAGATTTGTAATACAATGAATGACACTAGCATTCATTTAATTTGCAGCATCTTTGGCGCAAACATCATACTACACATTGTTACTGTAATTCAATTCAACTTCGAAAAGTAACACATAGATAACATCTCTTAAAATGTGTACTTTTTTACTCACAGCCAGCATTTATGCATATGTGTGTACATACATGCAAACATACACAAACACACACATACACATAACTTTTCTAGGGTCATTTTCAGATAGCAAAACAAATTTACCTGTGTGCATGACTCTCTACATGATTTTTAAAAGTGTGTTATTCCAGCAATAGAAATTTTTTAAAAATAGTATTTCTAGACTCAAAATGGCGGCGTGACGTGAGCCTCTGTGAAGCTCCCCTGGAATTTACAACTAATCGAAGAACAAAAACTCCACAAAGGACTCCCGGCACAGCAGACAGGCAAAACGAAGAGGCCCACTACTGAATTCACCTACAGGTGAAAGAATCGCACAAACGGGGGAGGAGGGAAGGGAGAAGTGCAGAGATGGAGCCGAGCAGGCACAGGACGCAGACCTGGCTCAGTGCTCCGAGCTCGCTGTATCCCGGAACTACCGCAGCTGCGGGAGAGGGAAGCACTCGGACTGCTAGGGCTCTGCTTATGGCCCACAGGGCTGAGGGGGCAGCATATAATACGGCTGAACCCAACACTCAAGGCAGAGACCTCGGAGAAAAGACTGAGGGAAGAAGGCTGAAAACGGTGGTTTAAGCCCTCACTGCCGAGAATAGAATGAAAGACTTAGGCACTGAGACTAGCCGTCTCTTCCCTACCCTCCCAGGGCTCACCCCGCCCCCACCTGCCCGGTAGAAGCGGAACTGCAGCAGTATCAGATCAAAATAACAGAATATTTGCTGATCAGAGAACTGTGGACTGCAGACACAGATTCACAGCCCAACTAGTTCCAGCATAGGGGAGGGAGCTGTGGAAGCGTGACCAGCTGCGGTGGTGGTCGCCCCCATTGCTCTGGGCCACTTCTCAAAATTAACCCCACCCCTAACCCCACCTATCTGTGCGGATCCCTGCAGGAGTAAACAGAACTGCTGAAACATTTGGGCTCTGAATCTGGTGCAGAAAGAACTTTGGAACTTCAAAAGCTCTCCACAACCCCACAGGGACGTGGCACCCTATGACTCAGGCAAACTGTTAACAGAGGAGAAGCCCGTTTCCCAGGGAATCCCCCCATTGTGTGAGAAGCTGGAATAGTCCAGAGAAAATATAGCACTACTGTGTGACAGAGGAAAAAAAAAAGGCTGCAGTCGGAGAGAAAATAAAACATTCTACCAACAAGTACTGGACAACAAAAGAAAGACCTCTTTGTATCAACCTGTTGCAGAACCCACTCCTGTAGATGTCTAAGAAGAGAAATAATAAATCAGTGGTTGCCAGGAAGGCCAAGAAGGTAACAAGACAGCTCAGAAAGAAAGTGAAAGGACTCCAGAAAAGAAACGTAAACATATGGAAAATTGTGAATTAAATGACAGAGAATTCAAGACTGCAGTTCTGAAAAAAACTCAATGAGATGCAAGAAAACACAGAAATGCAATTTAATGAACTCAGAAATGCAATCAAAGAACAACATGAGCATTGTACGAAAGAGATTGAAATTTTAAAAAAGAACGAAAGATAATTTCAGGAGATTAAGAACTCAGTAGAATAAATTAAGAATGAAATAACCAGCTTAGGTAGTAGAGTTGAACAGACGGAGGAAAGAATCAATGACATCGAAGATAGAAACCTGGAAATTACAAAGATGGAAGAAGAAAGAAACTTGAGACTTAAAAGAAATCACAGAACTCTACAAGAACTTTCTGACTCTATCAGAAAGAGCAATATAAGAATAATGGGCATACCAGGAGAAGAAAGAGAGAAAGGAACAGAGAATATATTCAAACAAATTGCTGATGAGAACTTCCCAAACTTGTGGACAGAACTGGATCCTCGAATCCAAGAAGTAAATAGAACACCTAATTACCTCAATCGCAACAGGCCTTCTCCAAGGCACATTGTATTGAAGCTATCTAAAATCAATGATAAAGAAAGAATTCTCAAGGCAGCCAGGAAAAGAAGACGGTAACCTACAAAGGAAAGCCCATTAGATTACCATCAGATTTTTCAGCAGAAACTCTACGAGCCAGGAGGGAGTGGAACAAAATATTCAAACTATTGAAAGAGAGAAATTATGAGCTAAGAATAATATATCCAGCAAAGATATACTTTAGATATGAAGGAGGAATAAAGACCTTTCCAGGCATACAGAGGCTGAGGGAATTTTCTAATACATGACCTGCACTACAAGAAATACTAAAGGAGGCTATTCGACCACCATCAACAGGGACAATTTGTGGCAACATAAAAAGGGGAAGAGTAAAGCCCTGAACCGGAATATGGGAATGGAGAAAGTAAGCGTGCTGAAGAAAATGCAATACTCTAAATATCAAACTTTCTTTTACATAAACTTAAGGGTAACCACCCAAAAAATCCAGAACTGAAATATATACTATAATAAAAGTAGAAACAGAGGAAAACAACATAGAATACCACCACACAGAAATAACAGACAACAGCAAAAAGGCAAAGAAACAATGGAGTCACAGCCTTACCAGAAAACTAAAGATAGAATGACAGAAAATCCTCACGTATCAATAATCACCCTAAATGTAAATTGACTGAACTCACCGATAAAAAGGCACAGAGTAGCAGATTGGATCAAGAAACTAAACCTAACCATATGCTGTGTCCAAGAGACACATGTCAGCTGCAAGGACAAGCATAGACTCAAAGTGAAAGGGTGGAAATTGACACTCCAAACAAATGGTACCCAGAGAAAATCAAGTGTAGCCATAATGATATCAGATAAAACAGACTTTAGGGTGAAAAAGATAACAAGAGACAAAGATGCACATTTCATCATGGTAAAGGGGACTATACAACAAGAAGACATAACAGTCATCAATATTTATGCCCCCAATCAGGGAGCACGGACATATACCATGCAACCACTAACAGAACTAAAGGGAGAAATTGACCAAAACAAAATTATATTAGAGGACCTAAACACATCATTGACAGCTATGGATAGATATTACAAACAGAAAATAAATGAAGAACTAGCAGTCCTAAATGACACATAGAGGAAATGGACATAATAGACATTTATAGAGCACTTCATGCTAAAACATCAGACTATATATATATATTTTTTTCTAGTGTACATGGAATATTCTCAAGGATAGACCATATATTGGAACTTAAAACTAACCCCAGCAAATTTAAGAAGATTGAAATCATACCAAGCATATTATCTGATCACAAGTCTTTAAAATTGGATATCAACTGCAAAAAGGAAACAGGAAAAAACACAAATACATGGAGATTAAACAACATACTTTTAAAGAACGACTGGGTCAAGGAAGAATTAGAGGAGAGCTCAAAAGATATATAGAAACAAATGACAGTGAAAGTACATGCTACCAAAATTTTTGGGATGCAGTGAAAGCAGTTTTAAGAGGGAAATTTATATCATTACAGGCATATCTCAAGAAACAAGAAAAACCCCAATTAAATAACCTCATGTTACACCTTAAAGAACTAGAAAAAGAAGAACAAGTGAAACCCAAGGTCAGCATAAGAAAGGAAATAACAAAAATCAGAGCAGAACTAAATGAAATAGAGAACAGACAATAGAAAAAATTAAAATGACAAAGAACTGGTTCTTTGAATAGATTAGGAAAACCGACAAACTCTCCTCTAGACTCACTAAGACAAAAAGAGAGAAGACACTAATTAACAAAATCAGAAATGAAAAAGGGGAAGTTAACACAGACACCACAGAAATACAAAGGATCATGCAAGAATACTATAAAGGACTATATGCCACCAAATTCAATAACCTAGAAAAAATGGACAAGTTCTTAGAAACATATAGCCTTCGAATGCTGAACCATGAAGAACTGGAAAATCTAAACAGACTGATCACCAGTAACGAAATTGAATCAGTCATACGAAACTTTCCCAAAAGCAAAAGTCCGGGACCAGACGGCTTCACTAGTGAATTCTACCAAACCTTCAAACAGGATCTAATACCAATCCTGCTCAAACTCTTCCAAAAAATTGAAGAAGTGTCAGTATTCCCTAACTCATTTTATGAGGCCAAAATTACCCTGATACCAAAACCTGGTAAGGACAACACAAAAAAAGAAAACTACAGACCAATAGCTCTGATGAATACAGATGCTAAAATCCTAAACAAAATTCTAGCAAATCGAATACAACAATGCATTAAAAAGGTTATTCATCACGACCAAGTGGGGTTCATCCCCGTGGCACAAGGATGGTTCAACATCCGCAAATCTATCAATGTGATACATCACATAAACAAAATCAAGGACAAAAATCATATGATTCTATCAATTGATGCAGAAAAAGCATTTGACAAGATACAACATCCATTTATGATTAAAACACTTAATAAAATAGGTATAGAAGGAAAATACCTTAACATAATAAAGGCCATCTATGACAAGCCCTCAGCTAATCTCATAATTAATGGTGAAAACTGAAGCCCTTTGCTCTACGTTCAGGAACACGACAGGGCCGTCCTCTATCACCTCTGCTTTTCAACATAGTGTTGGAAGTCCTTGCCAGAACCATCAGGCAAGAGAAAGAAATAAAAGGCATCCAAATTGGGAATGAAGAAGTTAAATTATCACTTTTTGCAGTTTATATGATGCTATATATATAAAACCCTAAAGACTACCAAAAAGCAGTTAGAAACAATCAACGAATACAGTAACGTTGCTGGCTACAAAATCAACGTACAAAAGTCCATTGCATTCCTATATACTATACTATAACAATGAAATCTTAGAAAAAGAAATACAAAAAACAGTTCCCTTTGCAATTGCAGCAAAAATGATAAAATACCTAGGAATAAACTTAACCAAGGATGTGAAGGATTTATATGCTGAAAATTATAAGCCATTTATGAAAGAAATTGAAGAAGACACAAAGAAATGGAAAGACATTCCGTTCTCATGGATTGGAAGAATCATCATAGTTAAAATGGCAGTATTACCCAAAGCAATATACAGATTTAATGCAATCCCCATCAAAATCCCAATGGCATTTTTTAAAGAAATAGAAGAAAAAATCATCAGATTTGTTTGGAACCACAAAAGACTCTGAATAGCCAAAGCAATCTTAAGAAAAAAGAACAATACTGGAGGTATCACACTTCCTGACTTTAGCTTGTACTTTAGGGCTACAGTAATCAAAATAGCATGGTATTGGCAGAAAAAACAGGCACATAGACCAATGGAATAGAATTGAGAACCCAGAAATAAAGCCACATAAATGTGAACAGATAATTTTTGACAAAGAAGCTAAAAACATACAATGGAGGAAAGACAGCCTCTTCAATAAATGGTGCTGGGAGAATTGGATAGCCACGTGCAAAAGAATGAAACTGGACCTGTCACCATGTACCAAACTTAATTCAAAATGGATCAAAGACTTAGGCATAAGACCTGACACAATAAACTGCATAGAAGAAAACGTAGGTACTAAACTTATGGACCTTGGGTTCAAAGAGCATTTTTTGAATTTGACTCCAAAGGCAATGGAAGTAAAAGCTAAAATAAACAAATGGGACTATATGAAACCGAAAAGCTTTTGCACACCAAAAAAAAATCGACAAAATAATGAGGCAACCAACTGAATGGGAGACTTTTGCAAACAGTGCCTCCCATAAGGGGCTAATATCCAAAATATATAAAGAACTCATGAAGCTCAACAACATAAAAACAAAGAAACCAATTGAATAATGGGCAGAGGACCTGAAGAGACATTTCTCCAAAGAGGACATACAAATGGCAAATAGATATATGAAAAAATGCTCAACATCACTAATCATCAGAGAAATGCAAATGAAAACCACAATGAGATATCACCTCACCCCAGTCAGAATGGCTATCATCAACAAGACAAATAGTAACTAGTGTTGAAGAGGCTGTGGAGAAAAAGGAACCCTGACACACTATTGGTGGGAATGCAGACTGGTGCAGCCGCTATGGAAGGCAGTGTGGAGGTTCTTCAAACAATTACGAATAGAATTACCATATGACCCAGCAATCCCTCTCCTGGGTATCTACCCCAAAAATTTGAAAACAGTTATACATAAAGACATGTGTGCTCCAGTGTTCATTGCAGCTTTCTTTTCGGTGGCCAAGACATGGAAACAACCAAAATGTCCTTCGATAGATGAATGGAAAAAGAAGTTGTGGTATATATACACAGTGGAATACTATTCGGCGGTAAGAACAATGATATAGGAACATGTGTGACAACATGGATGGATCTTGAGGTTATAATTCTAAGCGAAATAAGTCAGATAGAAAAAAACAGAGAACCCTATGATTTCACTGATATGTGGTATATAAACCAAAAACAACAAAAGAACAAGACAAACAAAAGAGAAACAAGAACTCATAGACACAGACAATAGTTTAGTGGTTACCAAAGGGTAAGGGGGCGGGGTAGGAGATGAGGGTAACGGGGATCAAATATATGGTGATGGAAGGAGAACTGACTCTGGGTGATGAACACAGTATGGGATTTATAGATGGTGTAATACAGAATTGTACACCTGAAATCTATGTAATTTCACTAAGAATTGTCACCCCAATAAATTAAAAAAAAATAGTATTTGTGGACCCGAATGGGCATCTGACCAGTTTCCAGATAAATCTTATTTCTTTTTGTTTTGGAAAAAAGTTTGAGGCCGTATTTAATAGGTAAAAACAAAATGTTATTCAAGATGAGTTTAAGATATTGGTAAAATAGATTATGATTATATAGGAAATTGGAAAAAAATTGAACTGATTGGGCTCTCTTCAGTGCTGTTGACATGGGACTCCCATTTTTGTCTGGGTTAGGGCCAATTTTAAATTTTCTTTTATATGTAAAATAGGAAAAATTGCATTTGCTGCTCAAATTATGCATTATTTAACATAGTTGAATAAATCCATTTAAATCATCTGGGAAGTACACATAATAAAATAATGCTTGTGTTCCTTCAGTTTAAGTCAGTCTAAAGCAACTATTTACTCTAGGTGTATAATTCCATATACTTGGGGGAAGGGAGATTTTATGCTTTAAAAAACTGGTGGAAGTAAAATTTGCCCTAGGGTGAAAAATAGAGATTTGAATTTGGACCTCACAGGCCAATATCAAAAATAAAATATATGCAGTGGATTTGTGCAATTAATTTATAATTTATTGACATGAATTAAGATCTAATATGGAATTCTTAATACACATATAGTTTTCATGTTTTTCGAGGAAGAAGTACATTCTTATATTGATACCCTTCACGATCAGATATCTGACTTGAGAATGGTGATGATGATGATGATGATTTAGTTTAGTCTTCTGCAGTCAGCTTGTCCGCTATCCATTATAGTTGTGTTGGTTTCTTCTATTGATTTGTGTAAAGAATCCTGCTATGACATGTGTTTGATAGTGCGTGTCCTTATATGTTGGTGATATAAGCTAAGACCATAGCCTTTTTTGCTGCATAAGAATTATGTTAAGTTAGAAGGAGGGGAGGGAACTGACTAGAAGAATCAGGCTTCCAAAGAGACAATGGAAATTCAGCAGTCTGACTTCAGCAGAGAAGTTTGGCTTCTTCCTCTCTGTCCCACATCTGCTAGGCTGGGACCAGCAGGGCTCGGTTAGAGGACGTTAAACCCAATGAGTAGATGCCGTTTAGGCTTGGATAATATGGAAGAAATTTTGGATAGTTAGAACTCTTAGTGTTCTTTCAAATAGGAGCAAAGAGCGATTCACCTAGAGTGTAGTTCCCAGAGTGTGGTCCTCAGACCAGCATCAATCTGGAACTTCTTAAAAATGCAAATTCTCAAGTCCCTCTCCAGAGCAATTGAATGGCAAAATCTAGGAGTGGGGCCTGGGAATTTGTGTTTTAATAAACACTCCAGGTAATTCTAATGCAAGCTCCAATTTGAAAATCATTGCTCTTTAGAAAGTACCTTGTCTCTTTTCTGTTCTCCCTTCTAGCTGAGGAACATTTGGGCTTCATCACTCATTTTTCCTTCCCTCTCTTCTCTTCCAAAGGCGATTATTTCTTGACAGTTTAGACTTAGTCCATTTAGACTTTTTTGATGCTTATGGAAAGGAAGGCCAGATCAGGTCAGAACTAAGAGAGGGATTTTCCTACGAGTTTGGAGATCATTGCTGGATGAGGAGTTGCAGCTATAGGGAGAATAGACATGTAGCTACAAGCATGAAGTTGAAGTCCGAATCTGCCACTTATAAGATTCATGATTTTGGTCCACTCATTTGACTTCTCTAGGACTCAGTTTCCTTATCTATAAAATGGAGATAAAACAACAGTAATAACTCAAAATGATATTACAAAACTTCAATTAGTTAATTTATATAAAGTTCATGGAACGGTGTTCAATATTCTGTTTGTATGCAGTATACTGTATGCAGTATATTCTCTTTATGGAGTTAAAAAAGCAAAGGATCTAAGTGAAAAGGATCTAAAGAAATTATTTTTTGATTGATGGATTCATTGCTTTGCTTTTAAACAAATGCTTTTTGAGATTGGACCACATAGGTCACAGCCTTAGAGGGTTTTATGAGAATATATTTTTCTAATTAGAACTATGTTAAAAGGCATTCACAATCCAAGACCAAGCAAATGTTTTGTTTCTAAAAAGCTTTTGTGGGTTCTCAGTTATCATTCTCTTTGCTACAAATTTCTGAAAAGTTTTTCTCAAAACAGGCACACAAGTTTTTTTGTCCCTAAGTTCCCTCATTCACTAACTCTGAACTTCTTGCCTTCTAGTATGTGGGTCTTTTATTTCAAAGACGGCTTCTTAAAGATGGCAACTAGTTTTTCTTGTGTACAGGTTTTAAAAACATGCTTGCTTCAGCCCTTGATTGAATATCCAATAGAGATTTCTGTATAATTGTCCACATTATTTTTTTCCTGTTATTTTGTAAAGTTTTGTTGGTCAATAATGATCAATAAGAAGACCATTTTGACTCACCAAAGTAAACCTTTGTTTCTGATGTCCTGTATGTATTATGGCAAAATAGTAAAATGGTATGTGGGTGGTGGAAACAGCAAGATATTTGGAGACAGAGACATAGTTCTGACTTTGCCTCTAATTAGCTTTTGATTCAAGAAAGTCATCTATCCTCTTGGATCAATTTTTTTCACTTAAATCAGTTTTTCACCTGGGATAATAGAGCTCCATCATAGTGATGATGAGAAAATCAAATAGGGGGGAAGTGAATGCTTTTTTTAACTGCTAAGTGCCATTCCAATTTAGTTATTAAAAGCTGATGATAATTAACAATCATTGATTGCTTATGTGGTGCTGGACACCATGAAAAGCCATATATATGTCTATATTTACATATAGATGTAAAACATTATTGCAATGTATTTAATGTTGAATGATTAATTAATCATTAAATTTATATAACTAGTAAATAGAACTTACAAGATGCAATTTTCTTAACCAATATTTAAACCATGAATAGAAACATTTTTAACTTTTGACTGAAAAGAAGAGAATAACTCTGACGCAAACTGACCTAAATAAGGAAATTCCCTCTCTTTCATAATGTGAAGGCCAGAGAGACAGTGGGCTCCAATGTGGTTTTGGCCATGTTCTCTTTCCTTTTTATAAAATTAATTTATGCTGCACTTTTAGTTGACATACAATATTATATTAGTTTCAGGTGTACAACATAGTGATTATAAGTTTATATATTTTATGGTGATTACCCCAATAAGCCCAGTACCCATCTGACACCAGACATTACAATATCATTGATTGTGTTCCCTATGCTATACCTTACATCCCTATGACTATTTTTATAATTAATAATTTGTACTTGTTAATACCCTTTACCTTTTTCTCTCACTCCCCAACCCTCCTCCCACCTGGCAACCATCAGTTTGTTCTCTGTATCTGTAAGTTTGTTTTGTTCTGTTTGTTTATTTGTTTATTTATTTATTTTTTAGATTCCACATATAAGTTGAATCATATGGTATATGTCTTCCTCTTGAGTTATTTCACTTAGCATAATACCCTTTAGGTCCATCCATGTTGTCACAAATGGCAAGATTACACTTTTTTTTGTTTGTTTTGGCCAAGTAATATTCCATTGTGTATATGTACAAAATCTTTATCCAACCATCTATCAATGGATATTTAGGTTGCTTCTATATCTTGGCTATTGTAAATGATACTGCAGTGAACACTGGGGTGCATGTATCTTTTTGAATTAGTGATTTGGATTTCTTTGGATAAATACCCAGAAGTCGAATTGCTAGGTCATATGTTAGTTCTATTTTTAATTTTTTGAGGAATCTCCATACTGTTCAGTGGCTGTAGCAACTTGCAATCCCACCCAGACTACACAAAAGTTCCCATTTCTCCACATCCTCTCCAATGCTTTTTGTTTGTTGACTTATTGACAATGGTCATTCTGACAGGTGTGAGGTGGTATCTCACAGTGGTTTTTATTTGCATTTCTCTGATGATTAGTGACATTGAGCTTCTTTTCAAGTATCTGTTGGCCTTGTGTATGTCTTCTTTGGAGAAATGTCTATTCAGATCCTCTGCCTATTTGTTAATTGGATTATTTGTTGTTTTGGTATTGAGTTGTAAGAGTTTCTGTTTTTAAAATAAATTTTGGATACAAACCTCTTATCAGATTTATCATTGGCGAATATCTTCTCCCATTTAGTAGGACGTCTTTTCATTTTGTTGATTGTTTTCTTTGCTCTGAAAAATCTTTTTGTTTGATGTAGTCCCATTTGTTTATTTTTTTCTTTTGTTTTCCTTGCCTGAGGAGATATATCAGTAAAAATATTACTAAGGTTATTGTCTGAGAGTCTAATGCCTGTTTTCGTCTAGGAGTTTTATGATTTTAGGTCTTACATTTAAGTATTTAATGCATTTTAAGTTTATTCTTGTATATGGCACAAGAAGGTGGCCCTGTTTCATTTTTTTGCACATATCTGTCCAGTTTTCCCAGCACCATTTATCAAGTAAACCATCTTTACCCCAGTTTATATTATTGCTTCCTTTGTCATAGATTAAATGACCATATAGGCATGGATTTATTTCTGGGCCCTCTATTCTGTTCCATTGAACTATGTATCTGTTTTTATGCCAGTACCATGCTGTTTTGATTACTATGCCTTGTACTATAATTTACTATCAGGTAACATAATACCTCCAACTTTGTCCTTTTTTCTCAAAATTGCCGTGGCTAATCAGGATCTTTTATGGTTCCATACAATCCTTAGGATTATTTGTTCTAGTTCTGTGAAAAATGTCATTGGTATTTTTATAGGGATTACATTTAATCTATATATTGCTTTGGATATTATGGACATTTTAACTATATTAATTCTTCCTATCCATCAACATGGCATATGCTTCCATTTATTTGTATCTTCTTTAATTTTTCCCTTCAATGTCTTATAATTTTCTGAGTACAGGCCTTTCACTTCCTTAGTTAAATTTGTTCCTAGGTATTTTTTGTTTTAGATGGAATTGTAAATGGGATTGATTTCTTAATTATTTTTTCTGATAGTTTATTATTGGTATATAAAAATGCAACTGATTTCTGGATATTAATTTTGTGTACTGCTACTTTACTGAATTCATTTATCAGTTCTAATAATTTTTTGGTGGAATCTTTGGAGTTTATAGATGTGGTGTCATGTCATCTGCAGAGAATGACAGTATTGCTTTTGCTTCTTCCTTTCCAATTTGGATGCCTTTTATTTCTTTTTCTTGTCTAATGGCTGTGACCAGGACTTAACAGAACAGTGTTGAATAACAGTGGTGAAAGTGGATATGTTTGTCTTGTTCGTGACCTTAAGGGGAATGCTTTTAGCTTTTCCCTGTTGCGTATGATATTAGTTGTACATTTGTCATATATGACCTTTATGATGTTGAGATATGTTGTCTCTATTCCCACTTTGCTGAGAGTTTTTTATATATATATTTTTTATCATAAATGGATGCTGGATTTTGTCAAATGCTTCTTTTGTATCTATTGATATGATCATATAATTTTTATTTTTTACTCTGGTGTATCACACCAATTGATTTGCAGATACTGAACCAACCTTACATACCAGGAATAAATCCCACTTGATCATGGTATATGACCTTTTTAATGCATTGCTGAATTCAGTTTGCTAATATTCTGTTGAGGATTTTTACATCTATGCTCATCAGGGATATTGACCTGTAGCTTTCTTTTTTTTTTGTAATGTCTTTGTCTGTTTTTGGAATCAGGATGGTAGCCTTGTAAAATGAGCTTGGGAGGCTCCCCTCATCTTGAATTTTTTGGAATAGTTTGAGAAAAATCGGTGTTAATTCTTTTTTGAATGTTTGGTAAAAACCACATGTGAATCCATCTAGTCCAGGACTTATGTTTGTTGGGAGCTTGTTGATTACTGATTTGATTTCGTTAATAGTAATCAGTCTGTTCAGATTTTGTTTCTTCTTTGTTCAGCCTTGGAAGAGTATATGCTTCTAGGAATTTACCCATTTTTTTTCCAGATTTTTGAATTTGTTGGTATGTAATTGCTGGAAGGAATTTTTTTTTTTTTTTTGGTATGTTTGTGTTTCTGTGGTGTTTGTGTCACTTCTCTTCTTTCATTTCTAATTTTATTTATTTATGTCCTTTTTTCTTGATGAATTTGGTTAAAGATTTATCAATTTTCTTTATTCTTTCAAAGAATCAGCTCTTGGTTTCACTGTTTTTCTTGTTTTTTTTTTTTTTTTTTTGCCTCTATTTCATTTGTTTCCACTCTGATCATTATTTCTTTCCTTCTATTCACTTTGGGCTTGTTAGCTATTTTTTTTCCAGTTCCCTTAGGTATACAGTTAGATTATTTTAGATTGTTCTTGTTTTTTGAGGTAGGCCTACATTGCTATGAATTTCCCTGTTAGGATTGCTTTCTTTGTATCTCATAGATTCTGGGTCGTTTGTTTTCATTTGTATCTGTCTCAAGGTATATTTTGATTTAGTCTTTGACCTCATTAGTAACCCATTTATTGTTTAGTAGCACGGTATTTAGCATACATGTGCTTGTGTATTTTTCAGTGTTTTTTTTTTTTTTTTTATAACTGATTTCTAGTTTTATACCATTGTGATCAAAGAAAATGTTTCATATATTTCAATCATCTTAAATTTATTGAGACTTGTTTTGTGGCCTAATGGATAGTCTGTCTTGGAAGATGTTCCATGTGCACTTAAAAAGAATGTATATTCTTCTGCTTTGGATTGAAATCCTCTAAAAATATCAGTTAAATCCATATGGTGTGGTGTGTCATTTCAAGCCACTGCTTTTGTGTTGATTTTCTGTCTGGAAAATTTACCATTGGTGTCAATGTGGTTTTAAACCACATTGTCTGGAAAATTTACCATTGGTGTCAATGTGGTTCCCCTACTATAATTGTGTCACTGTTAATCTTTCCCTTTATGTTGGTCAATATTTGTTTTATGTATTTAGGTGTTCCTATGTTTGGTGCATAGATGTTTATTAGGGAAATGTCCTCTTGTTTCATTGATCTCTTTACCATGATGTAATGTCCTTCTTTGGCTCTCATTTTAAAGTTTATTTTGTCTGATAGTAGTACTGCTATCCCACCTTTTTTTAGTTTTCAGTTACTCTAGCATTTTTCAGTGTCCATTTACATGAAATATTTTTTCCACCACTTTATTTTCAGTTTATGTGAGTCTTTTGATCTGAATTGGGACTTTTGTAGAGAGCATATGTATGGGTCTTGTTTTTTCACCCATTCAGCTACCCTATGTCTTTTGATTGGAGCATTTAATCCATTTACATTAAACTGATTATTAAAGGTACATAGTTTTGCCAATTTATTATTCATATTTTCGGTCTTTGTTTCTCTTCCTCTTTCTTCTTTCTTTTGTTCTTTTTTCTTTTATTTGTGTATTTATTTTTATAATTTTTATTAAAATATAGCTAACATACAATATTATATTAGTTTCAGGTATTCATCATAGTTATTCAACAGTACCCACCTGGCATTATACAGAGTTGTTACCACATTGATGATTATATTCCCTATGCTAAAGAAATTATCACCATGATCAGTTCAGCAACCACCTTGCACTGTACCACGCTATCATAATATTATTGACTATATTTCTTATGCTGTGTATTTCATCCCCAAGACTTGTTTTATATTTGGAAGTTTGGACCTCTTATTCTTCTTTATTTTTCCTCCCCTCCTTTTTATTTTTCAATTAGAGTTGATGTTCAATGTTATTTTATATTAGTTTCAGGTTTACAGCATAGTAGTTAGACATGTATATAAGTTAGACATGTATATAATCCCCTGTACTTTACACCCCCATGACTATCTTGTAACAATTTGTATTTCTTACTTTCTTCACCTTTTTCACCCTGCCCCCAACTTCCCTTTCATCTATCACCTGGATAGATCTAGTACCCATCTGACACCATACATGTCACCATACATATTACAATATTATTGATTATATTCCTTATGCTGCCCTACATCCTTATGACTGCTGTGTAACAACTAATTTGTACTTACTAATCCCTTCCTCTTTCACCATCCCCAAACCCCCTCCCATCTGCCAAACATCAAAATGTTCTCTGTATCTATGAGTTTGTTTCTGTTTGTTTGTTCTTGAGATTCCAAGTGAAATCATATGACATCTGTCTTTCTCTGTATGACTTACTACACTCAGCACAGTACACTCTAGGTTCATCCATGTTGTCACAGATGAAAAAAATTCCTTTTTTATGGCTGAGTAATATTCCATTGCATGTATGTACCACCTCTTCTTTATCCATTCACCCAGGTTGCCTTCATCTTTTGGCTATTGTAAATAATGGTGTAATGAGCATATGGATGAGCATGTCCCCTCAAAGTAGCATGTTGGGTATCTTCAGATAAATATCCAGAAGTGGGATTACTAGGTCCTTCTTTGTCTCTTGTTATCGTCTTTGTTTTAAAGTCTATTTTGTCTGGTATATGAGTATTGCTACCCCAGAAATTTTTATTGTTTGTTTGTTTCCATATTCATGAAATATCTTTTTCTATCAGTTTACTTTCAGTCTGTATGTGTTTTTTGATCTGAAGTGTTTTCCTTGTAGGCAACATATGTAAGGATCTTTTTTTCTTATCCATTAAGGCCCCTGTCTTCTGATTGGAGCATTAAATCCATTTACATTGAAAGTAATTGTTGATAGGTAAGTAGTTATTGTCATTTTGTTATTCATATATATATATATATATATAATTTTTAATTATTTTCCCCAATCTTAAAGAAGTCCCTCTAAGATTCCTTGTAATACTTGTTTGGCGGTGATGAACTCCTTTAGCTTTTTCTTGTCTGGGAAACTCTTTATCTGTCCTTCAGTTCTAAACGATCGATAGCTTTGCTGGGTAGAATTTGGCCCTGAGGGAGTATGTTCAACACAGAAAAGATGATGCCCTTCTGTAAGTTACACGTGAGGTGCACTCCACACAGGGATAATGTAGGCTTCTCCCGCTAGCTCTCATCTTAAAACCACATAACTCAGCTTTCCCTGTATGTCTCTGGCACCTCTCGAGTTGCTGTTCCTCCGCTGGATGTTTGTAAGCAAATGAATCTGTGTATTTGCCCTTTAAGAGGACATCTGGGTTTCTAGCTTTCTTCCATCACACCAGGAAGAATGGATAGACTCCTCACTGATTTTCACTGAAAAAAGTTGTGACGATTCCTCTTCCTCGCACAGGACACCTGGGCGGGGGAGCTCTGTGTGGGTCTGGGACCCCTCAATTTTTGGGGTGACATCCACCACTGAAGTGTCCCTTGTGGTACTCAACCACTACCTGTGGGTTTGGGGTTAGCCCATTGTGCGTGTCCACTTCTAACAGTCTCAATTTGGTCTCTTTTTATCTTTAGTTATATTGGTTCTGTTCAGCTAGTATCAGATGATTGTGTTTATTTTTTAATTTTTAAATTTTTTTTTTATTGGGGAATATTGGGGAAAAGTGTGTCTTTCCAGGACTCATGAGCTTCATGTCAAGTTGCTCTTTTCAATCTAGTTGTAGGATGTAACTCAGCTCCAAGTCGTTTTTTGTTTGTTTGTTGGTTTGTTTCTTTTCAAACTAGTTGTGGAGAGCGCAGCTCACTGGTCCATGTGGGAATCCAACCGGCGACCCTGGTGTTATTAGCACTGTGCTCTAACCACTGAGCAACAGACCGCCCCTCAGATGATTGTTGAGTAATTTTAATGTGATCTTGGGAGAATGCAGACATAGAATTTACCTATTCTACCTTCTTCCCAATCTCAGTAACCATGAATTTTTAACCAAAATGAAACAAAAATGATGTGGGGTTTATCTTGTGTTTGTTGTAGATGTGTTTCCCTTTTGTGGCCTTTCACAGAGTTTCGGTAATTTTGTATTATCTCTTTGATCTTATTCTTCCTTCACCTCTCATCTCTTTTTGCATCACTGTCACATGGGGCAGGAATAGTTTTTTTTTTTGTTTTTGTTTTTGTTTTTTTAATGATATTGTTTCTAGACTGCCCTCTGCCCCTACAATGTGTTTATATATTTTTCTTCTTAAAACTTCTAGAAATAATTCAATGGCATTTCAAAAGTCTTGCTTTTCAAAACTAAACATTTACTTCTGCGCGTTTCAGTTGGATCTGCCCAAGCTCTGAGCTTCTGCCTTGTCCTGAGGTCTCAGTTGTCAGAGTGGCACCTCCCTTTCAGCTCGACACTTTCTCTTGTACATTCATTTTCTCCTTTTAACCTCAGCAGTGCTGCATTTAAAAGATGATTTTCAAAAAATCTTTTGGCTTTGATAACTTGTCAACATATTGTGTGGTGTGGTATGGTGTGTGTGTGTGTGTGTGTGTGTGTGTGTGTTCTTTTGCAATTACCACATTGAGAGAGCTTAAGGAAATAAGAAAGCTGTTTCCTTGAGTAAGAGAATTGCAATGGAACACAGCTCTATTTTTCTCCACCCTTGTCTTTATTTTAGTTTTCTCACTTGTTCCTTCTTTCTGAAACACCCATAATATTTTTGCCCCAGAACTTTATTCCCTCAAACATCCTATCAATATTGTGCAGTTTTTGACTAAGGAGGTCATAAAGCCATTAAATAATACTGAAGACTCTTCAGTGGCTTTGAAGTACTTTCCAAAATATACTAGGAACCATCTTTCACTCAGACTAGCTAAGATATTTATCCCAGCAGGACTTCTTTCTCCCTATCTGCCTCTCTTTCTTCTTCGATCTACACATAGACATAAAATCCTTCCATTTTATGTCTGACTCCTTCTAATAAGCCATAATATTGCAGTATAATTTTCATTCTACCCGTTATGACTTACAAGATATTGCTTGAAAATACCCTATTTTGTATTTATTCATTCAATTTTTTTCATCCAGCTTTTTAACCATGGTTTACCTTTGTATATCAATGAGTATCTTTCCTAAAGGGTTTAGCCAAATCTGAGGTTTGTTACTAGTTTCTTCCCCAAAGCCTTCACTTCAAAGAGCTCTGCTGCGATGGTTGACTCACAGTCAGTCCTTTTCAAAAGGCCTGAGATGTTTTTTTCTCTGTAAGTCTAGTTATCCATCAAGCCCAGGGGAGCTTATGAGAACGGCAAACCCAAGTTCCAGGTGGTAGTAAGAACAACTGACGTTTATCAAAGATTTACTGTGTGTCAGACACTTTTTTAAAGGACTTTCCTTGCGTTATTTCATTTCATTTTTAGAATAACTCCATGCGATATTGTTATTATTATTATTATTATTATTATTATTATTATTCCCGTTTTGTAGGTGAGAAAACCAAGGCATAGGGAGATTAAGTTACTTGCCTGAAGTCTTTTAATATTCAGTGGAGCCTGGATTATGAACACTAAGGGTCATATTACAAAATTTCAGTTCTTAATCACTCTGCCAAATGTTGCATTATACAAGTATGCTCACCCCACTTTTTTTCAAACTCTCATTATAAACACAAGCATTATGGTTCATTTTAAAGTATGATTTTAATTTTTCAATTTATAAGCAAATTTTTAACTGTTTAGATGATACCCTTTAGAAATGTAAACTCTGTATATTTGTAACATTTCATCCTGCTGTCACCAAAGTTTTTTTAATATCAACAACAACCTTTATTGGCTCTTTCAAATAAAGATATTTAATCTATCATATTTGGCCTCTAGCAAATATGGTATAAGTAGGAAAGATATTGTAATAAGGAATAATCACTGTGTTTAGAAACTCAAAGGAATTATTTCAAGTGTGTGTGTGTGTGTGTGTGTATTTGTATGTATACATATACATTTATAGATAGAGAGATAACATCTGAAAACCTTATTCAGCTACTAAGTCCCTTAGTATATGGTGACAATAGTTTTATCTGTCACAGGTGAGGTGTTGGGTTGTGTATATCCTGATGTCCAGGTTATGTTTTTAAAATAATCTGCAAAGATGAGAGTATTGGCAGGTGTATTGTAGCTTTGGCAATTTGCACTTTAAGAAATCAATCAACAAAGCCCCAAACAAGATATATTACTCATTCACTGGTAAATCATAAACCCCACATACTATTGATTGTCCTGGATGCTGGCTGTTTGCCAACTGCAGGGCAGATGGAAGAACTTGTTGCAAAACTGTTCCTAGAGCTTGAAGCCCAGCATGACTAGGGATTTGAGTATGGCTGAAAAAATATTTCTGTAATAACTTATCTTGTACTTATTAGTGAATTTGTATAAACCACGAGAGATGTTTTGTTGAGATGACTCCTGAACAAATCAAACTCATGTTCCAGGCCAATTTCTAATACTATGATTATTATTGGATATTATTTGAACCAGTTTCAGTTATGAGACACTTAGAAAAATTAATTGGAAATGTTTATTTTCTGATCTAAAGCTTATTCATTGTACTTATGCTGGCAATGCTGAAGGTAAGAGTACAGCTTCATGCTATTGGCTTAAATTTATAAGCCCCTGATCCCCTCTCCCCCCAAAAAAAGAATATGTCTTATTATATCTCTCTTCCATTACAGTGTATTTTTAATAATGCAGTAGATATATATCTGACTTGCATTTCCTAGTCTTATAGCTACAGAGAAAAATAAGTCATGTAGGAAAGCTAGTATAGCTTCACTGTTTCCCATTATTTTAGTAAAATAACCCGGATATGGGGTTAGGATTTCTTTTTTCTCCAGACCCTCAAATTTCCATCATCCTCTATGTCAACTTTTCTTTTTACCTCTCCTTTGGATAAACTCAACTCATGTCGCTATATTGAATTTTGATGAGTCTAAAACAGTACTCTGCTTGGGTTTCCTGGTCAGGACACTGGGAGAAATGATTTAGCAACAGAAGATGACTTGGTGAAGAGGAGATAGTGAAAACAGAGTCTAGTGCCTGGGAGCTTTTTCTTTCAGACTAACCTTCTTTGCCTAACAATAGAACATACATTTCTAGACTGGCTTTTCACATTCTTTCAATTCAGTGTCATTCTCCCCTGATCATTGCTGAATAAGAGCTACCAATCCTGGCTCTCTGACTATCCAACACCCACACATGCATTTTTTTCCCCTCCATGTTTATTAGTCTCTTTTTGTTCACATGGTCTTTCTTCAAAATAGTTGCTTAGACTTCCTATCCATTAAATTATAATCATGTTATGTTCCCAACTTGTAGAAAACATACCAAAATTATTTTGAGTAGAGCGTTGGCATGACTGATTACTTACTGATTTTTTTTTTTTTTTTATTGAGGGGTACTTGTTTCTTTCTAGAATGATGTATAAAGAGACATTACACCCCACTCATTGCACAAAGCACTTCCCGCAAAAGCATCTCTACAGCCACCCTCAGATCGTTTGGATTTTGTTTAGGACATGAAAGGATTGACAAGCAGTTTGCGTATTTTGATTGTGCAATTTTCTCTTTAGTAACCTTTACCTGTTAATGCTACTCACTAAACATTTAAGCAAAGTTCTATTCTTGTTAATGCCATCAATTCATGTTATATTAAATAGTAAAAATCCATGAACTTATACCAAGTTAATATTATAATATCGGATAAATTACTTAATATGTTATGACTCTGATGAATCCAAGACTACCCCATGAGAAATTGTACTCAACTGCAACAAAAGGAAGATTGTAAGAAATGTCCAGAGAGTTTTGTGCACCTAGACTTCACTATCAGTAACGCATTGCCCTGAAGCCATCTTTGAAAAATCTTTCTATTTAATAATGGCTTTGACATCCATTAAGAAAAATGTTGGCAGCAAATCTAGAAGATGAATTAAGGACTTATTCACTTTACAAAAACATTTCTTAAATATACAAAAGCATACGCCTCTAAAACTCTATGCATTTCAGGCTCCTCTAATAGTGATTGGTAGATACTTCCTGAGGCAAAAAAAAAAAAAAAAAAAAACAAAGGGAAGGGAGAAAAGTAAATGCATTTAAAATTAAGACATTCAGAGTGATTGACAGTTGGATATACCTCTATCCTAAAGGTAAAAAATCTATCACACTATAACGTAAATCAATAGAAACATGTCATAATTTATAAAATGATGGGAACATATAGCCTTTTAGAAATACATTGTGTGTGTGTGTGTGTGTGTGTGTGTGTGTGTGTGTGTGCAGATCCAAGCAAGTAGCACAGATAAAACTAGGCAAATGAATTCCAGAAATCAGAGCAGAATTTCTTCTCTCCACACCCCCCCCACCCCCAAGGACTTGGAGAAATCTGAATGTTTGGAGAAATTGAAGACATTTCCCGGGTTCCTGATTTGAGTAACCTGGTTGATGAATTTAGTTATGTCAAGTAGGCTACTGTAGGTTCTAGAGCTTTAGAAAAGGACTAATGCATTATATTAGTCAGAGTTCTCTAGAGAAATGGAACCAATAGGATATATATCTTTTTGTCTATTATCGAGAGAGAGAAAAAAAAAAAAGGTATTTATTATAAGGTATAGGCCCACGTGATTCTGGAGGTTTACACAACTTAAGATCTGCAGTTGGCAATCTGGAGACCCAGGAGAACTACTTGTGTAGTTTCAGTCTCAGCATGAAGGCCTGAGAACAAGGAGAGCTGAACAAGGAGTACTTCAGTCTGAAAGCCAGCAAGTTCAAAACCCCAAATCAACCAATGTTTCAGTTTGAGTCTGAAGGCAGTAAAAAAGGGACATCCCAATTCGAAGGCAGGCAGGAGGGATTGTCTCCCATTCAGCCTTTTTGTTCTATATAGACCCTCAACTGAATGGCTGACATTCACATTGCTGAGGGCAATCTATTTTACTCATTCTGCCAAACTTGATCAAATGCTAATGTCATTTGGAAATGTCCGCATAGACACACCTAGAATAACATTTGATCATTTTCTGGGTACCCAGTGGCTCAGTGAAATTGACACATAATGTAACAATCACAGCTAGAAATTAAAAAAAAAAAAATGAGAGCTGTAAGCATAGAAGCTATTTAAGCTGTGGAAATGAGTGAACTCTCTTGAGGAAGTAATATACAGAGAGCAAAGCAGAGGGAGGGCCTAGGAGTAGTCCCCAAGGACCTGCACATTTTAAAAGTTGGAAAAAGCAGGAGAAGCCAGAAAAGGAGACCAAGAAGTAACAAAGTAACATTCCGGTTCCAGGAAAATCTGAAAAATGGGTACCACATAAGCCAAGAGAACTATCATTGGCTCCTCATTTCCTACTGAATGAAGTTCAAAATTTTGAACCATTATTTTTTTCATATTATCCATGAACTTTCAGTTTTCTCTTCCTTTCCACTCTTGTTATGCTCCAGATAACCTTTTCCCTAATATGAGTACACATTCAACCTCATTTTACTTCTCTTATAGTATATGATTTTTAAGCAGGATTTCTTAATTTAAGATTTGTTAAGTGTCTGTGACCAGGGTCCATCAGATCCTGGAGTAGAGCTTGGGGGTGTGGCATTGGGAGTGGAACCCCTGGGGAACAGTTAGCATTCTTATAGTAGGAACCTGAGTCCTAGGGAATCTATGGATGAACATCAAGGAATCTGTGAAAACTTTAAAATCAGTAATAAAACAGTATGTGATTGGAAAAGCCAGTTGGTATAGTTTAAATATTTCTGGTCTTTCCACTTGTTTAGGGAGGGTCTTTTATTAACTTCTATTAGACTACAGCCAAGAATACATGACTGAGTTGCAAATAGCAAAGGACAGAATCACTTTAACATAGAGAAGATGTGACTTTAGATATTAAAGAGATTAAACAGGCAGCAAGGAAGAGTGGAGAGAGGAAGGAAGGTTTTTGGAAGGATTAACTTTATTGGTGGTGAGGAAATAGATGTGACCTCATTTGGGAAATACTCTCCATCACCCACTCAGCTTGATCTGTCTGTTTGAAGAGTGGAAGTTTCTTGCTTTAATATTGCCTTTTCTCTTTGCAATTTCTACCATATCATTTAACATCTTCCTCTTCTTTCTTCATTTGTGCTTGTGGTGTTTTGCTACTGACTTCCCTTGGAGGGATGTTGTAAGGCTTAAATCATTAATGATTATGAAGTGCTTTGGAAATAGAAACTATTGCTTCAGTGCTAACTCAGAGGCACATAGGAATTGCAGCATGCACAATACAAAGCAAAAGACATGTTGTCAGAATTCCTTATGGAGCCCTGGATCAGTCAGGCCTCCCACTCACATCGAGTTGAATTAGGGCCACAAATTCAAAAGCACATCTGATGCTGCTTGGCTTATATGTGCTGCTGTTATAACATTATTTTGACATTTTGTGTGTTCATTTGTTGGAGGACTTTAAACCCTTTTGTAACTAAAGGAAATCAAAGTGCCTACTACAAGCATTTTCCAAAGATGGTGTCAAATTGATTAAGGATGAAAAATTGATCTACTGAATAAAAATGTTGGAATGGCATGTTTGTTTTACTTGTTTGGCCAGACATAAATACAGCAAGGATTCAGAAGAAGTGTTCATTAGAACACATGATTTATATAATGTTTTGACACTTAGTGATATCTTCTTTCTCCCTCTCTCTCTTTCTTGCTCTCTCTCTTCATCAAATCTAACACTGACTCACCTCCAACCTTCAATATCATTTGTAAAAAACAATGTAAAAGGCCACACTTGAGAGACCAATAGAAGTAAATAACCCATCTATAGTAGTTAGTGTTAGGATTAAGACTACAAACCAGGTAAACTTTTATATATGTGAGTATTCTTTGATCATGTCTAAGAAGAATTCCAAGTAGCTTTATCAAACATTCATTTTTCCTAAAAGGACCTGAGCTTTTCATTTAAAGATCCCAGGATAAAAGGTCATTCATAAAGCTGACGGGACCTGCATTTAGTGTGTGAGGGAGATCAGCTCTGACATCTTCCATGTCACCAAACTTCAAGATTGATTTCTGTGGTCTGCTGGGTTTTGGAGACATCGTTTCTTTCGTTCTAGTCTACATGTTCCCTTCAAATATGACTTTTACAGACAGACCTAGGCGAGTACGTGAGTAAATATACTTCTCTCCCATTTAAAAAATTTATGTATAGAAAAGTGTGGAAAAGGGCATAAAAGCAGTATGTAAATAGGCTTCTGAAGTTTTAGTTATCTAGGTATGCACAGTGAAAATAAACTTCTTTTAGACTGAATTATTCAGATGATAGGAGAAATACTCCATTTTACATTCCAAATACAGATCCAGTCTCAATGATAAACACCTAAATATAATTCCCAAGCTGTACTTTACGTTCTCCCCAGATTCTAGTCTCTTCCTCTGACTTGGGAGATTCCTAACTCTAATATTTTGACAGTTTGTGCCCTCTTCTCCTTGATATTGCCCAGTCTATATCCTCCATCAGATTGTACCAGGCCAACTGAGAAAGAAAGCATGGTTGGGAAAGAGCTTGGAAGAAGCATGACTCAATTTTGTATGTAAAATTCGGGGTGATTGGGGGGACTGGAAGAAAGCTCACTTATGCTACAAGTTTAGGGACAAATAAACACTAATACTGTTAAGTAATGTGAAATAGAGTAGTCAAGGGTTTGACTGCTTAGGTGTGGCCACAACAATTTAGCCTAAGCTTTGAGTCTCGGTTTGTTTTGTATACAAACATTTTTTGTGTGCTCTTCCAGAGAACATCAGGCTTGAAAAGGTATTCACCCTAACCAGACTCACAGAGGACTGATTTCTCATTATGTGTGCTAGTTTATTCAACTACAATGCGACTAATCTATTTTTGGAGCCACAGTAGCGCTGGCTGTCTATTCACCCTTTCTTGGTGTTAATGGGCCCAAGATATGGAATTAGTGACTAGAAAATTGGTGGCCATAGAAAAAGGATTGCAATGCTCAGTAAGTTATTTAATCTGGCCTATAATGGAGCCTCGAAAATTATTCCTATTCCTCTGTGACGATCCCCTTATAATTAACCAGACCATGTGTATCTGTTCATTTATTCAATATGTATTTACTGTGCTTCTACAATGCACCAGTTACTGTCCTAAACTCTTGTATTTATCAGTGAGCAAAAGAGACAACAATCCCTGCCTTTACTTATCTATATATTTCAACCATATTTCAATCCCTTTGGAATATTTGTTCCATGAAGGGTAGGATCAGCATAGGATTAGTTCCGTATACATTTTTTCAGTTGCATAAATGAATCAGGACTGACTTCTTTTGGCCAAATCCTGCCCTTTGACATTTTTTCCCAGGCTCTTGATCAGCATTGTCTAATAATTTTCAGTGATCGTGGAAATATTCTCTGTGCTGTCCAATGTTGTAGCCACTAGACATATGTGGCACTGACAATTTGAAATGTGGTTAGTGCACCTGAAGAATTTAAATGTTATTGAACTCTAATTCATTTAAATTTCAGTAGATGCACATAGCTATTGGCCAGTTCAGCTCTAGATGACCCAAAGCTCCCTCTCACCTCTGTAAGATTACAGATGGCTGCTCCTTTGTCAGGTTGCTGCTCAGGAAACTGCAATTGGCCATTCTAGATGTCCAGGGATTCAGAAACCTGACTGCTCATGTGTCACGTGTTAAGTTATAGGAAAGTGCATCACCAGGCAGGAAGAGTTTGATTTCTGGAGATAATGTCAACAGGTAGCCACACATGTAGATGTTTGCTCCTCAGGAAGGCTTCGAGAGCCCCTCATGGGAGATTTCAGCTGGTGGGTAATCTGGCAAGATGATATATGTGACCCAAGTTCATGAGGCCTGGGGTAAATAGAGACTTTTAAACACTAGATTACTTTTCAGGAGTGGAATCTTTTTCCTAGGAGGACTGGTGAGAGAGAAGCAAGACGCTAGTCTTTGAGAAACTCTGACACAGGGCTGGATTTTGAGCCCAGGAAACCAAGGTAGGCAGTTATTTAGTAAATAGAATTGGAGTACCAAGGAAGAAACAGATTTTTAGATAAAATAACTTATTCTCAAAATCATATGATGAACAGCAACAAAGTCTATATCTTGTTGGGTCCAGTGAGCTCAGGTAGCCCCATCCATTCTCCTTGCATGGAGCTGGCTGAGTTGGGATGTGGAGATCTGTGCGTTTTTAGAGATTCAGTGTGTCTCCTTGAGGGAATTTAGAAGCAAGAACCCATCTCTTAGAAAGCACTTCAATGTAAACACATTATAAATCCTGTCAAGGTAGGTTATACTAACTGGTTAATTCTCTCCATTAATGATTATTGTCTTAAACTTTAGTTCCATGACACCAACCTCAATGAAGCTTAGCAGAAATGCAATACTGTGGCATGCTGAGTTAGGAAAATCTACTGGGCATAAATTTAGTCTGAAATCTCTGGAGAACCAAATATTCTAAAAGGGGCACAGCTGATTTGGGCAGCTGCGCACATGACCAGGGGGTAAATAGAAAAGCAAGGATTTAGGTTAGCAGACTCTGATAAGTTCATTTCAGTTCTTTCCTTGCTGCCTTGACAACTCTTTGTTGAGACAGTTCTATGCAAGATGACTACCCTGGATCGTTTTAAAAGTCTTTAAAGGTCACAGGTTATTTGGAACTTGTAAGCCCCTACATACATGAAATTATCGCTCAAAAATCATTTGGCTTAAATAGATTCTTGTTCTTGCTCTGCCATTTATATCGTCTCATTGATCGAGACACTTAACTTCCCTTAACTTGAGTATCTTCATGTATCAAAGGATTCAATTGGAATATAAGAAATCCAAGGTATTTTTTATGAATAATAATAATAATAATAATAATAATAATAATAATAAAAGCTATCTTGGTTTGTACAGATGGAATGATAAGCACTTGATACTTATTTTATAGGACAGTGGATTATCATTTAGATTGATGCAGGAGAAAAAATGATTGTCAGAATCCCAGAAAAGTGGTTATATTTTGATAAGTCGTGTTCAGGATTGCATAAAATTATATTAGGAAAAATTTAAATACAAACTACCTAATGAATGCTTTACTACATTTTCTCAAGTTACACATCATCACTTCCTTTTGATTCATGACCCCCATACTTAAAATTATAACCCCTTCATCCATGTATTAAAATTTCTTTGCCTCTTCTCTCTCTTCATTTTTTCATTCCTAGTCCTAATCACTTCTAATGTACTATAAAATTTACCCATTTATTTTGTTTATTATCTTATTATTCTGCATTAAAATACAATCTCCCTGCAGGAAGGGATTTTTTTTTTTCTTTCATTAATATATCTTACTTAAATTGCTTCTGGCACATAGCTGGCACTCAGTAAGTGCATGTTGCATGAATGCAAGGATCTTCTTGGCTGATAGAGATACATAGTATATAGTTTCTAAGACATGAGCCTTATAGGTGGCATCTTCTATGAGGATTTATCAGGATTTTCTTGGGAAATGTGGCAAAGACTAATAAATGCTTAGCCAGTTCATTTTCTTTTCTTCTTTAGTATCCAACTAGACTACATTTCCCATCTACCACTTCATTAGATGGCATTAAGTGATAGTGTTCAGGCCAATGAAGTGTGGATAAAAATAATGTGTGTGCTTCCAGATCTGTCTGTGATAACCTGCCTTCTTGGTCCTCCATGTCCGTTTCCTCTTCCATCTGGCTTAAATGAAGCCGATCTCCACAGCATCCTTAGACATCTTTGTTGAAGGTGGCCAAATGCAAAAGAGGGACGGTTTTGAGTCCCTGAGGAGAGCCACCCATCTGGGGAATCCACCCACCCCCAAACACACACAATCAGATTTTAACATCGGCATTGTTGTAACCATACAAGGAGTAAACTTGTCTGTATTAAACCACTGAGATCTGGGGTTTGATCTGTTATAGAAGCAGTTAGTGTTTCCTTAACCTGGAGCACAAGATTTTTGTTTACCAACAGAAGGATTCAAATTTTAAAAGAAGAAATTTTGCTGTAGTGTGTGAGTGTGTTACCAAAACATTTCGGTGGCTCTCATTTTACTCCACTGTGTCAACTTAAGAAAAAAAATCAGCGTTAAAACACAGAGAGAAAAAAATCATTCTTCTCCTTTTCTAATCAGTTAACTGACATGCTTTTCTTTCTTTCTTTTTAAATGGATTAATCTCTCACGGGAGAGAAGCATTAAGCTCTGCAGAATTTTAGCATACACCCAGATAATTGTTTTTTTTTTAACTTGGACTTTCCATTTCTTCCAGAAACCACCCAGTGTGTTGGTTGTGCTTTAGAAACATTTAAATTAATTGAATGTCTGTGTCAACTTATTCAATAGTGCCGCCGCGAGAGAACCAAGAAATATAATCTTCTTTTTTCAGTTTATTTGCTGTAAGTTTTTCCTTTTTTATTTATTTGGTGAAGATTTTTATGTTTCTCTTTCATGTCTGGAGTGTAACTTGTGGGCCATATGTCACTACCTAAGTAAGTTGGCATACTGTTTTTGTGGAGACACTAATCTTTTCCAGTTTTTCTCTCCCATTAATTTTGGAATTTGTAATTCAAACAATTTCTTTCTTGGAATAAGCATTAAGGAAAAACATAGCTAAATGATGAGTCTTAATTATAGTGAATAAAATGGTCAAAGTGGGAAAGCTTTCTAAGAATTTGTTTTCTTTTGCTGAAGGTTTCTTTGAGTGGTCTCATCTTGACTGAAGAGAGATATGATGTGGCCACGTCCATTCATTTTACATCTTGAGGCAGGTTTTCAATTATTGATAGCTGGAAGTAAACTGGGGCTTCCTCTTCGATAAACTTGGAGTTTACACCGTGCATTACATTTAAGGTTTTTAGCCTGGGTTTTAAAAAGTATATGGAAAAAATGTCTAATAAAATTGGCGCTGGTTAAATTGGGGATTTAATTAACTGACAGAGTAGAGAGAGGATACTTTCTGACTGCCAGAAGCTTGGAACGCCTTGCTTTTGGCATCAGTTTCTGCATCATTATAGCTTTGGCTGCTGGATTTCAATAAGGCTGCAATGATCATAATGCTGAAGTTGTTCAGTCTCCCTGTAAGACCTCATTTACACAGGCCAGTAGGACTGGAAAGGCTCCGATAAAAATAGTAATGATTACATGTGTTTATATTTGACTTTCAATTATGATTTTTTTAAAAATTGCTGATGTACTTCCCTAAATAGAGCTAACTTTTAGTTCTTACCTGTATATAGGTAAGTGGGAGGAAGTGATGAGTGGAAGGAAAAAGCCATCTTAATGTTAAATATCCTCATAACCTTTAATCACAAATGCAAATTGGTGTTTATTCAGATGGGGAATTGAAAGTTCTTGATCTCATATAGGATCATATTAGGGTTTGAGTATTATGCAGATTGATCTGAATATGTATTCATCAAAATACTGTGAACTAAATTTATTTAATTGTATGTTATTCCAGAAACCTTTATTTTAAATCAGCATGTGGACAGCATGTTAGAATATTTTTAACACTGTGAGTCAAAAGACTGATGTTCTATGAATTTCAAACTGGTATTCATTGAAACAAGTTAAACTTGTTACAGGTTTTTTATATTGTGGAAAAATCAATGTGTACAATATTTGAAGTTGTTTTTACTTACATTTCCCCTTGAACAACTTAAATAGTCACTTGATTTTTCTTTCCCCATTCACAGCATGCATTAACTCCCATGCATGTATAATAATAGCAACAGAAATCTCCTTTTTTAATAAGTGTAACATCTAGAATAATAAAAGGAATTTCACCTGTAAATTTTAGGTACTTGCCTTTTTGTGAGTATTTTCTAGAGTGTCAACAGAAGTGATTTTGTGCTGTTTTGAGTAAGGGCCATTTTTAAATTTTTGCCCCTGGTTAACTTTAAGCATTTGCTTGGCTCTCTGGCTATTCACTTCCAAGGAAATGTGAGATGGGAGGTGCTGAAGGTGATGACATTAAATTGGGGTTAAGTAACCCTTTCACACCTACACTGTGACACAACAGGGCACACTGACACCCTTGAATCCCTAAGTCTGGTTGTTGTCAAAGGTTGGACTGTAGAAAGGGAAAAGAACTAGATTGGGAGACTGAAAAACTGGAATTTGAATCCCATTTTGGCTAGATACGTGACTGTGGGCCAATTACTGAACCTCTATGACCTTTGTTTTATTTATTTGTATTATAGAAAAATTATTTATTTTACTGATTAATGTGGGGATAAAGTGAAACAATATTAATAGTATATTTAGATAAATGTTGGCTTCATTTTATCATTAATTTCCATTTTTAAAATATTTCATGTTGTGTAATGAAAAATTAAATTTACCCAAAGAGAAGACTTAGGCTTTGCCTTTGGCTCCTGGGAGGTAATTCCTGTTTGCTTAGAAGCCTTGAGCTAGTCAGCTGGTAACAATGTGATATAGGGTGCAGAATTGCCACACCTGTATAGTCTTCTGGTGGAATGTACCACACATCAGTTTTGGTTTGGGACTGGCCATGCCATGTAGACCAAGCAAGTGATTTAGTCGTCCTGGAGACTGAGTTCAACCCCATGGCATTCAATCAATTAATCAACCAATCAAGCGATCAATTGATTAATTCAATCAATCAATCCTTAAGTGGAAAAAAAATATTTAACTTCACTTGTGTTCAAAAGAATGTAAAAAAAGTACATTAATACAAGAAAAACACACCATTTCACACATATAAAATAAATATATATGTATATATATATATATATATATATATATATATATATACATATATATATTTTAGAGTTAATGCAAACTTTATTTATAAAAGACTCTTAAATTAGCTGTCTCATGCCATGCATTCATACAGAATACCGTGACCCTTCAGGGCTACAGGGAGAAGAGCTCACAAACTCAAAGGGAAACTATTAAAGAGTTTCTAATAGTTAAAAGCTAGGAAAGATTAGGACAACTTTACAAATGAGCAATTAAAAAGAAAAAGGAAAAGGATGTGGAAACGAGTCTGAGCTGAGGGCAGCTGTTTACAAGTCTGTACACTAAACTAAATATATTAAAATACTGGTAACACCAATTGTTAGATTGTGGTGAAAAAATGCATTCATGTTGTGGGGACAGAGCCAGGACTGCAGTTTCCAGGCTCTTGGCCTCACGTGGAAAGGTGCTGGCTCAGGTAGTAAATGGCCATCAACTGTGGCTAGTTGACCTTCAGCTGTAACCAGTGAGCCATTGGCCACTAATATAACTGCTGTGGCTACGCTAGCAGCAAATGGGAGCTAGCAAGAAGATGGTGTCTGAGCTAGCAAGCATGGATTGCAGTTAGCATGGCAGATTGCAGTCAGCAAATGGTGTTGGTTGGTTGCCAGAGAAGTGGACGGAAGGTTGCAGATTGTGTGGATCCTGTTCCCTGTGTCTCCAACCCATCTGCTAGCGAGACTATAGTGGTATGACTCCCTACCTATGGCTCCGTGGGTGTTCCTTTTTGGCTTTACCATGTCCTGCGTTAGTATGTGGGGAGCAGGACCAGAGACCCCACATGCCACCCTGCATGACAAATGGCACAGCAAGCAGGGTACGGTGCCGGCCAAAGCTCTCCAAAGGGTGGAGCGGTTTGTGCATATAAACACTCAGTCTCAGGAAGACCAGGAGCAGTAGCTACCAGAGAACTGGTCCCCTCTGGAGGGGTGGGAAGAAGTGAATGGCTCTCCAACCAGCATAGTCTGGAGAAAGCGAAGGTTGTTGCAGCCCTGTGGCCTGGGAAGTTCTTGCTGAGGCAGCCAGGATGCAGGACTTATAGTCTCAGGAGGAAATGCTTGCTGAGTCTTCCGTGGGAGATGAGGGTGAGTTCAAGGTTGTCCCTCACCCCCAGGACAGCCCTGGAGAATGACTATGGACTATGGGGAATTGCATTTCATCACTAATTTAATGGACCACTTGACTGTTTCCTTGGGAACATACACCATGTAGTGGAACTGGCGGATGTTTGCTTTTGTGTCACCGCCATTGAGAATATGTAAGCACCTTGACTGTGAGTAGCTGTTGTTCCAGCCCAGTACCCTGAGAGGCCCAGAGAGAATGGTAGTGCCCTGAGAGCCCTGGCTGAGTCCAGGAAGTCTGGCTGTGCCCAGAGAGAGTGACAGCACCCTGAGAGGCCCTGGCTGTGCCCGGGGAGACTGGTGGTACCCTAAGAAGCCCAGGAAATCTGGCTGTGCCCAGAAGAACTGCTGGTGCCCTGAGAAACCCTGGCTGTGCCCAGAGAGCCTGGCTGTGTCCAGGACATTGCACTCACCTCCAGGCTCCTCGCACAGGGCCTCTCGCAGAAGATGCTTGTCGCGTAGATTGTGAGGCGAGACCCTGTAGGGGTGGAGTGTGGGGACAGAGCCAGGAGTGCAGTTTCTAGGCTCCCGGCCTCACGTGGAAAGGTGCTGGCTCAGGTAGTAAATAGCCATCAGCAGTGGCTAGTTGGCCATGAGCTGCAATCAGTGAGTCATTGGCCTCTAATATAACTGCTTTGGCTGCACTAGCAGCAAATAGGGGCTAGCAATAAGATGGTGGCTGAGCTAGCAAGAGCGGATTGCAGTTAACATGGCAGATAGCACGGCAGTTGGCAAGTGGGGTGGTTCGTTGGCAGAGATGTGGACGGAGGTTGCAGATCATGTGGATCCTGTTTCCTGTGTCTCCAACCCAGCCGCCAGCGAGAATATAGTGGTGTGACTCCTCTATGTATGGCTCCGTGGGTGTTCCTTTTTGGCCTCACCATATCCTGAGTGGGATATGGAGGGGACCAGATACCCCACATGCCGCCCTGCATGACACATGTATATTGCTGGTGATTGTAAAATAATACTATGCTTTTGAAAAACAAGTTGACATTATGTTTTTAATATGTAAACATAATTATATCCCTTGGCCAAGTAATCTGACCTTAGAAGCTTATCATATGTACTGCTAAACTGTAAACCACTCTGCCTCAGCGTGCTAGATTATTATGCAGACATTAAATAAGGATTATGAATATTATATAGCAATAGGAAAAACTGTTTTACTTTTCAAGGTGAAAACTAATGAAGAATACAAAGTTATAGCTACACTGTGATAAAATTATATAGGAATAATAATAACAACAATTTATCAATCAACTATAGTTAGGTACTGGTTGTTTGTTGTACTTTATATGCTTTATTTATATGCTTTATATGATTTATTTAAATTTCCCAAGTACCATAGAGGTGGTATTATTTTCTCATTTTACAAATGGGGAATCTAGACACAGATAATTTAAGAAATTTACTTAATGTTCTGTAGCTTGAAGTGTTGTTCCACTTCAGTCCAACTGGTCTGAAACTAACTGGGGTTTTGCAACACAATTCTCACCTTAACCACCTGAAGTTGGTGTCAGACTCCACAAGACTCCCCTTACTTAGACATTATCCATGCTTTGGAAGACCCCAGGCCACCCTCCCTTGTGAACAACTGGCTATAAATCCTGACAAAATGAGAGACAGGGAGGAAAAGGGAGAGAGAGAGAGAGAGAGAGAGAGAGAGAGACAGAGAGAGACAGAGAGAGACAGAGAGAGACAGAGAGAGAGAGAGAGACAGAGAGACAGAGACAGAGAGAGAGAGACAGAGAGAGACAGAGAGAGAGATTCTTTTTCAAGAGACATTAGTTACTGAGAGGTCAGTGATCACTTATCTTACAAATAATTTCATATTAGATTAGTGGCCTATTGTGATGAACATTTTATTGGCTGTTCTTCAAGTAGACCAGTGACCTGATCTTTCACTTAGAAAGGTTATGGTATTTCTCTTAGAGTTTAATGGATTCAATCATAGAGAATAGATAACCAAGGAGACGTACTCATCTCTTATATTAGTTTCTTTATGATTTACTTTCTCCTTCATTCATTCCACTGTGTGTGTGTGTATGACTTGTTCTTATGAATCAGAACCTTCAACTGAGGAAACTCTTCACCCAGAATGGCAGATACTTTGGGAGATATTTTCCTTTTTCTTGGCCATGTAGAGAACCAGTTATGTTATGTAATATTCTGGCAGCCTCAAAACTATACCATTCAAAGTAGTCAGCTTAAGGCACCTCTAAAAGAAATGCAATATAAACATTTCTCAGTCATATATAGAAGTCTTTATTACTTCTTTCATGCTTTCAAGATTTTGATCAGTTTAGATCCAGTTATAAAGCTATTTAAAGAATATTAAACATTATATTTTCTTCTAGGTAGGCATCTATCTATTTATCTATAAATATCTCTCTATACGCATATATGAAACATAGTTCTTGTGACTAATTACAATTTATTACTTAAAAAATTTATTTTGAAATAATTGTAGGTTAATAGGAAGTTGCAAAAATAAAGGAGAGGTAGTTTGCACACTTTATCCAGTTTTCCCAGATGCAGAAAAGTCCATTTTACGTAACTATTTTATAATAAAAAATAACCCATGAAACTGACATTGGTACAATGTGTGTACATAGTTCCATGTCATCTGATCACATGTATGGATTCCTGTAACTACCTCTACACATATACAGAAACATTACCTTACCACAAAGATCTACCTCATGCTACCCATTTTGTAATCACATTCAACCCTCCCTCCACCATCCCTAACACTTGGAAACCATGAATCTGTTTCCCATCTCTATGATTTTACCATTTTGAGAATGTTACAAACATACCTCAGAGATATTGCAGGTTCAGTTGGAGCTACAATAAAGCAAATGATCTCAATAAAATGAGTCACATGAATTTTTTGGTTTCCAACTGCATATAAAAGTTATGTTTACACTATACTGTAGTTTATTTACCATGCAAAAGGATTATGTCTAAATAATGTATATACCTTAATGTAAAAATACTTTATTGCTAAAAAAATGATAACTATTATCTGAGCCTTCAGTTGAGTCGTAATCTTTTTGTTGGTGGGTAGTCTTGCTTCATTGTTAATGAAAACACAAAATCTGCAAAGCACAATAAAGTAAGGCATACCTGTGTGTAAATGGGATCATATAGTAGGTGACTTTTTGAGATTGACTTTCTTTTACTCAGCATAATGTCCTTGAGAACTATCCAAGTTGTTGCATGTTTCAATGGTTTCTTCCTTTTATTGCTAAGTAGAGGCATACCTAATTTATTGAGCTTTGCTTTATTGTACTTTGAAGATACTATGTTTTTTTACAAATTGAAGGTTTGTGGCAAACTTGCATCACAAGTTTCTTGGTGTAATTTCTTCAACAGCAGTAGTTCCCTTTGTGTCTGTGTCACATTATGATAATTTTTGCAATATTTCTAACTTTTTCATTAGTGTTATATTTGTTACGGTAACCTATGATCAATGATATTTTATGTTACTGTTGTCATTGTTTTGGGGCATCACAAATCATGCCCATATAAGATGGCAAACTTAATTGATAAGTGTTCTGTGTGTTCTGACTGCTTCACTGACCAACAATTCCCCACTCTCTCTCCCTCTCCTCGGACCTCTCTATTCCTCTGAGACACAACAATTTTGAAATTAGGCTTGTTAATAACCCTACAATGACCTCTAAGTGTTCAAGTGAATGGAAGAGTCTCATGTATCTCACTTTAAATCAAAAGGCAGTAATGATTAAACTTAGTGAGGAAGGCATATCAAAAGCTGAGATAGGCTGAAAGCTAGGCCTCTTGTACCAAAAAGTTAGAAAATTTGTGAATTTAAAGGAAAAGTTGTTGAAGAAAATTAAAAGTGTTATACCAGTGAACACATGAATGATAATGAGAAAGTGAAACAGCCTTGTTGCTGATGTGGAGAAAGTTTTAGTAATCTGAATAGAAGATCAAACCAGCCACAACATTCCCTTAAACCAGTCTAACCCAGAGCAAGGCCCTTACTTTCTTCAATTCTATGAAGGCCGAGAGAGGTGAGGAAGCTGTGAAAGAAAAGTCTGAAGCTAGCAGAGGTTGGCTCATGAGGTGTAAGGAAAAAAGCCATATCCATAACGTAAGGTGAAACAGCAGGTGCTCGTATAGAAGCTGCAGCAAGCAATCCAGAAGGTCTACCTAAAACAATGAAGGTGATACACCAAACAACAGATTTTCAATATAGACAAAGCAGCCTTATACTAGAAGAAGATGCCATCAAGGACTTTCATAGCTAAAGAAGAGAAATCAGTGTCTGGTTTCAAAGTTTCAAAGGACAAGCTGACTCTCGTTAGGGGGCTAATGCAGCTCGTGACTTGAAGTTGAATCCAGTGTTCATTTACCATTCCAAAAATTCTTGGGCCTTAAGAATTAAGAATTATGCTAAAACTACTCTGACTGTTTTCTATAAGTGGAACACCAAAGCCTGGATGATAGGACTTCTATTTGTAACATGGTTTATTGAATGTTTTAAGCCCACAGTTTAGACCTACTGCTCAGAGAAAGAGATTCCTTTCAAAATATTACTGCCCATTGACAATGTACCTGGTCACCCAAGAGCTCTGATGGAAATGTACAATGAGCTTGATGTTGTATTTATGCCTGCTGACACAACATTCATTCTGTAGCCCATGGATCAAGGGGTAATTTTGACTTTCAAGTCTTTTTATTTGAGAAATATATTCCATAAAAGTATAGCTGCCATATATAATAATTCCTGTGATGCATCTGGGTAAAGTAAATTGGAAACCTTCTGGAAACGATTCACCATTCTAGATGCCATTAAGAACATTTGTGACACACAGGAAGAAGTCAAAATATTACCATTAACAAAAGTTTAGAAGAAGTGAATTTCAACCCTCATGGATGAATGAGGGCCTCAAGACTTCAGTGGAGGAAGTAACTGCAGATGTGGTCAGAATAGCAAGAGAACTAGAACTATAAATGGAGCCTGAAGATGTGACTGAATCGCTGGCACCTCATGATAAAATTTTAACAGATGAAAAGTTTCTTCTTATGGATGAGCAAAGAAAGCAGTTTCTTGTGTTAGAATATGCTCCTGGTGAAAATGTTGTAACAACAATAGATTTAAAATATTACATAAACTTAGTTGATAAATCAGCAGTGGGGTTTGAGAGGATTGACTCCAATTTTGAAAGAAGTTCTACCGTGTGTAAAATGCTATCAAACATCATCATCACATGCTACAGAGATACTTTTTGTGAAAGGAAAAATAATCAATGATGTAAACTCCATTGTTGCCTTATTTTAAGAAGTTCAGGCAGCCATCCCAACCTTTAGCAATCACCACCCAAATCAGTCAGCAGCCATCGACATTTGGTGCATGATCCTCTACCAGCAAAGAGAATATGACTCACTGAAGGCTCAGATAATGGTTGGCATTTTTAGCAATAAAGTGTTTTTTAATTAAGGTATGCACTTTTTAGACTTAATGCTATTGCACACTTAATAGACTACAGCATAGTGTAAACATAACATTTATATATAGTGGGAAACCAAAAATTTGTGTGACTCTCTTTATTGTGATATTCGCTTTACTGCGTTGATCTGGAACCAAACCCACAATATCTCTGAGGTATGCCTGTAGTATTCTATAGTATGGGTAAGCCACAGTTTGCATAACCATTCTCATACTGAGGAACAGTTTGTTTGTTTCAACTTTTGGCTCTTACAAATAAAGTTGCTATGAATATTCATGTGCAGGTTTTTGTGAGAATGTAAAATTTCATTTCTCTGGGATGAATGCCCAGGAGTGTGATTGCTGGTTCATATGTGCATATTGAGTTCTTTAAGAAACTGCCAAACAGTTTTCTGGAGTGCATGTTCAATTTAACATTTCCACCAGTGATGCATGAGAGATCCTGTTTTTCTACATCCTTGCTTGAATTTGGCCTTATCACTTTCTTTTTTTTTTTTTCTTTAACTGGAGGTTTGACAGGTTTGTAGTGATACCTCATCATTGTCGTAATTTGTTTTTCACTAATGGTTAGTGATGTTGATCATCTTGTTATGGGTTTATTTGTATCGAAATGTCCTCTTCAGTGACTATCTCTCCATATCCTTTGCTACTTTTATAATTGGGCTGTTTGTATTTTTACTGTTGAGTTTTGAGAATACTTTGTGTATTCTAGATATGAATCTTGGAAGATATGTGGTTTGCAAATATTTTCTCCCCGTCTGTATCTTTTCTCTTCATCCTTTAACAGGGTCTTTCACAAAGCAAACTTTAAAAATTTTGGCAGAGTCTAATTATCACTTTTTTCTTTTATGGATTGTGCTTTTGCTGCCATGTCTAAGAATTTTTCATTAAGCCCTGATGATGTTATTTTTCTGTGTTTTCTACTAAAGGTTTTATAGTTGTATGTGTTATGTTTAAGTATATAATGCATTTTATTTGACTTTTGTAAAGCTGTGAAAGTTAGATGGAGGTTATTTATTTCTTCTGCCCATGAATATACAATTGCTACAGCAACATTTGTTGAAAAGGCTGTCCTTCTTCCATTGAGTTTATTTTGCACCTTTGTCAAAAATCTGTTGGCCATATTTGTGTTGGTTTACCATGGGATTCACTATTCTGTTTCATTGATCTATATGTCAATCTCTATGCCAATATCATGTAGTTTTGATTAATGTAGCTATGTAATATGATTTAAAGTCATGTGGAGTGAGTCTTCCCATTTTATTCTTCTCTTTCATAATTATATTAGCTATTCTAGTTCCTTTACCATATGAATTTTAGAATAAACTTGTTTATATCTATAAAGAATCTTGCTGTGATTTGATAGGAATCGTTCAATTTATATATAAATTAGGGGAAATTGACATTCTTGTTGTGTTGACTCTTAATACACGAGCACAGTGTTTTCTCCATTTATTTAAATCTTTATTGATTTATTTCATCAATGTTTTTATACTTTTCAGCATGAAAGTCCTGTACATATTTTCTTAGACTTTTACCTAATTATGCCATTTTTGAATGATTTTAAGTGCAATCGTACTTTTAATTTCAGGGTCCACATGTTCATTGCTACTGTATAAAAATATAATTGATTTTTGTATGTTGATCTGGTATATTGTCACCTTGCTAAACTCACCTGCCTTGGGAGTTGTTTTGAGATGCTTTGGAATGTTCTTTGTACACCATCATGTCATCTGTAAATAGAGAGAATTTCTTTTCTTTCTTTCTGATCTATATACCTTTTATTTTATCTTCTTGCCTTATTGCACAGGACAGGAGAGTTAAGAGTGGTCATCCTTACCTTTTTCCCAATCTCAGGGGAATAACATTTAGTCTTTCACCATTAAGTATAATATTAAGTATAGGTTCTTTTGTAGATGTATTTTGTGAAGTTAAAGAAGTTCCTCTCTATAGTTTGTGTTCTGAGTATTTTTATTGTGAATAGATGTTAAATTCTGTCCAATACATTTTTTAATGCATCAGTTGACATGGTTATGTGCTGTTTTTTTTTTTTAGCCTGTTATGATGATTACATTGATTTGTTCAGAAGAACATTTTTAATATTCAATTTATGATCAGAAATTAATCATCATAGTACAATAAACACTTTTATTTATCTTGTGATTACATAAACTGTTGAATGCATATGAGAGAAAAATTTTAAAAAAAGATAAATCTATGGAATCTGATATGGTGTTGATATTAGAAATAAAGAAAGAACAGACCCATCAAAATTCATGATAGTACATAGGTTAACTTAGTTTCTATTCAACTATGTTACTGTCTCCCTGCTATTTCGTCCTTGATTTTCTGCTACCATCTCCTTTTCTTTGTAAAGCTGGATGTTCCTGATTTGAGAATTCCCATGGAATCCAAATGCTGGAGGGAAGTGGCCTTCTGCTTGTTTAGTGGTGACACTCTAAATGGTGTGATATTCAAGTAGAACCATTCTTTTAATAAAAGACCTTAGGGTCTCCGGTTTTAGCAGTCTATGGTGGAGCGACAGGGTAGAACAAGGGCAAGATGAACAATGAGGGTGAAATGATGTCACCCTGCAAACCTATGCCTGGTGGAAAAAGAACATTTAAAACTTGTAAGAAAAAGTTTTCAAAGATGCAATGGTAATATGTTGCCTTTATAGAATAATGCCATGAATTGGAGGCAGAAATGACCAATTGAGAAGGCTTTCTCACTCCATCATCATTTACCGGGAGAAAATAACACCGTGCCCAGTGTGATTGATCAGGAAAGCCGACTGGGCTGTGGATCATTTGACCCACACTTATATAAACTAATGCAGGCAAATACTGCCTCCCATCTAGTCCTAACTTGTCTGACATGCTTAGATTGAACTACTGCAAGAGGAATAGAAAGAAATATGGACCCACAGATTCATTTGGGAAAAATTACAGCTCAGATTCAGTGTAATATAAATAAATGCTATAACGATGGAAGGCAAGATGAATTATCATTATTATCCAGTATTTTTACAGCACTTTGTATTTCGCAAATGGCTTCACAATCGGTATAATGTATCTGGGTGGGGCTAGTGGGTGGAAATGTTGTAGGCTACAGGAATAGCAGTTAGCACATCCATTAATTGTGCTCCGCTTACATTTTTAGTGTCTGAATTATTCACATGAACTCACCTTTCTTATTTTCTTTACAATGGTTTTGGGTAACTTTTGGTAATTACTAATATAATTTTAATGGATATGTTTAAATTTCTTTGGTTTTAAATTTCCTGGTACAAGCCTGATTTTATGTGACTATATTATTGCATAGAATACAAGCATGAGAACTGGTTTACACTAAGAAATTTTTATTTGCAATAAAACAGTGACTAATGTGGTTTTCATTATTGTATTTAATATTCTTCAGTAAAGATCTCCAAGTTTTTGACTTTTGCTGTCTCCTCCAATCCCATTTCCTACTTAAATAAGCATGGATGTCAGTACTTAGTGCATTTTAGAGTTCTTTTATGTATTGGCCATCTGTCCAGTTTACTGCAAGGTAGTCCCACTTTGAAGCTTCGGGCCCTGTCGCTCCTATGAACTCACCCATCCTTGTCAGCACATGCACGTTGGTCTGTTTTGTTTGTTTGTTTTATGGAAAGAACTATCACTGTTCCCTGGCAGACTCCCCAGTCTTTCCCTCTGTAAAGATTGTCTAGTTATTATGCATCCAGTGTTAGGAGAATGGTTTCCGATGGTTCTATTGCTCTTGTTCTTATTGATTATTCCTCCATCAGCCTGGATAGAAATCTTAATTCACACAGAAGGAGAATTCAAGAATTCCCAGAGATTTATTTAATAGGAAATGAATGTCTGTATTATGAATCATGTCAATGTTTTCTCAGATCTTCTTTTCATCAGCAGTCATGCCTTCCCTCCCTCTCATGCTGAGATTACAGATAGTTTAGGACAGCAGTCAAGGACAAAACTCATTACATAGTAGGCCATCAATGTGTATGTGCTCACCAATGAGCTGATCCCACCGGGATCCTTGCATAAACTGGAGGTTGTAAAGTGTTAGCTTTAAGTTTAAAATCTAGTGTAGACAATGTAACATAAAATTGTATGAACTGGGATATGTATTTGATCCAGTTTATTTCCTCTAACATTCTAGTAGCTGTAGAACAGGAAAAACGGGAAGTCTCAAGTGAGTCATGAGAGAAAAGTTAAAAAATCACAAAGTTTAATCTGTTCGCAGCTGTTTTACTGACAAAGGCAGAAAAAAACTCAACAGTGCATTTGTTGGAAAGAATCACATTTTGCTCTGATTAAGAATATGCTGAGACTTACTTTTTAGGGAAACTTTATAATTGTACCACACATCAGTTTTTAAATAACTGGAAAAAACGTTCTATACTTCTAAATTATTCTTTGAGGGTCAGAAATTCAAGGCAGATGTTTTAAATCAAAGGCAGCGTTTTGTAGTGAATATACTTATATTTCTGAATATTGAAAAAAATCTATGTAAAGCTGTTAGAATGAACAAAGAAAAAAAAAAGCTTCTGCCTTGTTCAGTGAGTAACAAGCTCAGAGCCTCTATCCGAATTTCAAAATCCTAAGCCTTTTTAGCAAAAATATGGGGAGAAAAATATTGTTTGTAATCAGCAATACATCTGATTACGTGCTAACTTTTAATTACAATGAAGAGAGTTTTTTTTATTTGATGAGAAGAATTACATTTCTTTAAAAAAGAGCAAATTGATCACACAATTAAATTTTTAACCTGGTTGCAGCTAAAGTAAAACCAAGTGGTCCAAAGTTATGTCCACTAAGATAAACCCTAGAATATATTTCTCTTACCCTAAGTTTATTTTAAAATGTAGTAAATAAGGGAAATTAATTGAAATGTCAAGATCCAAAGTGGTTGTTAATTTCACGTGGACAAAAACCTTTTCTTGCTTTAACTCAAGAGGAAACTACTCAAGTAAATACAGGTGTAAGACCTCAACCTGACATCTATCAGTCAGCCAAAGGTGGAGGCAAAGAATGAAGGGGAATATTATTTTTTAAACTTTTCACTTGTCCTTTTTGAATGTAAAAATCCATTTTCTCCAGAACAGTTTCCAGCTTGGGCCAATTGTCTGTGTCCACTGAGCCCTCATTTAAGATATGAAGAAAATTAAGTTATGGAAGCTTTCAATCTCCTTTTATTCAAAGTTTTTTTTTTTTTTTTCTCTGCACTAGCTTGTTACCTCACTATTCTAAAACTTCTATTATGTTCTGAGCTCAGTGCTGTTGATATCAGCTGCCAGAAAATTAAAGTTGTACTTTTGGGGAGAGTTAACATATTGATAGAAACATTTAAAAATGTTCATATATTGTTAAATAACATAGACATATTTTTTTAAAGAAAAAATCAATATCATCCATATTCGCAGTACTATAATTCAACTATTCTTTCTCCCTGCCCCTTCTCATGCAGTGCTGTCTGAGCAGAGAGGTAATTTTGAGATCTATTTTTGCACTTGGCGTCCTTCTGTTGTCACATCCTTCATAACTGCAGCTTAATCTTGAAACACTGTCTTATCAATTTACTACTCCTAATCTATTAACTATTTCCCTATTTGAAAACATATAACTTGTTTACCTTTTTAAATATTGTAAGCATTGTTTCTGGGCATAAACCTTTTTCTTTTTTGAATCATTTCCTTGAAATAGATTTCCTTGGGAGAGTGAAACCTATGAATATATTTTTCATTTTGCAGTATTATTTTCTGGAGTGGTATGAATTTGCAGTACTATTTAGTGTTGATTAACATAAGCATTTTCATTCAGGGAAACAAATTTTCAAACACTTTAACACAAAGCCCTAGGAGCTAATGAACACTTCAAAGACCACTATCCAGAAAAAAGAAATCAGGCCCTTTTTAGGTTAGTAAGACTTTTTATATTACTGATTTCATCTTCTCCTAAGAAAGCCCCTGATTATAAAATTTTGTAAATTGAAAGATTATTTGACGATATAATTTGGACCTAAGGATTCTGATGTTTCCTGATATTATCTGTTTCTTGCTTCACCTAATTTGTATGCATTGAAATACTACACAGAAGTATATAAATACTATCAGAAGTAACTTCAATACTGTTACTTTCATAGATGGCAATGAGAAGATAAATATTTTCATGAACTGTATCCCATATTTTTTCAATTTTCAGAGGTTTATCAGTTTCTAAAATGTCATATTAGACATGAAGGAATCACTCTTGCCCTTATATGTTGCCAAAATTCTTTCCCAAATTAAAACGTATTTCTCAACATATGTGATAGGGAAGTTTAAGATGAAATTTTCATAAGAATAAAAAAAATCAATAAAACTGTGGAATGTGTTCTTAAACCCAAAGTTTCTCAAAATATAGTTACTGGACTCCCAGCATTCACGTCATTTGGAAACTTGTTAGAAATGTAAAATCTCAGGCCCACCGCATACCTGCTGAATCAGAAAACTCTGGAGGCAGAACCAGCAATCCATGTTTTAACAAGCTCTTCCGGTGATTATGCTGCTCACTAAAGTTTGAGAACTACTGTTTTAGTTTCTTCTTGGTAACTTATAATGCCGTTACCTCATTAAAGTTTCTGAGAAGTTCTGCAGAGGAAACTAAAACCATGTACCACAACGCAACAAAAATCTCTGAACCTTGCTTGCTCAAAATGTTGACCTTGGAATACCTATATTGTGTTCCGTCAAGCACCACATACCTATATGTATGTGGTGTTTAGGTCTAGGCTGAAACTGCAGTTGCTAGTTTTAACCTGAATTGTCAGTCTATTTATATGTGTTCATTAGTGTTTGATATATCTCTTGTGACTAGACCAGGAGGAAAACCAAAGCCTTTTATTAGTCAGTAGCATAATACTTCATTGCCTGCTGAGTTGATCCACCTTCGTTATCTCTAGTACTTGCCTGTAGTATGTATCTTAATATATGTGAATAGGTGTGTGTGTGTGGTATAAAATGTGCCATTATAATGGTTCCTGTGTAACCAAGACTGATAGGATAGATTCTGTTTGCATTTGCTTACTAGTAGAGATGATGACATATCTGAATAAAAATTAAGTATTAATATTCAGTAAGTGAACAGGTCCTAAATGAAAAAAAATTAGAACCTTACACTAAATATTTATTATCTGACAACAGAAAAAAAAAGTGTTACAAATGAGAATATAAAATAATGAAATGGAAAATTGGAAGTAATTATCTTTTCATGTGCGATAAAGTTGCAAGTTGAATTTCTTGTCTATTATTTGTTGCCAGTTCAGGGGTTTGTAGGAAAATGCCATTTTGATAGCAGATTTATGACAGTTTAATAATAGTGATCAAAATTTATGCATTTTTGTTTAAATATCCATAAGCAACATCCTCTATTAGTAGCTCTCTTATAAAGAGAATTTTGCAAAAATTAGATTTTAAAGGAAATGTTATGTTTTATCTCAACAAGAAAGTCTTGATTTGTATATGTTTTATCTTGCATGTCTCTTACCCTGTGTGCTTAAATTACAAAGAAATTCCACAGTTCAAATGAGCATGAAGTTGTTTAGCAAACTGAGATTATTTAGCTACGATACCCTTGGTGGATGGTATCTATAAATAGAGGTATCCAAAGTGGCCTTCTGAATAATATAAATGGACCTTTTTTCAAAGAGAACTGGAGAGAAAGAAAGCCTACAGCGTTGATTTAAAAGACTGTAATTAGAATTAGGTTCTGATAATTAGATCCCAGTAGACTGAGTTCAGACTTTCTTTTTCCTCAAACAAACAAAACATAAATGAGTATAGGATGTCATTTTTGTAAGAATGAAAATAGAAATGGAATTTTAAATAAAGATTGTGAAGCAAAATGAAGCATTTAATTCTTGCACCTGGAATCATTTCATAATGAAATGCAAATTAATTCTAAAAATCTCTGACCTCTGTTTTACTGATTGCAGTCTAAAATCACTTGTTTTTTTAGAAAAAAGAGAAAATGCATATCAAGATAAAACTATTTAGTATATCTACCTTGAATTTCATAATAAGGTTGTATGATTGACTGTGTGGCTGAAGGATTTCACATGAACAAAGATCAAAGGCCAAGGATGGAATACTTGATATAAATTAAGAGGGAATCCATTATGGTTATTTGAAATCATTCACTGGCTTAAATTTTTATTCATGCCTCACCAATGAGCTCTTATGAGATGTTTACTTACTGTAGATTATTTATTTCTAAGTTGCTAAAAGAAGTAAAACTGAAATCTTTTTTTCAGCTCTGAAAATATAAATCTGAACTTCATTAAGTATGAAAAAGCAGACAGATTCTGATAGTCTCACATTGATGTTTAAGTAATAACTCATATTTCTATGATGGTAAAATGTATGTGAGTTGCTAGAGAAGTGAAGGATTTTTAAATCTCCCAGTCTACTGCCCAATTACATCTTATTTTCTTTATCATTTTGGTGACTGATGTTGTCATTAGTTTATCCAGCATGAAAATAAAAACTGGAATGTCATTAAAAATATGCACCACTGAAAAATTACTATCAATATATGAAGAAGTAAATAGCATATTCACAGATATTCTTAAAACGATTATCTTATAATATTGAAAAACTAGAATGAAAATATGGACCTAATGTTAATAAGTTTTCTTATTTATTTATACCCACAGCTCTTTTTAAAAAGAATTTGAAGCTGTTTACAATAAGAAAATATTGACTTTATATTTTTAAATGAAAAGGAATGCAAAATCAGAAAATATGAAAAAAAATAAAGCAGAATGCCAGGTGGTAACTCAGAGATTTAATATGATTTATTGTAATTTACATAAAGTTAGGTTCTGAACTCCTTGTGAGCAAAAGCAAATAAAACTTGTACTTTCTATTTCTTAAGTTTTAACTGTACATATAGTGAAGGTTTTTGTTAAGCCTAACAGTATACAGTATGTATACATTTAGTAAATGTTAGCTTGCTGCTTTCATCCACAGGTTACCTGGTTTAATTGTCAATGTCCCAGCCATCTTTTAAAATCTCTCAGTGCTTTTATCTTATTCTTAACTCACTCGAAACCCACCAAAAAATCAAGAAACAATGGGTGCTTTGTTTTTCTTCATTTTATTTCATGGCTCAACTTGTTAATGTTGGAAACCTGAGCAGTACGACGATTTGGCGATTGACTAGACTCCTCATCCCTGCTTGCTTTTCAATATATTAGAATAGTGGTTTTCAAATGTTGTAGCTCAGAGTTCTCTCAGAGGTTTCAGAAGCCACTTCCTATGTAAGAGGGAGAATAATTTACCCAAAACTGCTTTACCCAGAACAACTTAGCTTCTCTCCATTTTACCATGTTGGTTTCTACTCAGACTTGTTTTGAAATAAAGTTCTGCTAAAAAAAAAAAAAAAAAAAAAAAAAAAAAAAAAAAAAAAAAAAAAAAAAAAAACGAAAAAAAACAAAACAAAAAAAAAAAAGAAAAGAAAAGAAAAAAAAAAACACGCTAACCACTTGTAAAGACCGTCAGCTACAGTAGAAAAAATTCATAGCTGACACTGACGGGTGAGGCTTGTGGAACCTCTAACCTCTATCTGAAGGGATGGCCAATAGTCCTCTTTGATGGTGGTGGTGGTGTGTGTATATTACTACATTTCAGAAGTGTACAAAGAATAAAAAACAAGAACTTAGAATTAATATTAATGAATTAATTAACAAAAAATAAAACATAATTGAAAAAGTTGAAATCCAGTTTTTAATTCTTCCAAAACATATTCCCCTCTTTTCTCTCCAAATAATAATACTCTCTTTAATTTGAGGTGTCTGATTTCTGTCTATGCTTTTATACTTTAACTACAAAGGATAAGATCATTAAAATATTGTGGGGACAGAGCCAGGAGTGCAGTTTCCAGGCTCTCAGCCTCACAGAAAGGTGCTGGTTCAGGTAGTAAATGGCCATAAACTGTGATTGGATGGCCGTCAGCTGTGAGCCATTGGCCACTAATATAACAGCTGTGGCTACGCTAGCAGCAAATGGGGGCTACGAAGAAGATGGTGGCTGGCAAGCGTGGATTGCAGTTAGCACGGCAGAGTGCGGGTTGCTGATTGCAGAGAAGTGGACGGCAGATTGCGGATAGTGTGTTTCCTGCTTCCTGTGTCTCCTGCTTCCTGTGTCTCCAACCCAGCCGCCATTGAGAATATAGTGGTATGACTCCCCTATCTATGGCTCCGTGGGTGTTCCTTTTTGGCCTCACCATATCCTGCGTTCTTATGCGGGGAGCGGGACTAGAGACTCTGCATGACACCCTGCATGACAATATATATATATATATATATATATATATATCATATTAATTGTGTATTTTTAAAAATGTTCATAAACATTATACTGCAAATAATATCAACCATCTTGTTTCCTCACATGACATTTTATTTTTGATTTCCATGTTTATACATATAGATTCTTGTTCATTTATGTTATTTGAATGCTGCAATTATACATTATGAATATGTCACATTTAATCAGTTAATTTTATCTCTATGGATAATATCAAAATGCCTTCTACTCCCTCACTCTGACAAATAGCATGGCAGGTAATATCCTAGAATATGTGTTCAAGGGTTGAACTCACTGGACATATAACTTAGAGGTGCAACTGAGGCTCATAGAGTGTACATTTCTTCAACTATATTCATAAAACCCTAATTACTACCCAAAGTGACTGTGCTTATTGGCATTCTCCCCAGCATTGTATGAGGACTCATGTTTCATTGCATTCAACAGTGGTATTTTCAGACTTTATGTTTTCCAGTGGAATGATTATGAAATTCCATCTCATTGCTGCTTTAATATACAGTTCCCTGATTACTAGTAAGATTGAGTATCTTCTCAATTTACTGACCATTGACTTTCTTTTCTATGAATTACCCTTAATGTGCATTGTTCGTTTTTTTTTCTTCTAATAGGTTAATGTCTTTTTGTTGTTGTAAAATAGGAGTTCTTTATATATTTGTTATTATAGCTTTTTGTCAATTATGTATGTTGCTATTTTATTTTCTCAGACTAAAGTTGTGCTCTTAACTTTTTCCATGGTGATTTTTATCATACTTTAAATTTTATTTTCAAAAAACATACTGTTCTTTTTCTCTATCATTTCCGTCATTGATATCTTATTTTAAAAATAATTCCTTATCATAATTTCATAAAACTAATCAATCAATTTTATAAATGTTTCTAAAAAGGTTAGAATTTTACTATTCATTGTTAGATCATTAATACATCTGGCCTTCTCAGGCCATATTTCCATAAATATACAACTTTATTTGTATGACCTCTTTTTGATACATTGGTCTATCATATATATATATATATATATATATATATATATATATATATATATATAGTTATAACTTCATTTTCACATGCCTGGCTTTGCTTTTATTTATTCTATTATGGTTCATGTGTCTAAGATTTTTGTTTTTGCTTTTTTCTCCCATATATATATGTACATATATATATATATATATGTATGTATATTTAGCTACATATACATATATTTGACTTTGGGTATATAGTAAAATATATACATAAAATTTTACAAGAATATATACGTAAAAAAATACAAGAATTCTTGAAAGACTACATGTACATGTATATGTGTGTGTATATATATATACATATATACATATATATGTGTGTATATATATATGTATATATATATACATATATATATGTATATATATATGTATGTATGCATATATAGTCTTTTCTGGTTCTCAAATTCTCTTTTATATTTTCCGTCTATACCAAACTCATTTTCACCTACAGTAATGCTGTTTATATTGCTATATATTTGCCTTCCACTTAAAATTCATTTCAAGAAGAAATCACTGCTTTTCTTGGGGCCAGCCTTTCTCTAAGACTATGCAGCTTTCTTTTGTACAATTACATTTTAAGATTGTAGGGACATTTGATATAATTTGTTTCTGGACTCTGTACCCCCCACCCCCCAAAAAAATAGTATCACTATTTCTGAACAAGAAATGGAAAGCCTTTCTCAGTTTTATATCCTAACATACCTACTCTCCCACCATACATATTCATAAACACATGTACACATTGTATTGCATTTATAACCAGCACAAATCCAATTCAGAGAAGTGGCAAGGATGTATATTATTGACTTTTGTTGCTAATGGTACTGTCATGCGGGTGGCACGCGGGGTCTCTAGTCCCACTCCCCACATAAGAACACAGGATATGGCGAGGCCAAAAAGGAACACCCACAGAGCCATAGATAGGGGAGTCATACCACTATAGTTTCACTGGCGGCTTGGTTGGAGACAGGAGGCAGGAGCCACATAATCTGCAACCCGCTCTCCACTTGTCTCTGCCACCAACCTCACTTACTAGCTGCAATCCGTAATCCACACTCCACCATGCCATGCCACTACACCACCACTACATTTTGCTAGCTTAGCCACGGTAGTTATATCAGTGGCTAATGGCTAACCGGTAACAGCCGATGGCCAGCTAGTCACAGGTGATGACCATCTACTACCTGAGGCAGCACCTTTCTATGTAAAGCTGAGAGCCTGGAAACTGCTCTCTGGGGCTCTGTCCCCAGAGGTACAGAGCAATGTTTTTTAAAAGACATACTCTTTGCCTTGAAGAGATTAGTTACCTTATAAAATATATGGTTGTGGGGACAAGGTCCCAGAGAGCAGTTTCCAGGCTCTAGGTCTCACGTGGAAAGGTGCTGGCTCAGGTAGTAGACAACTATCTGTTGTGACTAGTTGGCCGTCAGCTGTAATCAGTTAGCCAATTAGCCACTGATATAACTGCCATGGCTGCGTTAATTGGTTGGTTGACAGGCAAAGAAGTGGACAGCAGGTTGTAGGTTGTGTGGATCCAACCTCCAGTGAGATGATAGTGGTATGACTCCCCTATCTATGGCTCTGCGGGTGTTCCTTTTTGGCCTCACCATATCTTGTGTTCTTATGTGGGGAGCAGGAGCTGAGACCCCGCAGGCTGCCTCGCACACAATGGTTTTTGCCTCAGAGCAGTTCACAACGTAGAGCAAACAATTGTGCATGGATAAGGATGGATTGGTTTGGCAAAAGCTCTACAGAACTTAAAAGAAAGGATTTGTTTGTTTAGGAAATGGGCTGACATGGATCTACATCCATTAGTTCCTGCCTCCACTTCTCTCTTACATTTTGCAAAATATGCCAGTTTTCTTTTACAAAAGTTAATGTCTCAACTGTCTATATAAATCATTCATCTTGGTATCAATAAATTATCTAACTGAGAAGATTCATCTATCAAAGGCTTCTCAATTTATTGTCAAAAAAAATCTGTTGGTCTATCCAGTAGCAGAATATTTATTGACATAATAAAGTTATATGGATTATAGATAAATTCATAGGGTACTTGGGACTTGGAACTATCATCCCTATATGGTGCCAAATAATATACTGTTGATTTGGACCAACAAGGTGGAGAAAATGAAGCCTTGACAATCCCATGTAGTCTTTTAATTGAAAGACCTCCAAGAAAGACTCGGGTGCTATAATTGTGTGATAATTTGTTAAGGCAACTGCTAATTATGAATCAAGAATGAGAAAAACCTTGGGGGAAATCTCAATATGCCAAGTTTCACCCATTGCAGAACTAGAGTCTCAAACAAACAGTAACTTGGGAAATTATTAACAGACTACTAAAATAGTTGTGCCTGACCCCATGACATTCAGCTCCTTCTGAATTTTGAGTTAACCAGAAAAATTGTTCACAGTTACCATTCTGGAGATTTTCCATCTATCACTTCATTCCCTTAAAAAAAATAAGATCTAGGGAAAAGTTGACAAAACAAGGAAGAACTGGGGCTAGCTCCTATTGTGTGCCTATTGCATATTGAATACTATACTAGACATTCTCATATTTTAGCTCATTTAATTTAATTCTCATAACCCATTTTGGCTAGTATTATTCCCATTTTATAGATGATAAAATTGTTTTTCAGAGGAGTAAGCAAATTTCTCAAGGCTACACAGTTAATAATTATTCAAATATAGCTTTTTCCCAAAATCTTCTAGTTTCTTCTACACCAAGAATAATAATGAATATATGTATCCACATATGTTCATCTTGACTCTATTTCAAAGCTCCTTGACTTTTAGGTATTATCTAGTTTAACTGAGAACATTTTGATACCATGTTTACAAGATGATTCTGGCAGGTCTGGCTGTCCTTTAGAACTTGTGGGTGGATGTAAGAGACAGGAAATATTGTTAGTAATTGTTATTGATACTTGTTTCAGGATTTCCCCTCTGTAGCCATGGGTCTTTTGGATTGGGTGGTAATGATTAGATGATAGTCTTATAGAATGTTAAATAATTGTATAGCTCATTTGATATCTAAGCCTAGCATATAGAAATATACATAGATAGGTAGATAGACAGATGATAGATAGATATCTGTGGCACAAGAGAATGGAAGCTGGATTGGACATAGGGATAAGTTGGGCCTTCTGTTGCTCTGGAGCTGGGTTGGAAGTCTTGAGATGGGGCCAAGAGGTAGGCCTTTGTATCTCCTCATTGACTGGTCACTGGCTGTGGGGTTACCCCTAGAAAGGGGTGTGATTTTCAATGAGGTGACTCTCTTCAGCTGAGACAATTCCTGTGCAGGGCTGATAGCTGAGAACTTTCAGTTGACAGCCTTCTCAGAAATTAAATTAATACCTCCTTGCATTAGTTTTCTATTATTATATAACAAATTACCACAAACTTTGCAGCTAAAACAATACTCACTTCTTATTTCACAGTTTCTCTTGGCCTTCAGGCCATACACAGTTTACTCGGTCTTCTGTAAGGCTAAAATTAAGATGTTGACTAGGATTGAGTTCTCATTAGGAGGCTGGACTGGTTAAAGTTCTGCTTCCAAATTCATCCAGGTTGTTGGCAGAATTTATTTCCTTGCAACTATAGGACTTAGGATAGCTTGTATCTTTAAAGCCAGCAAGTGGAACAAGACTCTAGAGGAAGTCTGCTAGCAAGATGGATTTTTATATAATGTGACATAATCACATACCATCACCTTTGCCATATAACATAACATAAACACAGACATCCCATTTTCTTTGCCATAGTCCACTGATTAGAAGCAAGTGAAAAGTCCTCCCTACATTCAAGGGGGTGGTATTACAGAAGGGCATAGACACCAAGGGATGGGACCCACCCTATCATGTCAACCCACCATATCATGTCAACTCCTACTTTTCTGTAGTTTTGTGACTCTTATTTCTAATGTTTATTTGCCTCAGTTCTTTCCACTTGAACAATGTAAAAATTCATTTTTATTAGTAAGTAGTTATAGCTCTAGAGTCTGTTATTACTTATTGGTCTCCACAGAGATAATGGCAGCCAGAGGCCAAAACAAAACATTAAAAAACAAAACGAAAAACATTTTATTTCACTATTGGCTGCTTACCTCCAGATAAAATTAAAATGTGAAATCTGAAAACTCTTAAACTCATGACTTATTTTCATTACAAAGAAATTAGTTCTTCTCATTATCTCCCAGCTCTCAAGTACTCCTTGTGTGAATTGGGACATTTGATCTCTTTTAGAAACATCACAAGAAATGCCCATGGTCAAATATGTTTCCAAAATGGGATTATTTTCCCTAATACATTGTGCTCTTGGATAAAGAAAAAAGCCCTGTCCTTACTGGTCTGAAACTTAGGGAATAAAACAATGGTCTTCCTTTAAATGGTTCACATATGTTGTGATAAATATCCTTGCAGAGTAGTAGTAGTAATAATTCTACATCTAGCCTTCTACAAAGTGGTTTGTGGTGAAATCTGTATATTTCATTATATATATATATATATATATATATATATATATATATATATATATATATATATATATATATATGCCATTAGTCACAGATGATGCCAATGAAGACAGGAAGATTGGAATGGCAGTATTATAGACAGGAAGAAAGATAGATGGTCTGCAGAACCATTAGAGGGCAGCTTTGGTGACTCGGGCAAGAGGAAATCATTCCATTCTAGACTGATGGTGTGGGGAGGGAAAGATAGGAGCACATGCTAGAGATGCTTCAAAGGGAAAATTGAGAAGATTTATGACTGATTGAATGTTTGAATGTATTGGAGCAATTATATTGATAATTGTAATAATGTATCTTGCTTTTAGAGATTACATTATGCATTTATTCGAGTTCTAAAATAGTCTATTATTTAGTTGATTAAATGATGATATAGACTTCCTTTGCTTTGAGAGGATAATTTGTTTCTTAAAAGAAGAAATAAACTATTACAGGGTAAATCCTTCAAACTCTAAAGTTTATTTTCCACCAAAAGTAATGATATGGGATCATCTCAACAGTTGACAAAGTATATGTGATAATTGATTTTATATGTTTGACACTTTTATGCAAATAAAACCCAAGCAGAAGGGTAAAAACATAAGAAAATGGGGGTAATAAATTGCAGATTATTTATTAGATTATCTCTGTAATAAACAGTCAAACTACCAGTACCTTGAGAGGAGAATTCATCACAACATGGGCCAGGCAAAAAATGCAAAGATGACTGCATGGTGACTCTCATTTCATGGTGCTCAGTTGCCACTGAAGCGTGTGAATTCTAAACTGGTCCTGAGTAATGTAAAGAAATTCTTTTAAGCCAAAGTAGAATAGTAAAGGAAACCCTGGTAGATGTTGAATTCTCATGATCTGATTGGTTAAATTAATGGGTATGACTTTGTGTTAATGTGTTACAAGTAGTACCATGAGAAACTATACTCAAATGGCATTTCATGTTTATAAATTACACACTGCCTAACATTTACATAGCTTTATTATGTGGAGAGTATCTTCACATAGTTATTCTTTCCACTGGGCTTCAAATGCTTATTAAAATCATATAAAATTTACAGTTTTTGGACACAAAAATGAGAATTTCACATGGTTTGATCGAAAATGAAATTCTCTTGGCAATGTCTTTCTTTTGGCATTGACTTGGCGTCATCCAGGCGTATCATAATAAAGTCTGTTTTCTCCACTGAAACCTCTTCTGACCGCAGGTGTCTGCATTTCAGCCAATGATTCACTCAAATGCTCAAGCTTCAAATTTGGGCATAATTCTAATTTCTTCTCTTTTCTTCACACCTCACGAACAACTCATCTGTAGTTTGTTCCAGCTTTTCCTAGAAGATATATGTCCAATTTGTCCACTCTTCTCTGTCTCCACTGTCAACACTCTAGTTTGTCATACTATCTTTTGATTGAATTTATGCGAGAGAATCCTAGCTAGGCACCCAGTTTTTCACTCTTGCTTTCTTGTAATCCATTCTTTAAATAACAGCATGGAAAACATTCTAAAATATAAATCAGATTATGTTACTCCCTTGCTTAAAACTCTCCAAGGGCATCCCATGGCATATGGAATACAATCCAAACCACTTACAATGGCCACAAACGTCTGCATACACTGGCCCAGCTTATCTTTGCAATGTCTTCTGCCACCCTGGTATTTACCTGCTCTATGTACACTGAAAATAGATTGCATATTCTCTATTGGAGCTTCTGCTGTTCCCCCTTTCCTGAAAACTTTCCCTCTGTATAAAACTTTCCCTCTGTATCTTCATATAATTGGCTACTTCTTGTCAGTCAGGTCTTAGTTTGAATGGCATGTCTTTATTGAGGTCTTCTCTAACAACACATTCTAAATAATCACCCCATCGGTCATTCTTTATCATACCATCCTTTAAAAAAATTACTGCAGAGTACTTAACACTATCTGAAGTTGTCTTATTCATTTCTTTATGTAGCAGGATGTTAGAATGAGTTTTAGTTAAGGAACATTCCTTTATAAAGCAAATAAGAAGCAAATAAAGTATTGAAGTAGGACTCAGAAATCAGGTGGATGACTGTAATATTTTCTTATCCACAAATAAAAAAAAATAAAGAATCACAAAAATGGAGATTAAGAGATTATTTAGGGAGAGTTTAAGATAGCTCCTGGAGTGCTATTATTAAAAATTAAATGATATAAATTTATAAATATAAATTACATTACAAACAAAAATAATAAACATGCAAAACTCATCACTTCATAATTATGTTATGTTTTGCTATTATCTATGCTGTTTAGGTTACTTATGTCTATTGTATCTGCATGGTGGAAATACTATATGTACATATAGTGGTATATTATTGCACATGGCTTCTCAACTCTGTTTTTGGTGACATTATATTTTGGTAGTGGAAATTAGCCATGGTGAGAATATTTATATCAAGGAATTGGCAAATACTATAAATCAGCACTTAATTTATTGTTTCTTGATAATTTCAAGTTAAAAAATAACTGAGTAAATGTTAATAATGCATACTAAATTTAAAAATGTGTCAGGTCTGTAGCTGCTTGTGTTAGTCCATTTGGGCTGCTATGACAAAAATACCACAGACTGGGTAGCTGATGAACGATAGAAATTCATTGCTCTAGGGGCTGGAAGTTTGAGATCAAAGGGCCAGCGTGGTCATGTGAGAACCCTCTTCAAACTCGGATGTTGACAGTGAAGACAGAGAAAAGTGAACAAATTGGACATATATCTTCTAGGCAAAGCTGAAAGAAATTGCAGATGAGTTGTTTGTGAGGTGTGAAGATTTCAGACTTCTTTTTGTATCTTCACATGGCACAGGCACCAGGGAACTCTGTGGGATTTCTTATACGAGCACTAACCCCATTTAGGAGGGCTCACCCCTCATGACCTAATCATTTCCCAAAGACTCCATTTTCTAATACCATCATTTTTGGGGTTTAGGATTCAAAATATAAATTTAAGGGAACACAAGCATTCAGACCACAGCACTGTTGCATTATAAGTAGCACAAAAATTGCAGAAATATTCTTGGACTATTCCAAAACTATTATCCAATTAAATAAAAAGTCACATTATTGAGAATAAGTTAAGTTCTGATATACTTTTTTTAAAGAACCAGCTTTATTGAAGCATATGAGATACTCCTTCATTATTTCACTTTCATATTACTCGTTATATAAATGAAAATATCAACAAATATTCATGTTGACATTATACTTCTTTATTGGTTGCAGCTATAGGTTGGCTCCCGATACAAAAGTTTGTCAAAGATTGATTAAATCATTCTATGAGAATCAATTGGCCATGTAGAATTCACAAGTAGCATTGCATTTATTATTATTTTATAAATTGTGAGCTATACATTCTTTATATCAGTGAAATTTATAATAAACTTGTGTACAAGAGAGGGGCACTTTCCCGAGACCACTGACAGAGAATAGACTATGCCCTCAACAGTTTGGGGAGGAACACTGTGAATTGGTATCTTACTCCTCTTGGAATATTTAGAAGATGAGAGCTAGACTGAGCTGGATGTTGTAACAGAGGAAATGAAGGAAAAGTTGCTGCTATACTCACCAGCCTATCCAGTGATGTAGGGGCAAAGTTCAAGTAAGTTATTCCCATGGACCAGAGATGAGCCTCACCTAAGACAGATCAGGAACAGGGTCAACTTAATTTCTGTTTAAGGGGGCTGCCCAGATGAGTAAAATGAATTGGTATAAGGAAGCTAGAACTGACCCTTGTATTTCTAAAGCTAAAGAAGGAGATCTGTCCTGCTAAAGGAGAATTCCAGGTGAAAAGTCTCCAACTGGGAATGGGAATCTCTGAAGAACACTTTAGTATGCCTAAGAGAGAAGGAGACAGCTTTGAAACCCTAGAAAGGAGACTATATTGCTAGTTTGTGACAGTACCAGTCACATTAAGACTTTGCTGATCTATTTCCTCACAGCTGTCACCAGGTTAGCAAGTTGAGGGAGGGGGAAGAGAAGTATAATTTTGGGGGAAAGAAACAAAAGACATCTAACTATTTCCTCCTTCCCTAGCAGCTGGCTTTTCACACGCAACAGACCTGGCTGTGGTAAGAAAAACTACTCAACTTTTAATCAGGTTTACATTTGGATCATTACATGAGACTGGATATCTTAGGAGGAAAAGAAGACTCAACTCACATCAAAACAACTGAAGGAGACAAAAATACAATTGCCGTATGGGTAAACCCTCTAAACTATTATTGTTGCGTGAACCAGTTATATTTATATAGTATAATTATTGTCTTCTCTGTAAATTGAACACTTTGAAAGACAGGGATGTGGCACATAGGAAGCACTCTGTAAATATTTGGTGCATGAATGAATATGCAAAGGAATGAATAATAGCTCATTGGTTCTTTGGCACCTGAGGAAGCAGGTTCAGAGAAGCTGTATATGTAAATTATTTTTGATATAAATGTTCTGTTAGTTGGAAGAGGAAAAAGTATGATTAAATTAGGTTCTGAATGATTAGAAGGAGGATGGGAATGGGTAGATCTGGAGAAGGAGCCCCTTTCATGTGGGAAACCAATTTATATGGTTTTTGATCAGTGAAATGGAGGAGTGGATGTTCTATCTACCCACACATACTGAGTCGTGTAGTCAATAATTAGAATAGGGCCCTAGATTCTAGAAGAGGAAGACAGGAAATCATCCAAGAGCAGTGATATTGTTAAGTAATTTGGAAAGTTCTCTGAGTTTGAGGGAGAAGAAAGGAGGAACATAAATTTAGAGATACACAGGGGCAGAGAAACCATTAAATGAGATAGAACTTTACAAGTGGTCTCTACATTTTTGTTTTCATGCACTCTTCCTATTGTCCCCAATACCAAACAAACAAACAAACAAAAATAAATAAATAAATAAATAAATAAACAGCTAAATAAAAAAACAGCTAAAGCTACATGAAATATTTAGTGTAAAGAATTAGAAAAAACTCAAGGAGGTAGAGGACAAAAGAAAACTAAATTTTAATAAATTGAAATTTGAACACAAGTTGTATGAAAGTAGCTAGAATATATACTATATATACTATATATATACTATATATACTGTATATATACACATATATACTATATATACTATATATATACTTATATATACTATATACTATATATACTGTATATGTATGCTATATATATACTATATATAGTATACAGTACTATATATACAGTATATAATACTGTATATTATAGTACTATATATACAGTACTATACAGTACTATATATATATATAGTACTGTATATACACTATATATAGTATACTATATATACTATATATACTGTATATATATACTATATATAGTATACTATATATACTGTATACATATACATATACATATATGTATATATGTGTATATATATATATATATATATATATATAGTACCTGCACTAAATCAGCTGCTACATTTTTAACCCTTCCAGTAGTTCTGAGAAGATACTATTTTTCCTGTTAAAGAACTCAGAGAGGTTAAAGCTTGCCCAACTTCCCTCAGTAAGTGAAATTTCAAACATAGGTTAAACTAATCTAGAGCCCAGTTTTTTTCACAATAGCATTTGCTTCCCAGGAAAGGTTTCAGTTTTATTTTAACATGATATTCCTTTTGGATTTAATGTTATTAAGAGGCAAAATGGAGAAGGTTGAGCATATTTCGCTGGCTTTCATGAGGATGAAATGATTGGATTTCCTTGCCCCTATTATTTTTAGTTCATTGTAGCCGACTCGCAACACTGATCTACAGGAAAGCTTGTATTTTTCGTTGTCATGGTGCACTTCCCAGAAATGGAATATGATGTGTGTTGTCTTTTGAAAACAATTGATAAGTCTCACATTGAGCAGAAACGTTTCCTTGTCCTATCCATTTATCTACCTGTCATAAAAAGAGTTATAACAGTATGTTGGTTTCGGTAATCCAGGTCCATTTCCGTTAGTGGATTTTCTTTTATTAATACTTCACTATTTAAAACCTGATCTCAAAAAGTGGCCATTAATTAGCTCTGAGAGCAACTCAGCCTTTTTTTGGGGGGTGGGGGGTAATGGGAAATCTGGTAAATGCTTTATACTTCTGCTTTGTCAAAATCATTTATTTTTCAACCTCTATGGGAAAATTTAATGGCAATACATATATTCATACATTCAGTCATATTGGAGACGTTGGAGACTACATGCCCTGCTTAATGACATGTTGGCTTCACCTCAGCACCATGGCTTCAACTCAGTTCTTAATGGACATTAATCCACAGTGTATAACCTTCAGGTAGTACAAGTGGTTATTTGTATTATTTTTATGAAAAGGCTCAAGACAGATCCAAAATTATCTCCTTTCATTTTGAGAAAATTAACTATGGCTTTGAGTTAAAAATATTTCCAATCAACTACACGAAACCTCTTAAGACTGAAGGCCTCTTAAGAGCAAAGTATTCATTTTACAAACCTTTACCTACACTAAGGTGCTGATACTTTAGTTTCCCCATTCACTTATCTAATAAACATTTTTTGAACTCCTATTGTATGCCAGGCACTGTGCCAACTGCTGAGGCAGGGCCCATACTTGTGAAAATTGCACAGTTATGTGATATGTGCCAAATCATTACTAGTCAGTACATTATTATAATTAAAATATGAAATAGTTATTCAGGCCCACATGCATATCTCTCTTTGAACAGGTTATAATAACTGCAAAATAAAGAAAAAAAAAACTGTTCACCAATCATTCACTCTTATTTGCATCTGGGCAAATAGGCAAAGGATCTTTCCAAAACTGGACTAAGTGTACATTTTGGTTTTAATTAGTCAAAGTAAGATTCCCCCTACACCGTAATTTGGCCCTCTGACTTGATAAGTCCCTGTGAAACCTTAATAATACTTCACAGGAAATAATCAAACTGCTAAATCAGAGTACAAGGGAGACAAAGAAAACAGTGCAACAACTACAGACACTGCTCTAAAGGTTCTGTAATCAATAGGGCCTTGAGAGCCATGTCTGAGGCCGATTATTTCCAAATGCACAAAGGTGATGGGAAGAGAAGGGGAGGATTGCAGTTGGGAGGGAGGAGAAGGAAGATAGTATCTACACATGACAGATTCAAGTTCATGTAAACACCCTGAAGACAGACAGACAATCTGTCTTGAATAATTTTTAATTTAACAAGACAGAAATTTGACCTCATAAAAAATGGGGGTCAGTGAGTTTGGGAATAAAATGACTACTCTTTGGACTCAAATCATGGGAAGCATTTTCCTGCAGAATATAATGCATCCATTTGTCTTTAGCAGGAAATAAATGAAATTATTTCAAAATGGTGTTTCAGAGAAGGCCTGAGGCAGTCATATTTTAAGTATGTAAATACTGAGTGACATGATTGCATAATTGAGTGTAGTCTGGATTATTTGAGCAAGCCATGGGGACATACTTGTCTGTTTATTTTCCTACATGTTCTTGACATTAGAGTATAAGGACTACCCTGAGACCTGTCTTAACATCCTCTTGAGAATGGATACACAGACTGACATAAATTATTAACTTCTTCCTGAACAGGTTTATTAATATTCTGTGAATTATTATGGTGCTATTTGTTTCCCATCAGTTATTCTTGGTCTCTTTCCATTAAAGATAAATCCATTCTTATTTAAATTTATGTCTTGCAGTGAAGGTGAATTTAGCCAAGTGCTCTTTGAATCTATTTAATACTAAAATTATTTCTTTAAATAAACTTTAATGTATCCTCAAGAGTCTCCTTTCGTAAAAGTGCAAAAGAGAAATTTCCCTTAATAAGGCATAAAATAAGATCTTAGGCTTGGGTTGTTCTATAAATGATAAACTGTTCTATAAGGTTTCTAATTGAAAATAGTCGTCAGAATGCTTGGTGGTTTTTACAGATTGATACTTGAGGGTCTGAAAGATTGCTCTGTTTTGGTCCCACACTGACAAATATTAAGATATTGAGATTCCAGAAGTGAGCACTTATTGTAGGGAGATGACAGCTATCAGGATATGATTAGGAAGTGGCCATGGAGTGATAAATCATGTGTATTTTTTTCTTTTCTGTCCCAGGAGAGGTGTTCTTAGGCAAAATAGATTACATGGCATAGTTATTGTCCAAAAGAGTAGACTTCACCACCTTTATCCTGAACTATATTATATCTGTAAGATCTTAAAGAACAGTTCAATATACACCAGTATTGCATTCTGCTCCACATGGTTTTCAGAATTTTAAACTTGTGAGGGACTTTAAAAATAATTTTGTACAAATTCCTCACTTTAAATATGAAGAAAGTAAGACCCAGAGAGGATAAGTGACCTGCCAAGATCAAACCACTTACAGAATATACTTTTGAGAGATCATTTGGGAAATTCTTTTATGATTTCAATGAAAGTCACTAAAAGTACTATTGAGATATTCAAAACCCTAGTGTCAGGGGATGATCCTGAATACCTGGGTTCATGGCTGATGAAAATTTCACTAAAAGCTTAGCCAATAATTATAATTTCAGACTCCTTGAAATGCACTGCAATCGTTGGTAAGAATGTTAGTAACAGACAATGTTCCTTCCACTGGTGGGCTTAATGCCCTGTTGATTTTTTACCCTTTGGACAATAAAAATGGTGCTCCAGACCATATTGACCAAATCATTGGAAAATCAATTATTGCTTAATTAAAGCCAAACAAAAACTTTTGAAAAGTGTTTGATTTATTTCTCATAACATCTATTCTTTTAAAGTTCTGGTAATCGGTCATCCCTAGCTTACTTATCTGTGATTCCTGACATTCTCAAACCTTTTTTATTTATTTTATTTTTTTCTCCTTGCTCTTTCTAAATTAAAAAAAAAAAAATCATTAAAGGAAAATTAAAAAATAAAAATCAGCCCAAAGATAAGAGAGATAAGAAATGTTCAGCCCAACTATTATTAAAGTTGTTTACATAACTAATAAAAATTCACAGAAAGTGTGAGGAAAACTAAAACAAACTGGCAGAAAGAATACAATTAAACTTAGGAAAGATTTAGAATGCTGTCATAGCTCATAAAAATGTTATTCAGAAAGAAATCTGATGGCTATGTAGTGAGCAGTTAATACTAGCATGGAGCAGAATCTTAAGTTGCTTGGTGTTCTGCTGTTTCTGAAAAGGTCACCTGATATCAATTATATCTTTCATTTTCTTCCCCTCTCCCTCCATTTCTCTGTTCTCCTTTCCTCTCTCCCTCTTTATGTTTCTTCCCCCAAAATTCTCTCTGTTTTTCCCTTCCTTCCTTCCTGCTCTTACTTCTTTTCTCCATCTCTCTCTCTTTCTCCCCTCTTCTCTTCATTTTTTAAAATTAATTTATTTACCTTTTCAATAATACTGTACATTAATTTCAGGTGTACAGCATTGTGGTTAGACATTTATATAACTTACAAAATGATCCGCCCGACTAGTTCCCCCCAGCACTATACATAGCTATTACCACATTATTAATTATATTCCCTATACTTTACATCCCCATGACTGTTTTACAACTCCCACTTTGTATTTCTTAATCCCTTTACCTTTTTCACCCTGTTCCCACCCCTCCCATCTATCACCCTGACAGATCTAGTACTCATCTGATACCATATATAGTTATTACAATATTATTGACTATATTCCTTATGCTGTACCTTACATCCCCATGACTGCTGTGTAACAACCAAGTTGTACTTTTTATCCCTTCTCCTTTTTCACCTACCCTCAACCTCCCTCCCATCTGGCAACCATTAAAATCTTCTCTGAGTATTTATGAGTTTGTTTCTGTTTCATTTGTTTGTTTATTTTGTTTCAGGTTCCACTTATAAGTGTAATCATATGACATTTTTCTTTTGCTGTCTGATTTACTACACTCATTTACTACTTTTTGCTGTCTGATTTACTACACTCATTTACTACTTTTTGCTGTCTGATTTACTATCCAGATGGACCTCCACTCTCCAACGTCCCTCCACGTTGTTGCAGATGGCAAGATTTCATTGTTTTTTACAGCTGAGTAATATACTATTGTATGTGTGTACCACCTCTTCTTTATTCATTCATCCATTGAGGGACATCCAGGTTGAATTTATATGTTGGCTATTGTAAATAATGCTGCAATGAACATATGGAACAGTACATCCCCTTGAAGTAGCATTTTCAGTTTGTTCAGATAAATATCCAGAAGTGGAATTACTAGGTCCTTCTTTGTCTCTTGTTATAGTCTCTGTTTTAGTCTATTTTGTCTGGTATAAGTATTGCTACCCCAGCTTTATTGGTTTGTTTCCATTTTTATGAAATATCTTTTTCCATTCCTTTACTTTTAGTCTGTCTGTGTCTTTCCATCTGAAGTGAGTCTCTTGTAGGCAGCATACGTAAGGGTCTTGTTTTCTTGTCCCTTCAGACCCCCAATCTTTTGATTGGAGCATTTAATCCATTTACAGAGAAAGTAATTGTTGATAAATATGTAGTTCTTGACATTTTATTATTTATGTATGTATGTACGTATGTATGTATGTATGTATGTATGTATGTATGTATTTATTTATTTATTTATCTTAAAGAAGTCCCTCTAAGAGTCCTTGTAATACCGCTTTAGTGGTGATGAACTCCTTTAGGTTTTTCTTGTCTGGGAAGTTCTTTATATGTCCTTTGATTCTAAATGATAGCTTTGCTGGGTGGAGTAATGTTGGTAGTAGATCACTGCTTTCCATCACTTTGGATATTTCCTGCCAATCCCTTCTGGCTTGCACAATTTCTGTTGAGAAATCAGCCGACAGTCTTATGGAGGTTCCCTTGTAGTAACTATCTGCTTTTCTCTTGCGTCTTTTAAGACTCTTTTTTTGTCTTTAACTTTTGGCATTCTAATTATGATGTGTCTTGGTATTGGCTGTTTTGGGTTCATCTTGTTTGGGACTCTGCACTTCCTGGACTTGTATGTCTATCTCCTTAACAAGGTTAGGGAAGTTTTCAGTCATTATTTCTTCAAATGGGTTTTCAATTCCTTGCTCTTTTTCTTCTCCTTTTGGTACCCTTATAGTGCTTGATGTTGTCCCAGAGGCCCCTAAAACTCTTGCAATTTTGGGGGATTCTTTTTTCTTTTTGTTATTCTGATTGGGTGTTTCTTGGTACTTTATCTTCTAAATCACTGATTTGATATTTTGCTTCATCTAATCTACTGTGATTCCCTATAATGTATTTGTCATTTCCATTATCGTGTTCTTGATTTCTGGCTGGTTCCTTTTTATGTTCTCTGTCTCCATTTTTATGTTTCCTATCTTGTTGTTGAAGTTCTCCCTGAGATCATTGAGCACCATTATAACCAGTGTGTGGAACTCTGTGTCTGGTAGATAACTTGCCTCCATTCTATTTACTTATTTTTCTGGAGGTTTGTTTTGTTCTTTTATTTGGGGCATGTTTTTTTTTCTCCCAATTTCAGCTGCCTCCCTGTGTTTGTTTCTATGTAATGTCTCCCAGTCTTAGTAGATTGGCCTTATGTAGTAGGTGTGCTGTGGGGCTTAATGTTACAGTCGTCCTGGTCACCTGAGCTGTGCACTCCAGGTGTGTCCTTTGTGTGGGTTGTGTGTTCTCCTCTTGTAATTGAACCTTGGTTGCTGTTGGCATGTATCAGTGGGAGGGACTAACCCTCAGGCTCATTGGTTGTGAGGACTGGCCATGACTACAGTGGAAGAGTTATGGTACAGGGGCTGACCTCACAGAGCAGGTTCTGCCTCAGCAGGGTTCTGGTGCCTGCCCAATCCACCCCTTGGGTGTGTCGTCCTTGGAAGTGGCTTCATAATCCATCTTCTTTCGAAGCTGGCCACTGCACATGCCATCCCTGAGCCATCTGGGAGGGGACCAGCTGCAGGTCAAGTACAGTCACAGTCCATGACCCATCTGGGACCACTGCACAGTAGTCACAAAGCAATCCACAGATGGCTGCTGCCCTCACCATGCTTGGAAGTGCCTGGAGAGGTCAAGCCATGAACAAAGGCCAGCTGCCTCTACTGTGAGGCTTAGGGCTGCTCAGCCAGAAGTATGGGGCATGCTCAAGCCAGATGCTACTTGTGTAGGTTCTGCAAACTTTCGAGAGACCCTAAGAAAGTCTGAAGCATAATCGAAGGCAGGCTGTTTGTACTTAAAACTCCACTGGAAGAGACCATTAAAATGGTGACTGGAAGTGGCTTGGGTGTGCCTGAACGAGCTGGGTTGGGGTCTCAGAATCACCAGGGTGTGGCAAACAAATAGTGTCAGCCAGCTTGATGGAAACTCTGATATTTTGGCTGCCTACCTCTGCATGCCAGGAAGGGGAAGGGCTCAATAAAGAAACAATAGCTTCCATCAGTTCCTCCCCTCTGGAGGAGAAAGTGGCCCCTCTAGCCCTCATCCTGAATTCAGACAACTCAGTCTCCCTCCATATGTCCCTGCTGCCTTTCCAGCTGCTGCCCCAGTGCTAGAGCTCAGAGCCAGTGATTCTGTCAGTGAGTACGTCCATGTGTGATCCCTTTAAGCAGAGAACCTGGACTTCCGTTGCACTTTGTTTCACTCAGCCACAATATCTGCTGGTTTTCACAACCAGAAATTATGGGGACTTCTCTCCCTGGCGCTGGAACCCTGATGTGGTGCTGGGACCCTTTGCTCCTTCAGGGGTTGACCTCCACAGCTGAGATATCCCTCCTGATTTTAATGGTCACACATGAGTGTGGAACCAGCTCGTTCCATGTCTCTGCCTCTCCTACCAGTCTTGAGGTGGCTTCTTCTGTATGTCCTTCGTTGTAGGGCTTCAGTTCCACAAGATTTCAGGTGATTCTCAATCATGGGTGTTTTGTAGTTTAGTTGTAATTTTGATATGGTCATGACAGGAGGTAAGCACAGTGTTTACCTTTTCCACCATCTTGACTGGAACCTCCCTTTCCTTTTCTTTTCCCCTGAATTTTTGTCCTTTTTCTTTCTCCTTTTTTTTTTTTCTTCCTTTAATTCTTTCTTCCTTTCTCCACTCCCCTTTTTCTCCTTTACCTCATTCCATTTAACTCTCCCATTTCTCTCTAAACTCCATGTTTCCTCTCTCCTCCTCTTCTCCCCATTTCCTTCCACAAACATTTTTCTAAGCTGTTTGTTTGTTTGTTTGCATGCTTGTTTTACCTTCAATACCAGGTCCTGGCACAGCATATGGAGTTCTCACACTCTAGACCTTACAGGCAAGGATAACAGATAAATCATCAATACTAAAATATTGCATGAAGTACAACTCAGAGATGTTTTAACTGTTATTGGATAAACGATTTCTTTAAACTAACCCAACCTCGGATAATGTGAAAAAGCTTTTTGGAGGAAGGGAAGAAAGGAGAGGCTGAAGAGGGAGAGTGCATGTTCCTGCCTTGGGAAACTGTGCAAATGAGGGGCTAGGGGGGAGAGAAAGAGAGGGAGAGAGGGAGAGAGGGATGGAGGGAGAGAGAGAGAGAGAGAGAGAGAGAGAGAGAGAGAGAGAGAGAGAGAGAGAGAGAGAGGCAAACATAAAAAGGAGGAAAATGAGACTAAAAAGGCACATAATGATAATCGTGATGATTATGATTAAAACCCCAAAGGGACTGTTTCATGGCCAGGAGTGTGGTGGTAAATGAATTATTTTCTAGGGATCTGTGAGGATAATAGCTCTTCTGTGGTTAAGCCCATGAGTCTGTCTCTATATTCAAAATATTTGAAATTCAAAGTATTTAATAACAGGTATGGCTCAGGTTCTAACCAATCAGAATGGTCATAGGATGAAGTGCTAAAACAGGTCTTGGTCTTAGAAGTCTCATTAGTTGCTTGATTATGGGTAGTCATGAGCATTCCAGGGGAGGGTCTAGAAGAGCCAGGACTATCTGAGGGGAATTTAGGACTTAGGCAACAGCTATTTAAGAACCACCACTACAAGACTCTTTTAGTATTTTTACTAGCATTATGTACACAAGCAGTCAAAGGTCAGCCCTGTCTGCCTCTGAGGTTCGGGTTGATGTTAGAGTTCCAGCCCATGTTCTCTGGGGGCCTCTGCAGGGCCTTAGGTCGGATACTTAAATCCTCTTTCCAGGAGAAGCATGATGAAGGAACTAATAGTATCCCCTCACTCACCATAGCTGGAGTGACTGCTCCTATAGAACCCCTTCCTCCTGTTCTCAGACATGATTCTCAATGGAATTAGTCAGGAGGCTAGTGCCCAGCACAACTACATCACAGGCTGGTCCATGGTTCTACCACTCAGCTCTGAGGACTAAGGAAGGAAAGAAAAGAAACGGGGGTATTTGTCTCCAGTCTCCAGAGCACTTCAGGGAGTTACACTGGCAGGAGGGAATGGTATCTATATCCTTTTTTCCCTTCTTCTTTACCTCATCTTTGCTGAGCCTAACTACAACTGCTCTCTACCCCTGCCAGGCACTGTTCCCTACCTTCATGAAGACAGAAATTTTGCCAGTCTTATTTACTTCTGATCCCCATTCATTTATTCAATGATTCTTTTGAGCACTGAATGAATTGATCAGTAAATAAACTTTTCTCGGCTCCTGCTGTACATGTGAGAACAGAGGAAGCAAAAATAATCCATACTGAAAGGAGAGAGAGATGGTTCTGAAAAATCCAAGAGACAACTCTGAAATTATTTTCCTGTAGACCATCATAGTTAAATCCCTGAGCAATAGCAGTAGAGATTATTTAAGGTGTATGTAAGGTCCCTGGGACTAGTAAGCACCGTGCAGTTAGAATATAATCCAAAAACTTTATTATGGCTAAAAAGGCCCATGTCATCTGACCACCACCTAGATCGCTAGACTCATTTCCTACCACCCTCAACCTTATTCATGTAATTTCGCTCACACTGGCCATACATTTGTTCTTTGTACAAGCAAACATTCCCACCACAGGGCTAATTCTTGATATTGCTACTGTGTTTCCCTGAAAATAAGACCTAGCTTGACAATCAGCTCTAATGCATCTTTTGGAGAAAAAATTAATATAAGACCCAGTCTTACTTTACTGTAAGACCAGATCTTATTTTACTATAAGACTGGGTAATATAATATAATATAATAAATATGATATAATATATTATAAGACTGGGTCTTATGTTAACGTTTGCTCCAAAAAACACATTAGAGCTGATTGTCCAGCTAGGTCTTATTTTCGGAGAAACACAGTTTTATTTCTGCTTAAGATACTCTTCTCCTGACTGTTTAATTGCCACATCCTTTTGCCATTCAGCTCTCAGCTCAAATGTAAGCTTCTCACTGAGATCTTGAACATCCTATCAAATATAGCCCTGCTCTGCCCACCTGCCCAAGTCTAGCCTGCTTATATTCCCCAGTTTCATTTTTCACTTAACATTTATTACTATTTAAGATAACGGTGCTTATTTATTGTTTCTTTGATTTTCTCTTGATTTCTCTCACCACTGCCATCTAAAGCCCTTGAGAATATACAACATGTAGGTTGTGTCCTCAGCATCTGGAATAGTGCTTAACACATTGCAGGTACTCAATAATTATTTGTTTAATGAGTAAATGCATTGGTGGGGGTAGACAACACCAAACATTATGAATTAAATGGGTGTCTATGGCCAGCCCTATGATCCTATCTATAATTTACAAATCTTTTTTTAAAACATGTTTAAAGTTTCACTAAGGAACATTATTTTCAAAATCTATTAAAATACAACCCACTTATCCATTTCAAAATGTCTACATTGTAAAAATAACCAGATATGAACCATTTGTATAAGCAGATGTTTTGAAATGCAGCTTCTCCTTATTAATTGATTGGTCATATAAATTCAACCTTTTGCAGAGCAGGTTTATTTAAATCAGGAAACGGAAAAAAATAAGAGCTTAGTAGCCAGAGCTCTCTATCACTACAGTTTCTAATCCATGTTATTTCATTGATAGGTCATTCATTTGGTAGATGTAGAAACCACCAATGTCTGTGGGTCTAAATATTCACTGGCCAGTAAGGGTGTCCAACAATGTCTTACTTCATCAAAGCAGGCAAACAATGTGAGAACTGGCTGCGGCACCTAAGAAAATAGCTAGAAGTAACTAGACACGTTGATAGCACATGAACTCTATTTCTGGCGAATAAAAGTGAGCTAACAAATACTAGGCTGGACAAGCTGAACCTGCTTATGGGCTTCAAATGATCATTCTAACCTTTTTCAAGTAGGATCTAGGAATCCTCCTAGACAGTCTAGCAGAAACATCTGCTCAATCAGTGCATTTGTTTTTATGTTTTGCTTTTTAAAAAGCAAAATATTTAATGGCAATAAAAAATAGTAGAGGAATAATCCTGGAGATATGAAGTTGTGTGCTGGGATTTGATGATTTCATTATGTCACAGCTGGGTTAGTATTTTTAGTTAGCATTTGTAAGCCTTTGCACAGGTGCTTGGAGCTGTGTAGAATGTGGACAAGGTCTGCAGTGGTGGAGCTGGCATTGCCAAAGGAGGGCAAGGCTCTTGGCCACAGCCAGAAGAAAGGAGTTCACAGTCTTGAAGAAGACTGCCAGGATTCATTTCTGCCAGGCATGTGGTTAGATGGAGATTATAAGAAGGAATTTCAGGGAAGTTTCTGGGGAGTCACCAAGGTCTTCCATTAACCCCCAAATTCTCATTTCTTTTTCTTTATTTTCTCAAATGTCTTTGCCTTTCTTCTTCATCTGTGTAAGCTCTTCTTGGAAACCACATATAATTATCTGAGTATCTGTCCTTTAAAAGTGAAATGGCTTTCTAAGCATTCCAGAAGTTTCACTTTATGCCACCATTGAAGGGTTCCGCCTCTATTTATAAAACTCACCTATAAGTAAGAAAGAAAGTATTAAGATTCCACATCAATCTCTCATGATAAACAAGACAAACAAAAGCCCAGAGGTTCTGAAGCTATTATCTAATATAAATTTGCTTTTACATCATTATCACAGTATTTGGGGTCAGGACATTTTTCATTTAATTTTTTGTTGTTCATTTTAAGTAGGAAAAATATGGAATGGGAACAGAGGTGTACTCCTGACAGGTTATTTTATTGAATTAATTTGACTATTTGGTAAATGCAGATAATGCATGAGGGATCAGTTATTATTAACTTCAAAGCTGGGATGAGATGTACTTATTAACCATAGGAGATTTTGGTAGTTAGAGATCTACAAGAAAACATCTTTCTACATTGTGGGGGAAAAAAAGAAAAAAGTCCCTATTCTTGCCAGTGTGGCTTGCGTTCACTAATATCTAGTTATTTACCATCATTGAATTTTATTATGATTGCTTTTCTAATAGGTGATATTCATATTCAGTGTTTGAATATGTTGCCCATTAGTATGAGGAAAAGCCAACAATGTGACACTAATATCATATTTACTGTGATTTACTATTTTAATATTGAACAGGTTCTTAATCATTCCAAATCTTTAATATTCACATTTTAAGATTGTTAGACTTTTTTCAATTACTTCTGTTTTTGCATAATTTGTATCATTTTACCTCATGTCATCTCTGTTAGGTGAATAATAATGCATCATTACACCTCTCTTCCAACACAAAAACTGAAAATTCAGAGATATTAAAGTGATTTAGCTGATTTCTTGAAAGTTCTTAACTTCTGTTTTAAGAATATGTGTGTTCATTCCTCCTATACTTTTCTTCTTCTTTTTTTTGTTCTTTCTCTTTCTTTTGCTCCCTTTTTTCCTTCTTCCCTACCTCCCTCTCTCCTTTTCACTTTCTTCCTTTTTTTTTTTCCTTCTAAAGAATATACTGTTAGAAAAATTTGTTTGGGTTATTTTATAAGAAGAAATTGTGCGACATATATAATAATTTGTATTCAAGGAAAATACTTTCTAGGCCATGTCTCACCCCACTCAGTTCACAGTGTTGGTAAGAGAGGTTGAAAAGCACTGGGTGAGGAATGGAATTCCTCATGCAGTCAGTTTCTTTGTTTCTCTGGAAGCAAGACACCAGTCTAAGAGTTTCCTATAGCTTTTCCCTTCGATTTTGTGAATCCTGTGATCTCTGATGTTGACACAAAGTAAAAGCATGCTTTTTTCCCAGTCAATTAATGACACAACATGTTGGATGCTGTGGTATTATGATAAGTCAAATCATCTTCGATTATTCCATGACACTGATTGGAATAAGTGTGTGATTAGAATAGGACATGGTGGCAAAGGGTTAGCTCTAGCTATCTAAAATTTAACTCACATCTTTTTCTTCAATCAGGCTCTCTATCCGGATTTTTCCATTTCTGTTAACATTCTTCCTTATTGTTACCTGGGCTCAACATATCAGTTATCTTTGGCTCTTCTGTCTTTCCATCCAAGTCAGTCCCGTAAGTTTTTCCTTTATTATATTTGAAAAATATGTCTTTTCCACTCCATTCTGGCCCTGTATCTATCTTTCCCCCAAACTCTTGAGGTTTTTCCCTTCCTGTTGCACTATCCACTATCTCTAGAGTTTTCTTTTCAACTCCATTCTAAGTCTACTGATAGTTTAATCAATTACTTTGGCCAAATCAGCCTTTGTCCCAAAACTTTAGTGTGTTTCTATTAGATAGGATAACGTATAAACTCCATATTCCAGAATGTAAGGTTCTGTAATCACTCTTTACTCAACATCACCCTTGTTCTAACAAGGCAAGCCTACCATTGTCTTACTTCCTGACTACACCCTCTCTGAGCATTTGCTAACAGAATTCTCTCTGCAAGTAATGTTTCACACCTTCCTCCTCTTGTGTGTATATGCGTCCCCCACGCACGTGTGTACACACATCTGCCTATAACCCTCCCTTCATATCCCTCTGAATTATAAATTCCTGATAAATGTCTTGATAGTGACAAATACGAAGAGAAAGAATAGAACAAGTTCAAATTGGACATCTCTGGGGTGAGATTCTGGCCAGAGGCTTATTGTTGGAAATGACATACTTGCCCTGTTGCCAATCACAAAAAAGAGTCTTTAAATGAATCTAAGAGGAAAGAATTTCTCTTTGGGTCAGTTCTTCAACCAGTGGAGTAAAAGCAACTGTGATTTATAATTGGCTCAAAACATATGGAACTGTTTATGAAACAGACATGCTCTCCTTTTGAGCTAGGAGCACAATTGGAACAAGAAAGGAAATCAATGGATACAATTTGGGTCTCTCTTCACTCCAACCAGGAGGCAAAGACATAGGCTTAGTCCTTGGATGAGACAGCATCTTTCTTTCGTTGCTTATCTCTTAGGCTCTTGTAGATCTCCCAGCTTTCTGTGGCCTATCAGCATCTATCTCTTTCCCAGAAGTTGTGATGTTTAGAGTGTTACAACAGAGATATAACTGATCCTGTTTTACGTCTTTAATTTTTCTTCATCACACAATCTGATTAAAAGTTGACAATATTAAAAGCAAATGAAGGAGTCAAGTAAGCCCACCATTACTTGAGGTCACCCACATTATTCAGTCTAAGTGATTTTGAGGTATTACCTTTACCGATTTTGGGATTGCTTTAGGAGAAAAATAGCTCAGGTCTTAAGTCAGTCCAAACTCATTCACAGAACATCTCACTTGTGTGTTCTATTCTGCTACTTTGTTAGGATATCTTTCAAATTTCAAAATACTCCTTAAAGTCAGCCCTATTACAGGGTTGGCAGTGCCCCTGCTGGCAGCAATAACTTTTTTTTTTTTTAAACCCTTATTTGTTTTCTCAGGCTAGCAGAGAAACCTAAAAAGTCCACTGTTGGTTAAACTCAATGAATGTTTTGGAGCACAGAAGCCAGACCCAAATCTCTTCAGGGTCATAGGGGTCAAGCAGAATTGACTTTACTAATGCTCAAGGAAGGAGCACCTACTCTACAAAATGGTGCCTGTTCTCCTAGTGCATTAAGGGAACTAATTACCCTCTTAACTCCTTTTCCCGAATTTGGAGTGCAATGCATAGATGAAACAAGGTACATAAAAGATATTCTCTCTACTATAGGATTTGATTTCATAATAAAATTTGGAGAAGACCTCATTTTATTTGTCCTTGACTGTTACCCTTGTCACACTCTACTCCATACCACATCCACCAGAGTACTTTCAACAAATGTTTCAAACATAAACAGAACACCCGAAAGTATGTGCTAAAGAGAGTGCATTTGAATGTGGTCCATTATTTAGCAATAATGAGCTTCCAACCCTGTTTATTTTTCTATTATCTGCTTTGGCCATTTTTGTTTGTTTGTTTTTGTTTTGGGTTCTAAAGCAGAAATTAGTCATTCTACTTGTCTTTTCTTTGGAAAAATTAAATATGTGTGTATGTGTATATATATATATATATATATATATATATATATATATATATATAACTATATATATATACCTATGTTTATTAATTTACTTATTCATCATTTATTTAATACAAGGGGAAACACATTTCATCTGTAATGGGCCAGATAGTAAATAAATAAATAAATAAATATTTTAGGTTTTGCAAGTATGTAAATAAATGGAACTGGCTGTGATCCAATAAAATCTTATTAAAAAAAAAAAAACACAAACAAACAGAAAGGGGCCTGTTGCTTGCAGACCCCCAATTTAACACAATGATTAGCTACCTATGTTCTCCTTACTATGCTAGTTTCTGGGGTACACAAATGAATAGAACTTTGTTCCTGCATCAAAATACTAACAGGTTAATAGTTCTAGAAATAACGCCGGCTTTTGACCAAGTCACTTTTAGTGTCCATGCATCTCTCTGCTGTTCTTTTACATGCCAGCATCTCAAGCTCTGTGCTGCCCACTCTCAGGTGCCATCCAGAGTGTCTTGGTACTACATAAATTCTCTTCCTTCTTTGCCTATCACAACTTGCTGGCTCTTCGCACATTGTCTTCAACCAGCCAGAGGACATAGTAAAATAATGTACATCAAAGAGTGAATCACTGACAGTAGCATAATTTGTTCATCTTCCAGGAGTACTTACATATTAAAAGAGAATATTTTAAATTCACAGACATCTACTTCAACTTGTAAATTTCTTGACAGAGGGTTGGGGGAGAATTTTCTGGTTAGGGAAGTCCATGATGCCATCTAAATCCCATAGCATCAGTGATCACAAATTTCTATCTGTGATAATGGAGATAACCAAAATATATTGAGTCAGTTTCATAGCAGTCAGTATCCTAAGTGCTTTTCAGCTAAGATCTGCTTTGAGCTTCTTAATAGCCCTATAAATCAAGTGCCATTATTAGTGATGTCCATTTTATAGATGAGGAAACTGGAGCTAAGAGAGTCTAGACGATTTAGTAAAAGTATCACAACTCCTACATAAACCAGATAGTATTTGAACACTAGAAAGTATAGCCTTAATACTGTAACTTAAAGAAGCAATGCCTCTTCTAAATTGGAGAGAGTCGAGATCCATAGTAGAACCTTATAAGAGAAAGACATTAGAGATTGTTTAGTATAATCTTAGTTTAAGAACAAAGAAACTGAGGGTCAGAGAGAGGTTTGAATTTGACAAAGTAGTTGCAGACTGCTGGTATTAAAATATTGCTCTAAAAGTTGCTCGTTTTTTTTTTTTTTTTTTTTTTTAGTTTTCTTTGTATTTTAGTGCTACATGGCTTCTTGACAAAATAGCAATAAACAGACTATGAAGTATTAGAAAATGATTTCTTCTTGCTGGGAACAGTACTTTGTGTAAGACTATAATATGTGCAACTTTGCTCCTTTAAGTTTCCATTTATTATTAATCATGGATCTACTGGGAACACCTCATTGTCCCTCATCTAGTGGGTGAGTGAGTCTTCATGAAGCAAACACACCCATGGTGTTCTATTGAACGGGAAAGCAGAACAACGCATTCCGCCATTGAAACTTCACATCTAGACTCTGGGACTGATTATGTCTTCTCTGAATTTCCCAGACAGTAGTTGAAAGCCCTGACAAAACATAGTTAAGGCAAAAGATACTGTCTGTTTTATCAAGAATTTCCCAGTCAGATGTTTCAAGGAAAGCCTTTGCCTGAACAGTCTACTTTCTATACTGAATTCTAATACAGTAGAGCAATAACTATTCTGTTAAAAACAACCATAATTATAAAAACGTAAGGTCATATGATACATTCTTAGGCCGTATGTTTATTACAGGTACAATTTTAGCCTCTTGTGTTTTCTGTGGGCGTATTTTCATAATAGCTTTTTAAAATTAAGGTTGATGTTAGATGTAGAAGATCTAATTTATATATACTTGAGATATTGGAATCCGATTGTGTAAATTGTCATAAAGCTAGTGGAAACTCACAGCTCCAGTCTGCACATGATGTTGAGAGTTTATTTTCCCAGGGTCTTCTTATGAGAACTGTTCACATATAATAAGTATTAAATAGCAGAGATTTACCAACTCCACTGCTGGTTTCATTTTTGTTTACTAAAAGCAAAACAAAACAAAAAATTTGGGGCAGAGAGAAATTATTTGTGTCTCCAATATATAAATTACAGTCAGGTCCTTTCTATATGTCAATTTAGTAAAGCCAGAGCAGAGAAAAATCATAAATTCTTGCTATAAGAAGTGTACAGAGCAAAGATAGCTCTGGTTAGCTTCCCATACAGAGGGTCAGGTAACTGTGAGCAGTACTAAATTGACAAGGCAACAAGGAGAATGAATATTCTGGAAGTGCAGAATACAGTGGCAAAAACTAGGGTGATGCTAAACTGATCCAGCAAGAACAATAAACACATTGTTATTTATACTCTACTCCCATCTATATTTTGATTTATTGAGATTTTTTTCATCCCATCCACTTTTTGATTCATTGCGATTCTAAGGCAAGCCATTACTTTTTTTTGTTGTAGTTCAGCAAATAGATTGTCAACTCATTTATTTCTCTTGATTTTTATAGAAGAAGAAATCAAGAATCAGAAAAGATAAGTGCTCAGAATTACATTGTTATTAAGTGGTGTGCCTGGAATGTGGACCCAGGTCTTCTCAGTCCAACCCAGATACTCTTTTTACTCTATTAGGCTGCTATTTATGGTAGGGGATGTGGCCCAGGTAAGGCTGAGAGGGTGATGGTTTTTGTGGTAGAAAAGGAAGAAAAGGAAGATTCTATTTACCTCTCCTTACACATGCTTCTAAGGTTATGATTAATAGGATCATTTTGTCAGGAATAGGCTCTCCTGTTAATAATAATTTTGTTACAATTGCAGAGTTAGGTTGTCTAGGAAAGGTATAGCTACTCAGTTGTGCTGAGAAAGATCGAACCATCTGTTTTCTTTTGGTCCTGCCATCTTCGGTGGGTCAGTTGTGGCTTCATGGGGATAGGATGGCTGCTGCAGTTCCAGTTATCACAACTATGTTCAAGCATCCATCTTTTTGCTTTTAATAGAAAAAGCAGATATTTCCCCAGGGCTCGTAGAAGTCTTCCGCTTCTACCTCGTTTGTTATAGTCACGTCATATATTCACCCCAGGAGTATGGCAGCGTTTATCTCCCCTGGGGCTGAGCACATTGCCATTCCCAAACACATAAGACTCTGTTAGGCAGGAAAAGTGGAAAATGGATATTAGATAAAAAGTACACACTGTACTGTCTGAAACAGTTACTAATAGGGTGCTATCAGCCCCCATCTTATCCATCCCAGTCCAGAGCATTCATTGTCAACACTCACCCTGGTCTCACCTTGGTGATTTTGTTAAGCTTCAGGGAAATAAAAAGTAGCTGTACTTCAAAAGAAGGTGGCAGACCCTGATATACTGCATGATACCTTGGTTGCCCTCCTGTGGTGTTTTCCCCCAAAGAAAATTAAACCTGGCCTTAGAAGCTTCCCTTTGTGGAGTATAGATTCGCTGTGAAATATTATTCTATTCTATCCACTCTGTTTCCCTTAGCATTTCTTGAACATTTGTCTTTAATTATTTTATTATTTATCTAGGACTTATATAATTTCAGAAGTCATCTCTTCTTATTGATGTGTGTTATCTGGTCTTTAGCATAGCTAGATATGAGCCATCCAAATGATGGAATTCTTCTTTTCTCTCTGGGCAGAATAAGTTATTTAAAAAAGAAAGTGTCTTAGTAATTTAAGTTGTTGTTTCTAAAACTAAGGCTGACAGCATAAAGTCATTCCAGATTTAGGCCCTTTCATGACTGGCTTTTCTTGCATTGAGAAATGAATATTTAATGGTTATCCTATAATGGCATAAATATACTGTTTGAATTGAAGAGGCATCAGTGGCCTCTGCCCCCGGGAAGAAAGGAAAACTGAGTTGGCTTTTAACGGCATCCAGCTCTGTGCCAGGTGGGTCTTCCTCTGCTGTGAGAGGGGCCATTGTTTCGTGTCCCATTTTCTATGGACAACCAGCAGCTGTGAAAGCCACTCATGCTGAGTGACCAGCAGAATGACCAGAAACATCTCTGGAAGACCCGTGCTCACTGCCTTCCAAGAAAATTTACTGTGGAAGATGTTGGGAAGTTGAAAAGAACATGAGTTTTCCTTCACTTAGTTTTGTTCTGCTAAACTCTTATAACAGTCCTGTATTTTCCTCTTTAATTTAAACATACCTATTAAAACAACCTATAAAATATGAACCTATTTTCTTTAGCTTAGCCTTGTGTGTTTTCTCAGGCTGTGATAACACAGCAGGCTGCCCCCCGTTTATCTCCTGCTTAGGTAAGCGGGCACCACTGGGAGTACTGGGTCTCAGGACACTGTCCTCATTTGTTTGGCCTCAGCTTAGATACTTCTTGCTTTCCAGAACCACTCACCGACCCTTACTTGATTGATCCTTCTGGATATCCCATCACCTACTTTAATTTTTCTTAGAACTCTTAACTCTATCACATTTTCTGGTGGAGCTATTTATTGTGAGGATGTGTCTCGCTCACTGTTCTATCCTCAGGGCCTAGCTATGTGCCTTTATCCAGTGAGAAGTAAGTACATATTTTTGGATTGAAATTGATTTTGTGAGAGTAGCTGAGTATGCAGGATTCGCTTCAGGACAAAAAGAAGGAATAAGGAAGCTTCTGAGGGCAGTTATTAGCTAAGTGGGAAAAAGGATGCAAATTCCTTGGTTCTCGGTTTTCTCTCTATTATTTTGAGATGCCATCATACATATTGGCTTTTGTTATTTATTTTATTCCATTTAAAAGTAAAATATAACATTTGCATTTGAACTATTTAAGCATGTTCTGCCAAGCCACAATAGAGACTTGGTTTACAAGAGTGACTAAGGTATTAAAACTCTACTAATTTGCCTCCCCGATTTTACCAGTTACCTCTGGTTAACAGAATAGAGAGGAATAATTTCATTCCTCTCATTTATGCTTCATGAGAGAGGAAAGAGAAATAGCAGCAGTCTCCTAACTAGAGACCTCATTATCCACTTGTCCTCTTTGTTGGACATGAAACCAGCCTCGTGAGATTAGATTCACCACTGATGACTTAGATAACAAATCTGGAGGTCCGCTTATTCTAAGGGAAGAAAAAAATCCAAATCAAAGCTGAACAGATATCTTTCACAGGGGCTATGAATTTTTTGATCAGTAAAATTTGGCAACAGGACTTCCAAGGTCAAGGCCTCTTATTTCAATGAGATGGGATATGATTGCTTAATAGTTAAAACTGGGAGCCAAAAAGCCAGGGTGTAATCCCAGACCCACCACTTACTAGCTAGATGATGTTGGGCAAATTATCTGAACTCTCCATGTTCCTCATCTGAAAAATGGGGATGATAATTGTATCTACATCATAGGATTGTTATGAGGATTAAATTTGTTAATATTTGTAAAGCTCTTAGAATAATACTAGCAAATAGTGTACATGTTTGCTAATAAATTAGCAGCAAGAATAAGCAAGGGCTTCAGGACTGATGATACATACCAATAGAGAAACTGTAGTCATAGAATCTACCAGGTAGAGTTGAGAGTCAGACAAAAGTAACCGAGCAGACCAATGGAAATCTTGAGGGAATGGTCTCAATGATGGATGGTTGAGAGGCAGATCAACAACTGGGGCTGGGCATCCTGCAAGCCTGGAAATAGGAAGGCCTTTGTGAAGTCGCTGATGCCAAGAGATTCACATTTCCTAAAAAAAAATGTGCTCTTTTTGAGATGGTAAGATTGCCTGTGTTCTGCATGACATTTTCTGAGCTGTGCTTCCCTTCTGCACTTTTCATCACCTACACCACTTCGAGGCATTTTCCAGGTTTTAGTAACCTCCCTTGGCAAGAGAAATGTAGCTCAGGCTCTCAGCAGTGGTCCACACCACACAGATGATATGCGTCCAGGAAGATCAATTACATTTCCCAAGGTTCTTTTCACTGGCCGCGGTGTTGTGTGGATGGCATTGTACGTATTCATCCTTAGAACCTGGCTGGTTGAAGGTTCAGTAAAAATAATAAGAAGTTCAAAGATAAACTTGGCTGTGTATATTCTTTTCATTTTATAAAGTGCCTAAATAGTAAGTACACTGGCAAGATTTAGACTGTGTAATAAATGCAATGAAATTGACCATTACTTGCATAATTGAAAATTATAAATATTTTAAATAGTAAAATTATGAAAACAATCTTTATTGATCGTCTTAAATGTCTTAAATCTGTAAATAGTGGGGGAGTCATAGGGATGGCTGGATATGAAATGTTTCCTGTCATATCTTCGAGATCAAACATTTTTCCTGGATATTTCAATAGGCTTAAAAATTGAAAAGAGTGAATATCCTAGCAGTCATGAGGAGGAAAGCCCAGAAGAGTGACTACATGGTAGTCCTTCTGGGATGATGTATTTAGGAAATAGAAAAGCAAAGGAAAAAAAAGAAAGAAATACAAAAATAAAACTAATTTGACGCTATATATATGTCCTTCCCCATTGCTGTAAATCCTTTTTTCCCACAAGGGGTATAATTTGATGTGATTGAGTAGGGCTTTGTGCTTTAATTAGGCATCTTAGGCCTTGAAAATTGAGACTAATTTCCTGTGTGTATGAGAAGCATGAGATAGCTAAATATTACAAGAGAAATACAAGAGTAATATAAACTAATATCCCAAGGCAGGTCCTCTTAATAGATTTGCAATGCTTGCACATAAAGGCAAAAAAAAGAAATAGTATTTGTTCTAATTTTTTTTTTATAATTCAGTCTTAAATATTTTTGCATATCTAAGTGTGTGTTTGTGTGTTGTGTGTGTGTGTGTGTATGTGCATGTGTTATAACTATGGCAGACTCTGTTAGTTTTAGATGTAATACACACTTTTACTTATTTATTAATAATAAATCCAGTTTTGTTTGGATGGCGATGTACCCAGCTATTAAAAAAACAAAAAACAAAAAAAAACTGAAACAAAACGTGTTTCCCAGACTCCTATGTAGCCAGGTCTGGTTGTGTATCATGTTTGGGGCCAATGAATTCTAAGTGAAAATTTGCCGGGAATTTCTAGCAAATTTTTGTTTCTTAATGTGTACAATGTGTACAATGCCCAGCTTCTTTGTCCCTTCTGTCTTTTTGTTTGGAAATCAGCCCATGGGGCTGGTGGTGGAGACTATTAGGATGGAAGTCCTAATAAGTCCTAATAAGGATGGAAGTCCACCCTAAAGATGGCAGATAAGAAAAAGAACAATCCCAGAGTGCTGATAAATTTGTGGAACTATGTCTTCACCTCCTATGGGAGAAACAAAAACTCATATTTATTTAAGTAACTCATATTAACTATTATATCAATAATAGAATATATGCAATAATAGAACAAAAGTGTGAATAAGAGTGATTCTCATTAATTTTGTACCCACTGCCATGTCTCAGATTTGATACCTATTGTGTGGACATAACTATTTGGAAATTTACAAGGAGCTCCAACCCTCACAATTATACAATATTTCCATTTTTACAGTGCTTGAAAGTGTAGCAGATTCACCGTAGATAACCCATTTTTAGAATAATTGTAGTATTGTTTGCTTGTTTTTGGGGTGGAAACATCTTGATAAAAATTTATTGACAAGATTTTGATTTTATACAAAATACATTTAACTTACTTATTTGATTTGATCATTCCTCAATATCCTATTTATTCAGTATTCTGTGTCTTAGTTAAAGGGAATGTAATTGGCAAGATTGTTTTTAATGTACTGTGTAGCTAAGAGGACACATTTTAAAGCAAACTGTAATTAATAAACCAACAGATGCTCATTGCTTAAGAAATTGTACTAAAAAGCAAGATGTGTGTGACAATTACAGCAGGATCAGGCATGCAGGTGCGATTTATTTTCTTACCTAGTCCAGTCTCTGGGCCAATAGGGGAAGTTGATCTCTCCTGGATATTTCAGAGAACTACTACTTGACTTGTTTGTAAAAATCCTGTGTCTTTGAGATGTATATGTCCTCTGTTATTTATTGACCTTCTGTATACTCAAGTTTACTGACCAAAGGCTTTGGCATCTAAGATGTGCAATCTTCCTCTCTATTCAGGCCTAATACCACATATCTGGGTATCAAGCCCCATCAGTTTGGCACATAAAATTAACCATCTCAAGGAACGAAAGTGAAGATGCTGGCAGGTAGATAGACATGATTGAGAATCTGTAGGCTTCTTTATATCTCTGCTCAACTATCACCTCAGAGAAGGTACCTCTATCTTTTGTTCTAAATTTTTTGTTCTAATTTTTTTTTTAAATTTTTATAATTCCACCCCCTGTCACACATATATCTCTATTACCCTCACCTGAGCTATCACCATCTCTCATCTGGAGTGCAGCACGGGCCCCCAGTGGTCTCCCTGAGTGCATATTGCCCCCATATCATCCAGTCCCTCCACTGTAGAGAAAAGGATACTTTCTTACACACACACACACACACACACACACACACACGATTACATTATAGCCTGCTTAAAAACTTTAATATTTTCCATTTTACTTAGGTAAAACTGGACTTCTCAACATGGCCTTTAAGACTCTTTAATGCCTGGTCTCTGCTGACCTCTATAATTTCATCTGTCCATGTCCTCCAGAGATGCTCTGCAAGTTTTATGCTTTGAATGCTCCATTTCGCCTCCTATCATAAGACCTCTACACCTTAGTATATGCTGTAACATGTGCCTGGGATATTCTCTCTTCGTTTCTTTACCTTGGTGACTCTGCCTCTTTGTTCATATCTCAGCTAACTGTCTACTCACAGTCTCTCACGATACCCAACACATCTTCTTTATAGCACTCATCACAGTTGCAGTCTTGTGCTCACCTATGTGACCCTTCCGTTAACGTCCATTTCTTGCCCACAGCAGCAGTCTGACCCTGGGGCTCATCACAGTGCCTGACACACAGAAGGTGCTCACAAAAGTTTTTTAAGTGACTGAGTTTATAAGTTGTGAATATCAGGATTACTACTTATGTTATAATAAGAAATACAGATTAAAATATACTGAAGTAAATTAGTGACACAGATAATAAATGTTATGTGTTCCAAAGACAGAGAAAGGTTAATGTGAGCTATTGAAATCTGGCAGAGGAAGGACATAGGAGCAATCTTGCAAGATGAGTGATGTTTAGAAGTAGTGCTCTGTCTTGGTTAAGGACAAAGATGCTAAAGTTTGACACTTGAATCCCAGCTGAACCACTCAGTGTTTGCATAACCCTGGAAAGGTGCTTCATTGTCTCTAAAATCCAGTCCCTTTATCTACAAAAAAATGAGAATAATATTAATGCTAGGTCACATTAACTGGGCACTTATTATGAACCAGAGAGTGTGCTCAGAGCAGTGGGTGGATTTTGCCATGCAGTCCAAACCCATGATATAGGTGCTCTTCTTATTCCTACTTTGCCAGTAAGAAAATAGAAGCTCATACATTTGAAATGACTCGCGCTAGGTCATACGTCTTCATTGCGCCAACTCAAGCGTCAGGATTAAATGAGATAATGCAAAGATCATAGCACAGTGCTTGGCACACAGGAAGTATTAGGTTGGTGCAAAAGTAATTGTGGCTTTTATAATTATTGTTAACTTTTTAAACCACAATTACTTTTGCACCAACCTAATACTCACTAAAGCATTGTTATTTTCATTTCTACCAATAAAGTGAAAAGGAAATAGTTGGACAGCAGGGCAAAGGTCCGGAGATAGTAAAACACATGATTGGCCCTAGAAAAAGGGATCAGGCCTGTCTGGCTCTTTAATGGGTCATGAGTCAAGGTAGAGTGGGCAACCTGGCTGAGAAGGATGGCAGGGAAGGTCTTTGTAAGGCTTTACAAACACTGCTACCAGGGAGGGGACAGACGTGTTTGGCACCAAATTGCTCTGCTTACTGCCCTACTTCTGCAAAAATACCAAGGTGCAGGTGGGAGTCAAGCTAGATGTGTGATTTGGGTACTATGCTGTGTCCTCAGTGGTGCTGCTATTTGCTTACAGGAGTTTCCTTCTTCCTAGTCAATAAGAGTCAGGGTTTGACTTCATATATATATATATATATATATATATATATATATATATATATATATATATAAAGTAATTCATCCTTACTCCCCCCTCCCCCCAAAAAATAGAGGATTAGGGAACTTAGCAGTGTCCTAAGACATTTTCAACTGAAAGCCCCTTAACTCATTAATTCTGCCCCTCTCCCCCAGGTTCTTAACTCTGAATCTTGCCTGATAGAAAGCGATAATTCATTTGATTTTGCCCAAAGGTTGATCTGAGAAGCAATGCCAGTCACTCACTTGCCAAAAATTAGTTGCCATTAACCAAGAGTTTGCCACAAGCTGCCCTAGGGAAGACTTGTTTCCAAGGCTGGTGACAAGAGTCACCTGAAGGACCTATTGACTTTAAGGGGGAATTTGGAAGATGCCATAGAGAAGGACCCAAATGTGGATTAGAACCCCACATGGGAACCCAGAACATGCTCAGTACGGACCCAGAGACAAACCTGCTTCTATTCTTGAATTTGGAGTATTAGCTAAGATTTTACTCAAGATTCTTTAGGTAACGCAGATTCTGTGGAAGCATCTTGGAAATATTTACAGAAAGTCTTATTTGAGAAAGCAGTGGCACCTTAAATAAACAACAAACAAATATAAACCTCACCACTGAACCTAAAGGCAAGAAGATAGGAGAATAACATTCACCTCAGATTCCTTCTGCCTGTGCTTTTCCTGTCTCCCACAGCTTCAACAGTGCTTGGGGCTATGCTTTTCCTGCTGAGGAACCACAGATGCTACCTGACTGATTCAAAGATATCTAAAGGCTGTTAACAGGACATTAAAAGCTAGAAAATTGGGAATAGCTTGTTTGACATCTGTGCAGATGTGCAAAAAAAGATAAGGGACAACAGTGCATGTCCTGGAGGAATGGGATCTGACAGTTTGCTGCAGCTGTCTAGGACAGACCATGAGACATTTCTATTCTTGGGAATGTTTGCAAGAAGGGTCCAAGGAGCCTGGGATGGGTGTTTTGCTCTTATTCCATTGAAGGCTCTTTATATAATAATAAAAATATTAATTAATGATTATATATATATATATATGTATATATATATATATATATATATATATATATATATATATATATATATATCATTATTATTCTATAGAAATTCTTCTATTACTTTTCCCATTCCACAGAACAGTGGGGTAGATGCCTTGTTTATAAGGATTCTTAATAACATGACATCTGAGTTGCTGTAGTCTTGCCAAAAGGAACAACATGGTGCAACCATTGTTCAAACTTCTTTTCTACAATTGAGCATCTTTTATTGATAGCTGGGTTTGTAGATGTTTGGATGTCCTTAGAGTTAAGAAAGATGTTTTTCCTCCACCACCAGATTTATGAAAAGAGATAATCTAATCTTTCTTATATTATATTCTACTCAATTAATTGGTGTTTGCCCCAAAAAAGTGTCTTAGTGAAATGAACTTGGAATATACTAGCTTAAATTTCTTTTTTCACTACACGCAGCATCTTTAAAATGCATCTTAGCAGTATTTTCCAAATTTATTTGAAAACTAAATACTTTTTTTCCCTCCTCTCTTTTCCTTTCATAAGAAATTAACTGTAGGCTTGTTAAAATGCAGATCCCTGGGCTCCACACCCAGAGATTTTGGGAAAGTGTTTTGGGGAGAAAAACAGGACTCTGCCTTTTAAATCAGTCCTCAAGGTAATTGTGATACAGAGTTCTGTGAACCACGTTTGAAAACACTAACCAGAGCAAAGTACCCCTTAGTGAGAGGAGAGAAGAGACAAGAAGGAGTCATAGGTAGTAGTCTCTAGGAACAAACAAATATTCTTTCTTGGAGTTTAGAAAAAACACTTTGCAATGAAATGTCATCAAATTGGTGGCGTGAGGTGAGCCTCTGTAAATCTCCCCTAAAATTTACAACTAATCGAACAACAATAACTCCACAAAGAACTCTCTGCACAGCGAACAGGCAAGACGAAGAGGCCCACTACTGAATTCACCTAAAGGTGGGAGAATCGCATGAGCGGGGGAGGAGGGAAGGGAGAAGTGCTGGGACGTAGCCATGCGGGCGCAGGAAGCAGACCTAGCTCAGTGCTCCGAGCTTGCTGCATCCCAGAACTACTGCAGCTGCAGGAGAGGGAAGAACTCGGACTGCTAGGGCTCCGCTTAAAGCCCACAGGGCTGAGGGGGCAGCATATAACATGGCTGAACCCAACACTCACGGCAGAGACCTCGGAGAAAAGACTGAGGGAAGAAGGCTGAAAATGGTGGTTAAAGCCCTCACTGCCAAGCAGAGAATGGAAGCCTTAGGCACTGAGGCTGCTGTACCCTACCTACCCCCCCAGAGCTCACCCCACCAAACCTGCCCAGTGCTAGAAGTGGAACAGGAGCAGTGTCAGATCAAAAGAACAGAAAATTTGCTGTTCTGAGAACTGTGGACCACAGACACAGATTCGCAGCCCAACTAGTTCCGGCAAAGGGGAGGGAGCTGTAGAAGCAAGACTGGCTGTAGTGGTGGTCGCCGCCATTGCTCTGGGCCACCTCTCCCAACTCACCCCGCCCCTGGCCCCACCTATCTGGGCAGATCCCTGCAGGAGTAAACAGAACTGCTGAAACATATGGGCTCTGAATCTGGTGCAGGAAGAGCTTTGGAAATTCAAAAGCTCTCCGCATCCCCACAAGGACACTGTGCACTGTGACCCAGGCGAACTATTGACAGAGGAGAAGCCCGTTTCCCAGGGAATCACCCCATTGTGTGAGAAGCTGGAATAGTGCAGAGAAAACATAGCACTACTGTGTGAGAGAGAAAAAAAAAAAAAAGGCTGCAGTCGGAGAGAAAATAAAACATTCTACCAACAAGTACTGGAAAACAAAAGAAAGACCTCTTCCTATCAACCTGTTGCAGAAGCCACTCCTGTAGATTTCTAGAAAGAGAAATAATAAATCAGTAATTGCCATGAATAACCAAGGCAACAAAACAGCTCTGAAAGAAAGTGAAGAATCTCCAGCAAAGGAACTTAAACATATGGAAATATGTGACTAAAATGACAGAGAATTCAAGATTGCAGTTCTGAAAAAACTCAACGAGATGCAAGAAAACACGGAAAGGCAATTTAATGAACTCAGAAACGCAATCAAAGAACAACATGAGCATTTTATGAAAGAGATTGGAATTTTAAAAAAGAACCAAATGGAATTTCTGGAGATTAAGAACTCAGTAGAAGAAATTAAGAATGAAATAACTAGCTTAGGTAGTAGAGTTGACCAGATGGAGGAAAGAATAAGTGAGATCGAAGATAGAAACCTGGAAATGACACAGATGGAAGAAGAAAGAGACTTGAGAAACAAAAAAGGGAAAGAAACAATGGAGGCACAGCCTTACCAGAAAACTAAAGATAGAATGACAGGAAATACTCACGTATTAAAAGAATTGAAAGAACTCTACAAGAACTTTCTGATTCAATCAGAAAGAGCAATATAAGAATAATGGGCATACAAGAAGGAGAGAAAGAGAGAAGGGGACAGAGAATATATTCAAACAAATTATTGATGAGAACTTCCCAAACTTGTGGGCAGAACTGGATCCTCGAATCGAAGGAGCAAATAGAAAACCTAATTACCTCAACCCCAACAGGCCTTTTACAAGGCACATTGTATTGAAGCTGTCTAAAATCAACAACAAAGAAGGAATCTTCAAGGCGGCCAGGGAAAAGAAGAAGGTAACCTACAAAGGAAAGCCCATTAGATTATCATCAGATTTTTTAGCAGCAACTCTACAAGCCAGGAGGGAGTGGAACAAAATATTCAAACTATTGAAAGAGAGCCAAGAATAATATATCCAGCAAAGGTATCCTTTAGATATGAAGGAGGAATAAAGACCTTTGCAGACTTACAGAAGCTCAGGGAATTTTCTAATACACAACCTACACTACAAGCAATACTAAAGAGGGTATTCGACCAACATCAACAGGGACAATTTGTGGCAACATAAAAAGGGGGAGAGTAAAGGTCTGAACCGGAATATGGAAATGGAGAAAGTAAGCGTGATGAAGAAAATGGAATACTCTAAATATCAAACTTTATTTCACATAAACTTAAGGGTAACCATCAAAAAAATTCAGAACTGTAATATGTACTGTAATAAAAGAAGAAACAGAGGGAAACATCATAGAATACAACTACACAAAATAATAGACAACAACAAATAATAATCACCCTAAATGTAAATGGACTGAACTCACCAATAAAAAGCCACAGAGTAGCAGATTAGATCAGAAAACTAAACCCAGCCATATACAGTCTCCAAGAGACACATATCAGCTACAAGGGCAAGCATAGACTCAAAGTGAAAGGGTGTTAATTGACACTCCAATCAAATGATACCCAGACAAACTCAGGTGTAGCCATAATGATATCAGATGAAACAGACTCCAGGGTGAAAAATGTAACAAGAGACAAAGATGGACATTTCATAATGGTAAAGGGGACTATACAACAAGAAGACATAACAGTCATCAATATTTATGCCCCTAATCAGGGAGCACCAAAATATACGAAGCAACTACTAACAGAACTAAAGGGAGAAATTGACCAAAACACAGTTATACTAGGGTACTTAAATACATCTTTGACAGCTATGGATAAATCATCCAAACAGAAAATAAATAACGAAATAGCAGCCCTAAACGACACATTAGATGAAATGGACATCATTGACATATATAGAGCACTTCATCCTAAAACATCAAACTATAAATTATTTTCGAGAGTACATGGAATGTTATCAAGGATAGACCATATATTGGGACATAAAATCAGCCTCAGCACATTTAAGAAGGTTGAAATCATACCAAGCATATTCTCTGATCACAAGGCTTTCAAATTTGATATCAACTGCAAAAGAAAGCAAGAAAAAACACAAATACATGAAGATTAAACAACATACTTTTAAAGAACGACTGGGTCAAAGAAGAAATTAGAGGAGAGATCAAAAGACACATAGAAACAAATGACAATGAAAATACATCCTAATAAAATTTTTGGGATGCAGCAAAAGCAATTTTAAGAGGGAAATTTATATCATTACAGGCCTATCTCAAGAAACAAGAAAAATCCCAAATAAATAACCTCATGTTACACCATAAAGAACTAGAAAAAGAAGAACAAGTGGAACCCAAGGTCAGCAGAAGAAAGGAAATAATAAAAATCAGAGCAGAACTAAATGAAATAGAGAACAAAAAGACAATAGAAAAAATTAGTGTGACAAAGAGCTGGTTCTTTGAAAAGATTAACAAAATGGACAAACCCATGGCTAGACTCACTAAGATAAAAAGAGAGCAGACACTAATTAACAAAATCAGAAATGAAAAAGGGGACATTATCACACACCTCACAGAAATACAAAGTATCATCAAGAATACTATTAAGGACTATATGCCACCAAATTCAATAACTTAGAAGAAATGGACAAGTTCTTAGAAACATATAGCCTTCCAAGACTGACCCATGAAGAACTGGAAAATCTAAACAGACCCATCACCAGTAACAAAATTGAATCAGTCATCCAAAACCTTCCCAAAAGCAAAAGTCCTGTACCAGATGGCTTCACTAGTGAATTCTACCAAACTTTCAAACAGGATCTAATACCAATCCTGTTCAAACTCTTCCAAAATATTGAAGAAGAAACAGTACTCCCTAACTCATTTTGTGAGGCCAGCATTACCCTGATACGAAAACCTGGTAAGGATAACACAAAAAAAGAAAACTACAGACCAATATTTCTGATGAATACTGATTCAAAAATCCTAAACAAAATTCTAGCAAATCGAGTACAACAATGCATTAAAAAGATTATTCATCACGACCAAGTGTGGTTCATCCCCAGGGCACAAGGATGATTCAACAGCCACAAATCCATCAATGTGACACATCACATAAACAAAAATAAAGGACAAAAATCATATGATTATATTAATTGATGCAGAAAAAGCATTTGACAAGATACAACGTCCATTTATGATTGAAACACTTAATGAAATAGGTATAGAAGGAAAATACCTTAACATAATAAAGGCCATATACGACAAGCCCTCAGCTAGTCTCATAATTAATGGTGAAAAACTGAAGCCCTTTGCTCTACATTCAGGAACATCACAGGGCTGTCCCCTATCACCTCTGCTTTTCAACATAGTGTTGGAAGTCCTTGCCAGAGCAATCAGGCAAGAGAAAGAAATAAAATGCATCCAGATTGGGAAGGAAGAAGTTAAACTGTCACTCTTTGCAGATGACATGATGCTATATATAGAAAACCCTAAAGACTCCACCAAAAAGCTATTAGAAACAATCAACGAATACAGTTCAGTTGCTGGCCACAAAATCAAAGTACAAAAGTCCATTGCATTCCTATACACTAACAATGAAATCTCAGAAAAATAAATACAAAAAGCAATTCCCTTTGTGATTGCAGCAAAAAGAATAAAATACCTAGGAATAAACTTAACCAAGGATGTGAAGGACCTATATGCTGAAAACTACAAGACATTTTTGAAAGAAATTGAAGAAGACACAAAGCAATGGAAAGACATTCCGTGCTCATGGATTGGAAGAATCAACATAGTTAAAATGACTATATTACCCAAAGCAATATACAGATTTAATGCAATCCCCATCAAAATCCCAATGGCATTTTTTAAAGAAATAGAACAAAAAATCATCAGATTTGTTTGGAACCACAAAATACCCCAAATAGCCAAAGCAATCTTAAGAAAAAAGAACATTGCTGGAGTTATTGCACTCCCTGGCTTTAGCTTGTACTATAGGGCTACAATAATCAAAACAGCATGGTATTGGTAGAAAAACAGACACATAGACCAATGGAATAGAATTGAGAACCCAGAAATTAAACCACATAAATATGGACAGATAATTTTTGACAAAGAAGCTAAAAACATACAATGGAGGAAAGACAGCCTCTTCAATAAATGGTGCTGGGAGAATTGGATAGCCATGTGCAAAAGAATGAAATTGGACTGCTGTCTATCACCATGTACCAAAATTAATTCAAAATGGATCAAAGACTTAGGCATAAGATCTGCCACAATAAACTGCATAGAAGAAAACATAGGTACTAAACTTATGGACCTTGGGTTCAAGGGCATTTTATGAATTTGACTCCAAACGCAATGGAAGTAAAAGCTAAAATAAACGAATGGGACTATATGAAACCGAAAAGCTTACGCACAGCAAAAGAAACCATCGACAAAATAAAGAGGCAACCGACTGAATGGGAGAAGATTTTTGCAAACAGTGCCTCCGATAAGGGGCTAATATCCAAAATATACAAAGAACTCATGAAACTCAACAACAACAACAAAATAAAATAACCCAATTGAAAAATGGGCAGAGGACCTGAAGAGACATTTCTCCAAATAGGACATACAAATGGCAAATAGACATATGAAAAAATGCTCAACATCACTAGTCAGCAGAGAAATGGAAATAAAAACCACAATGGATATCACCTCACCCCAGTCAGAATGGCTGTCATCAACAAGACAAATAGTAACAAGTGTTGGAAAGGCTGTGGAGAAAAAGGAACCCTTACACACTGTTGGTGGGAATGCAGACTGGTGAAGCCATTATGGAAGGCAGTGTGAAGGTTCCTCAAAAATTACGAATAGAATTACCATATGACCCAGCAATCCCTCTCCTGGGTATCTACCCCAAAAATTTGAGAACATTTATACAATAAGACATGTGTGTTCCAATGATCATTGCAGTTTTGTTTACGGTGGCCAAGACATGGAAACAACCAAAATGTCCTTCAATAGATGAATGGATAAAGAAGTTGTGGTATATATACACAATGGAATACTATTCGGCAGTCAGAATAGATGATATAGGAACATTTGTGACAACATGGATGGATCTTGAGAGTATAATTCTAAGCGAAATAAGTCAGACAGAAAAAGCAGAGAACCCTATGATTTCACTGATTTGTGGTATATAAACCAAAAACAACAAAAGAACAAGACAAACAAATGAGAAATAAAAACTCATAGACACAGACAATAGTTTATTTGTTACCAGAGGGTAAGAGGGTGGGGGGACAGAGATGAGGGTAGGGGGAATGAAATATATGGTGATGGAAGGAGAACTGACTCTGGGTTGTGAACACACAATGGGATTAATAGATGATGTGGGAATCCGGATCAAAATGGCGGCGTGAGGTGAGCCTCTGTAAAGCTCTCCTGGAATTTACAACTAATTGGACAACAATAACTCCACAAAACACTCCCTGCACAGCAGACAGGCAAGACGAAGAGGTCCACTACTGAATTCACCTCCAGGTGGGTGAATCGCGCGAGCGGGGGAGGAGGGAAGGGAGAAGTGCGGGACGGAGCCCCGCGGGCGCAGGACAAAGACCTAGCTCAGTGCTCCGAGCTCGCTGCATCCCGGAACTACCGCAGCTGCGGGAAAGGGAAGGACTCGGACTGCTAGGGCTCCGCTTACGGCCCACAGGGCTGAGGGGGCAGCATATAGCACAGCTGAACCCAACGTTCACGGCAGACCTCGGAGAAAAGACTGAGGGAAGAAGGCTGAAAACTGTGATTAAGCCCTCACTGCCGAGCGGAGAACGGAAGCCTTAGGCACTGAGACTAGCCGCCCCTCCCTACCCTCCCAGAGCTCGCCCCACCCCCACCTGCCCGGTGCTAGAAGCGATAAACTAGCAGTGTCAGATCACAAGGACAGGATCTTTGCTGTTCTGAGAACTGTGGACTGCAGAAACAGATTCGCAGACCAACTAGTTATGGCAAAGGGGAGGGAGCTGTGGAAGCAGGACCGGCTGTGGTGGTGGTCGCCGCCATTGCTCTGGGCCACCTCTCACAACTCACCCCGCCCCTGGCCCCACCTATCTGGGCGGATCCCTGCAGGAGTAAACAGAACTGCTGAAACATACGGGCTCTGAATCGGGTGCAGAAAGAGCTTTGGAACTTCAAAAGCTCTCCGCACCCCCACAGGGACGTGACGCCCTATGACCCAGGTGAACTGTTAACAGAGGAGAGGCCCGTCTCCCAGGGAATCCCCCCATCGTGTGAGAAGCTGGAAAAGTGCAGAGAAAATATAGCACTACTGTGTCAGAGAGACCTCTTCCTATCAACCTGTTGAATAAACCACTCCTGTAGATGTCTAGGAAGAGAAATAATAAATCAGTAATTGCCATGAATAACCAAGGCAACAAGACAGCTCAAAAAGAAAGTGAAAAGTCTCCAGAAAAGGAACTTAGAGATATGGAAATATGTGACTTAAATGATAGAGAATTCAAGATTACAGTTCTGAAAAACCTCAAAGAGATGCAAGAAAACACAGAAAGGCAATTTAATGAACTGAGAAACGCAATCAAAGAACAACATGAGCATTTTACGAAAGAGATTGAAATTTTAAAAAAGAACCAAATGGAATTTCTGGAGATTAAGAACTCAATAGAAGAAATTAAGAATGAAATAACCAGCTTAGGTAGTAGAGTTGACCAGATGGAAGAAAGAATCAGTGACATCGAAGATAGAAACCTGGAAATTACACAGATGGAAGAAGAAAGAGACTTGAGACTTAAAAGAAACGAAAGAACTCTACAAGAACTTTCTGACTCCATCAGAAAGAGCAATATAAGAATAATGGGCATACCAGAAGGAGAAGAAAGAGAGAAGGGAACAGAGAATATACTCAAAGAAATTGTCAATGAGAACTTCCCAAATTTGTGGACAGAACTGGATCCTCGAATCCAAGAAGCAAATAGAACACCTAATTACCTCAATCCCAACAGGCCTTCTCCAAGACACATTGTATTCAAGCTGTCTAAAATTAACTCCAAAGAAAGAATCCTCAAGGCAGCCAGGGAAAAGAAGACGGTAACCTACAAAGGAAAGCCCATTAGATTATCATCCGATTTTTCAGCAGAAACTCTACAAGCCAGGAGGGAGTGGAACCAAATATTCAAACTATTGAAAGAGAGAAATCATGAGCCAAGAATAATATATCCAGCGAAGATATCCTTTAGATATGAAGGAGGAATAAAGACCTTTCCAGACATACAGAAGCTGAGGGAATTTTCTAATACACGACCTGCACTACAAGAAATACTAAAGGAGGCTATTAGACCACCATCAACAGGGACAATTTGTGGCAACCGAAACATAAAAAGGGGGAGCGTAAAGGCCTGAACCGGAATATGGGAATGGAGAAAGTAAGCGGGCTGAAGAAAATGGAATACTCTAAATATCAAACTTACTTTTACATAATCTTAAGGGTAACCACTCAAAAAAATTCCAGAACTGAAATATATATTGTAATAAAAGAAGAAACAGAGGGAAACATCATAGAATACCACCACACAGAAATAATCGACAACAACAAAGAGGCAAAGAAACAATGGAGACACAGCCTTACCAGAAAACTAAAGCTAGAATGACAGGAAATCCTCACGTATCAATAATCACCCTAAATGTAAATGGACTGAACTCACCAATAAAAAGGCACAGAGTAGCAGATTGGATCAAAAAACTAAACCCAACCATATGCTGTCTCCAAGAGACACATCTCAGCTACAAGGACAAGCATAGACTCAAAGTGAAAGGGTGGAAACTGGCACTCCAAGCAAATGGTACCCAGAGAAAATCAGGTGTAGCCATAATGATATCAGATGAAACAGACTTCAGGGTGAAAAAGATAACAAGAGACAAAGATGGACATTTCATAATGGTAAAGGGGACTATACAACAAGAAGACATAACAGTCATCAATATTTATGCCCCCAATCAGGGAGCACCAAAATACACCAAGCAACTACTAACAGAACTAAAGGGAGAAATTGACCAAAACACAATTATACTAGGGGACTTCAATACATCATTGACAGCTATGGATAGATCATCCAAACAGAAAATAAATAACGAAATTGCAGCCCTAAATGACACATTAAATGAAATGGACATCATTGACATATATAGAGCACTTCATCCTAAAACATCAGATTATACATTCTTTTCGAGTGTACATGGAACATTCTCAAGGATAGACCATATATTGGGACATAAAAGCAGCCTCAGCAAATTTAAGAAGATTGAAATCATACCAAGCATATTCTCTGATCACAAGGCTTTGAAATTGGATATCAACTGCGAAAAGAAAGCAAAAAGAAACACAAATACATGGAGATTAAACAACATACTTTTAAAGAACGACTGGGTCAAAGAAGAAATTAGAGGAGAGATCAAAAGATATATAGAAACAAATGACAATGAAAATACATCCTACCAAAATTTTTGGGATGCGGCGAAAGCAGTTATAAGAGGGAAATTTATATCATTACAGGCCTATCTCAAGAAACAAGAAAAATCCCAAATAAACAACCTCATGTTACACCTCAAAGAACTAGAAAAAGAAGAACAAGTGAAACCCAAAGTCAGCAGAAGAAAGGAAATAACAAAAATCAGAGCAGAGCTAAATGAAATAGAGAACAAAAAGACAATAGAAAAAATTAATGTGACAAAGAGCTGGTTCTTTGAAAAAATTAATAAAATCGACAAACCCTTGGCTAGACTCACTAAGATAAAAAGAGAGAAGACACTAATTAACAAAATCAGAAATGAGAAAGGGGAAGTTATCACGGACACCACAGAAATACAAAGGATCATCCAAGAATACTATGAAGGACTATATGCCACCAAATTTAATAACCTAGAAGAAATGGACAAGTTCTTAGAAACATATAGCCTTCCAAGGCTGAACCATGAAGAACTGGAAAACCTAAACAGACCGATCACCAGTAAAGACATTGAATCAGTCATCCAAAACCTTCCCAAAAGCAAAAGTCCGGGACCAGATGGCTTCACTAGTGAATTCTACCAAACCTTCAAACAGGACCTAATACCAATCCTGCTCAAACTCTTCCAAAAAATTGAAGAAGAGTCAGTACTCCCTAACTCATTTTATGAGGCCAACATTACCCTGATACCAAAACCTGGTAAGGACAACACAAAAAAAGAAAACTACAGACCTATATCTCTGATGAATACTGATGCAAAAATCCTAAACAAAATTTTAGCAAATCGAATACAACAATGCATTAAAAAGATTATTCATCATGACCAAGTGGGGTTCATCCCCGGGGCACAAGGATGGTTCAACGTCCGCAAATCCATCAATGTGATACATCACATAAACAAAATAAAGGACAAAAATCATATGATTATATCAATTGATGCAGAAAAAGCATTTGACAAGATACAACATCCATTTATGATTAAAACACTTAATAAAATAGGTATAGAAGGAAGATACCTCAACATAATAAAGGCCATCTATGACAAGCCCTCAGCTAATCTCATAATTAATGGTGAAAAACTGAAGCCCTTTGCTCTACGTTCAGGAACACGACAGGGCTGTCCCCTATCACCTCTGCTTTTCAACATAGTGTTGGAAGTCCTTGCCAGAGCCATCAGGCAAGAGAAAGAAATAAAAGGCATCCAAATTGGGAATGAAGAAGTTAAAATATCACTCTTTGCAGATGATATGATGCTATATATAGAAAACCCTAAAGACTCCACCAAAAAGCTGTTAGAAACAATCAATGAATACAGTAAAGTTGCTGGCTACAAAATCAACGTACAAAAGTCCATTGCATTCCTATATACTAACAATGAAATCTCAGAAAAAGAAATACAAAAAACAATTCCCTTTGCAATTGCAGCAAAAAGAATAAAATACCTAGGAATAAATTTAACCAAGGATGTCAAGGATTTATATGCTGAAAACTATAAGACATTTTTGAAAGAAATTGAAGATGACACAAAGAAATGGAAGGACATTCCGTGCTCATGGCTTGGAAGAATCAACATAGTTAAAATGGCCATATTACCCAAAGCAATATACAGATTTAATGCAATCCCCATCAAAATCCCAATGGAATTTTTTAAAGAAATAGAACAAAAAATCATCAGATTTGTTTGGAACCACAAAAGACCCCGAATAGCCAAAGCAATCTTAAGAAAAAAGAACAGTGCTGGAGGTATCACACTGCCTGACTTTAGCTTGTACTACAGGGCTACAATAATCAAAACAGCATGGTATTGGCGGAAAAACAGACACGTAGACCAATGGAATAGAATTGAGAACCCAGAAATAAAACCACATAAATATGGACAGATAATTTTTGACAAAGAAGCTAAAAACATACAATGGAGGAATGACAGCCTCTTCAATAAATGGTGCTGGCAGAATTGGATAGCCACGTGCAAAAGAATGAAACTGGACTGCTATCTGTCACCATGTACCAAAATTAATTCAAAATGGATCAAAGACTTAAGCATAAGACCTGACACAATAAACTGCATTGAAGAAAACATAGGTACTAAACTTATGGACCTTGGGTTCAAAGAGCATTTTATGAATTTGACTCCAAAGGCAATGGAAGTAAAAGTTAAAATAAACAAATGGGACTATATGAAACTTAAAAGTTTCTGCACAGCAAAAGAAACCATCGACAAAATAAAGAGGGTACCGACTGAATGGGAGAAGATTTTTGCAAATAGTTCCTCCGATAAGGGTCTAATATCCAAAATATACAAGGAACTCATGAAACTCAACAACAAAAAAACGAACAACCCAATTGAAAAATGGGCAGAGGACCTAAAGAGACATTTCTCTAAAGAGGACTTCCAAATGGCAAATAGACATATGAAAAAATGCTCAACATCACTAATCATCAGAGAAATGCAAATAAAAACCACAATGAGATATCACCTCACCCCAGTCAGAATGGCTATCATCAACAAGACAAATAGCAACAAGTGTTGGAGAGGCTGTGGAGAAAAAGGAACCCTCATACACTGTTGGTGGGAATGCAGACTGGTGCAGCCGCTATGGAAGGCAGTGTGGAGGTTCCTCAAGAAATTACGAATAGAATTACCATATGACCCAGCAATCGCTCTCCTGGGTATCTACCCCAAAAATATAAAAGCATTTCTCTATAGAGACACGTGTACTCCAATGTTCATTGCAGCTTTGTTTACGGTGGCCAAGACATGGAAACAACCAAAATGTCCTTCGATAGATGAATGGATAAAGAAGTTGTGGTACATATACACAATGGAATACTATTCAGCGTTAAGGAAAGATGATATAGGAACATTTCTGACAACATGGATGGATCTTGAGAATATAATGCTAAGCGAAATAAGTCAGACAGAAAAAGCAGAGAACCCTATGATTTCACTGATATGTGGTATATAAACCAAAAACAAGACAAACAAATGAGAAACAAGAACTCATAGACACAGACATAGTTTAGTGGTTACCAGAGGGTAAGGGGGGTGGGGGGAGGGAGATGAGGGTAAGGGGGATCAAATATATGGTGATGGAAGGAGAACTGACTCTGGTTGGTGAACACACAATGGGATTTATTGATGATGTAATACGGAATTGTACACCTGAAATTATGTAATTTCATTAACAATTGTCACCCCAATAAATAAATTAAAAAAAAAAAAATAGATGATGTAATACAGAATTGTACACGTGAAATCTATGTAATTTCACTGACAATTGTCACCCCAATAAGTTAAAGAAATAAAAAAATGAAAAATAATAAAACATCCCCTTTTTATGTTTTATTATGTTTTATTATTTTTCATTTATTTTTTATGTTTTATTATTTTTTTATTATTTTTATTTCTTTAATTTATTGGGGTGACAATTGTTAGTGAAATTACATAGATTTCAGGTGTACAATTCTGTATTACATCATCTATAAATCCCAGGGGGTCGGGGGTGGGTGATGAAGGCAAGGGGGATCAAATATATGGTGATGGAAGGAGAACTGACTCTGGGTGGTGAAGACACAATGAGATTTATAGATGATGTAATACAGAATTGTACACCTGAAATCTATGTAAATTTACTAACAATTGTCACCCCAATAAATTTAGTTAAATTTAAAAAATAAAAAAAACAATAATAATAAAACATAAAACCCACAAAATGAAAACAAACAAACAAACAAACAAACAAACTGAAATCCTTGTTCTATTTACAGGTGACATGTTTTATATATAGAAACTCTAAGAAAAAAAAAAAGGAAAAAACAACCCCAAAGTGAACAAAACCAAAGAAACCTATTAGAGCTAATAAATGAATTCAGCTAAGTTTCAGGATACAAGATTAATATATGAAAATCATTTTTGCTTCTACACATTAGGAATAACATTCTGAAAATGAGATATAGAAAACAATGCTAATTATAACAGCATCAAAATGAATGAATATGAATAAATTTAACCAAGAAAATGTAAGACTGGCACTAAAATCTACAAAATATTGCTAAGATAAATTAAAGACTTAATAAATGGAAAGACATATCATCTTCATTGATTGGAAGATTTAATATTGTTAAGGTGGCACTACTCTCCAAAGCAATCCACAGATTCAGTGTAATCCTATCAAAGTTCCAATTGCCTTTTTTTTTTTGCAGAACTAAAGAAGCTGATCTTAAAATTCACATGGAGTACCACAGGAATCTGAATAGCCAAAACAATCTTTTAAAAAAGAATGAAGTTGGAGGATTCACACTTCTTAATTTCAATATTTGCTGAGAATTTACAGTAATCAAGTCAGTGTGGCATAAGGATAGACATATAGGTTAATGGAATACGATTGAGAGTCCAGAAATTACATATATGAGTATATATACGAATATATATATATATATATATATATATATATATATATATATATGGACTTTGTATGTGGTCAATTAATTTTTCACAAAGGTGTAAAACAATTCGATGATGAAAGAATAGTCTTGTTAATAGAAGTTCCTGGGACTGCTGGTTTTCAGGCGCTGAGGAGAGAGAAGACTAGGAGTGACTGCTAATGAGTATGAGATGGTAGGATTTTTTGTTTGTTTGTTTGTTTTGAGTGATAAAAGTGTTATGGAATTAGATAGTGGTGATGGTTGTACAAGTTTATGAATATACTAACAACCAGTCAATTGTATACTTTAAAATGTGAATTTTTATGGCAGGTTAATTTTATATAAATAAGATAATAAAAAAATACTGATTTACCCAGTCATGGTGCTAAGTTCAGAGGAGGCAAAAACAAATAAGGCCTTGTCTCAGCCCTCAAATGTTTCATAATGCACAAAGAGAATGTGCAGTCGAATAAGCACGTCAATGTGGGGCAGCCTCTGGGAAGATCAATAGGAATATACTCCCAAATGAGATGCTGCTTAAGTTAAAAGCAAAAATTCCTAATTAAGTCTTTCTGGTTTCATCTTGTGTCAGCTTCTCATGGAATCTGAGTTCCAGCCCTATCCTAAGCCCTCTACCCTGGGACTTTGCACATGCGTTCCCTTCCTTGGAATTCTCTTTGTTGAACATGCTCTCTTACAGTTCTTGCCTAGTTAATTCCTCCTTGTCTTATACATCTTAGCTCACATGTCATTACCTCAGGGAAATCTTCCAACCCTAACCTTAATAATCAGATTAAATTGCCAACTGTACGTCTTGTCATCTTGCAATTATCCTCACCCACAACTCTTACAAGTACACTTTCACAGTGGTGTGCTTCTTTCATTTAATTGTCTTTTCCTGCCAGATTTTGAAGTTGTTGAGGGGTGGGAACCTGTCTGCTTTTTCTCACCAAAATAACGTCAGCACTCTCAGTGTCTGGCACACAGTAAGGTCTCAAGGAGCACATAACGACCGGCTGAGTAAATTAATAAGAATAGTGGGCTACTGTCTATCTGGCTACCTAAGAGCATATGGGTTAGGAATTCTGAGAAGACAGATTTGTCCCCTCTGGCCCTGAGCGGTCTATTCACCGCTGTGTCCTTCCTCCCCTCGGTTGCAATAGTTTGGTCATGTTATCCTCCCAGGAACCCAGTAAGGTAGTTTGATGTTGCAGTTGTCATTTACACTTGAATCACCTGCAATGTAATGTGAGGATAAGATGACTGAATGATTGTCACGCTTAGCACAAGTGTCCACCATTGATTTATTGGGCTGTTAGATCATGTCCAGTTTGCACACTCAAATACTTTATCATATTCTGCTGCCAGGTCTATAAATGTCAAATAGTAACAACCCTTGACCTCCTAACGCAAAGCTAAGTATGTTACCAAATGAGACTTGCTAACCTTATTTAATAAGAGAATCTTTAATATGGATTAACATATTATATTTGTTCTTTTTATTAGTCTTTAGGGAATGTCTTTTACTGGTGAAATGTTATCTTACAGAGTGATATGATCAAACTTGGTTTTATTCTTTAATTAAAAGATGAAAAGTTTTGCTTAAAGTATTTTTAAAGGTCTTCAACTTGAGCATAAATGTCAGCCATGTATCCTTTTGCACTTGTACAAACTTTACTGGTCTTACCAATTGAACTAAAAAATGAGTCTATGTAATAGCTGATGGGATATTTGTGGAGAAGACAAACAAATTGTCCAGTATAAACAAAGCCAGCATTTATTTTTAATCAATAACAGCTGAGCACAGGGAGATATAGTTAGCTCAAGGCACAGATCAAGCTCATTAAGTATCCTGGGTCTCTTATAAATCATGGGGATGTGTCAAATCTGGAATTAAACCAAACGAAAGGATGGTTCAGGATCCTTCCATTGCACAGGCATAAGCCTGTTTGGCAGAGAGACTCTTGGAGGAAGATTTAGCAAGGCTGTTTTTCCTTTTAATAACTTCTGAGCCTACACAGCTGTCAACATAGGTGATTTGCATGTTCAGAGGCCAAGGACTAGTGCCAAATGGCCTACATGTGAGTCCCGGTCCCTACACTTCCTCGCCATGTGTATGTAGCAGATGATTCAGTACCTTACCCTTGCCACTCAGGATGTTCCTAACCAGTTCCTGTACTTGCTGAAGACTTCCTGCAGTTCAGGCCTGGAGGCATTCTCTGGCTGAGAGGATGTGCTTGGCTCAGGTAAGCCAATTAGTATGGGAGTGTTTGCCAAACATGGTCTCTAAATCACCCATCAATGGAAAACTCAAGTTGTGCTATAAACAGTTCCTCAGAATGCCCCCACCAGGACTGAGCATCAATTGCCCACAGTAGTAAACATTTACTAATGTACATGATTCGGGCTTTCCTCTCCTCCTGTCTCACTTCTTCCTCATAGCACTTTCTGAAACCATCCCCCAAATAAAATACTTTTATCTAACATACTATTTTCAGGGTCTGCTTTTGGGGAACCTGACCTGAGACACTGCAACTATATGTCTTTTACTCCTGGGACAGCATTAAGGAGGTCAGAGTTGGATAGAGGCCAGAGTTGGATAGAGAAGAGAGCTAGCCTGGTGGTTAAGTGAATGTGTTCTAGAGCCCAGGCTTTGTCACTCACTAGGTATGTCGTCTTACATAAGACACTGAACCTCCCTCTGCCTCGGTTTCCTTATCCATTAAATGGGATCAATGATAATTATGGTACCTATGTTATGGGCTGAAAATTAAATAAGTAATCCACATAACACATTTGAAATACTGAATAACACATGGTAAGTGCTCAGTGAAGGTTAGCTGTGGTTATTAGAATCAAAGAACATCAGACTGGGGAAGAATTTTACAAATCAGCTAGTACGACCTCTTTATTTTCCACATGACAAAACTGAAACCCAGAGAAGCACGAAGTGGTTTCCACAGGGTCACACAGCTAATTAGTGGCAGCGAGACCCAAAGATTTTGTTCCTGCTATCCAAAAAATTCATCTTCAGAACAGTTGTTTCTCAAAATATCCCATTAAGAAAAAGGACCCAGTGTGGATATTTCAATTGGCTGGTTTTTATTTTAAATTCCTAAGCAGTGCAAGGCAGGAAATGTGTAGGAATTACATAAGATTTCAAGGATCCCATGAATTTGAAACCAGAAACGTATTTTAAGGAAAAAAAAATCAACTCTGCAATGCCGCAGGCAGAATATTCTCGGAGAATCTATGATTTAGACACAAATGCCCTCCTCTGCAGAGTCCTTTACAAACCTCAGCATAACCTCCTGGCCAGGGCAGATGACAGGTTCTGGCTGTGTAGAATGGAAATCCTTAGAGTATTTGACAGCATTTATCTGATTACAGCTCACAGCCTTGGTAGTATTTGTTAGACTACAGAGATTTGTACTAGACCAAATAAAATAAAAATGCATGTTTCCATAATAGCCCTTTGCTTTTTAAAGTCCCTCTTTTTTATCCACTGTTCCAAGCAAGCCACATCTCCTCTTACTTTTGACCTGAAACTATGAAGGGGCAATGCATGTGAAGATACCAGAAGAAGTGAATCAGATAAAAGACCTCACTAAATGAAAGTCTCCCTCCTATTCAGCCACTGAGATCAGTAGAATAAAACCACATTAAAGATGACCTCTGGCCCTTACCCTCCAGAGACGACATCTTTCAGCAGAAGCAAGTGTGTCTCTGTATAAATACACAAAACATTATGGAAAGGAAAGAGTTCTGTGGTGCCAAGACTTGTAAATATTTGTCTGAGAGTCATGTTTCTATTTATCTTTGAGTATGTCTGGCAAAGGAAATCTGGAGAGAATCTCTTAAAAGATGAAGCAAGTTGGTTTGTGAAAGTGGTGTCATTTTATCTGTTCTGCTTCAGGGAAATCCCTTTGGTCTCAGTAAATAGTTGCTACTAGTCATCAGGTCGGTAGATTTTTATTTCTTAGCTTCAATCCTAGCTACATATCTTGAACAGAATTCATTTCATCAATAAAGAGTTATTTCTAATAGCTCATTTGCTTGTTAACTAACCTAATATGAGTACACTGAGCCTCTTTTCTTCTCTACCTTTCCCCTAACTACAACTGATAAAGCTATGACAAAATCAATGTATTATTATTGCTATTGTTGTTGTTGTTGTTATTATTATTATTATTATTATTATTATTTAAAGCTTCCATGGAAGCCAATTCTGGTTGCATATAGATAAATTCTGTACAAATGGACCATCTGTGAGGATTTATACAATAAAATAACCTCTGTTCAGGACCAAATGAGTCATGATACACATCCTAAAGCTCTCACTTGTCATTTTTATGGTTAAATTAGCATGACTGAGCATCAAGCTTGCCTAAGATTTCACTTCTCTACTTCCTTGCATTTATTTTCTGTATATCAAGTTGCAGGAAGTTTTTATTTTGCAATTCATTTTTCCTCTTGAATAGTGATTATATGCAGTTCCAGGAGTCACAGTGCTGCAGTTTATAACTTTTCCAAGCAGGAGAAATAGAACGTGACAATAGAATGCAGAAATAGCATAAAAACAAGGAGATATTTGTTCATGTCTCTGGGAGAATAAAGTTGGTTTAGAATGTGTCCTTAACATGGACTCTGATATGAACACATGTACCTACTATGAGCACATGTTTGAGGCTGGGTTTCCCCAAGAGCAGACACTGTGACTAGCTGAGTACATGTAGTTGGTTTTGGAGTTGACACTGGGACCCACTGATAAATGAATGTGGAAGTAACAATGGGAATGGCAGAAAGACAATACAGGTGCAATATTGAACAGGTTGCTGCTGTGGGGAATGAGAGCTCAATACTATGAGATCCTCTGATAGACTGCATGGAGCACGTCTCAGATTTGTCCCGCTTGATATCCATCCCTGGCCAGAGAGTCACAGGATTGGGAATGAAAGGCACTGGTGTGCATGGGAACAATGAACTTCAGGGGGCCACTGATGAAACGTCAACAACATGTGCTAAACACCAATTATAGTGATAACCAGAACTGGTTCAACCAAGGAAACAAACCCAGGTGCAACCTCACAACCTGGGATTAAATTGGCTGTTAACATCTGGCCCACTGGAGATACTAATCTCCGTCTGAGTCTGTTCCTATCTTTCCTTCTCATCTTTTCTTTTTTTAAAAATTCATTCTTTCCATTTAATTTCTCTGAAAAATTTAAAATAGATACCTAAATATAATTGGGAAATAATAATGATACCTGTTGTTAGCAAGAAAAAATTCTCAGCCAACTGATATTAAGGTAACGGAAGAAAAAGTTTCAACCAAACCAGAGCCTTCCTCTACCTCACTTTCCCTAAATAGAACTGTTGAATATCTCTACCATATGCCATCAAATCGATCTTGACAAGGAAGAAATGCACTGTGGGGACAGAACCCCAGAGGGCAGTTTCCAAGCTCTCGGCCTCACGTGGAAAGGTGCTGGCTCGGGTAGTAGATAGCCATAGTCTGTGGCTAGTTGACCGTCAGCTGTAGCCGGTTAGCCAATTGGCCACTGATATAACCGCCGCGGCTGCGCTGGTTGGTGAGTCGAGGGGAGTGGGTAGGTTGGCAGCAAAGTGGACAGCAGGTCGCAAGTCGTGTGAATCCAGCCTCCAGGGAGGCTATAGTGGTGTGACTCCCCTACCTATGGCTCCGTGGGTGTTCCTTTTTGGCCTAGCCACATCCTGCATTCTTATGTGGGGAGCGGTAGCTGATATCCTGCAGGCAGCCTCGCACGACAAATGGCGCAGCGAGCAGCATCTCCCTCATGACTATCAGGCTATGGAGTTGTCCATTCAGTGTGTGATTGTAGCTTCAGACAGAGCTGTAGCCTTGGCTTGGTTCCCAAGGTCTTAGGAGGCTGAGCTTGCCAGAATCTCTAGATTCTCATAAAATCTCTCATGCAGAGGTGATGATGCCCATACAATTTCTCTAGCCAACTATATACCTTGAACACCCATTATTTCACCAGTAAAGAATTATTTCTAATATCTCATTTGCTTAACCTTCTGCTATTAAATAATGATAATGATAGTTAATATGTTGATGTAGCTGCCTCCGGAGGCTGAATACCTGATTAGGGTGCTTCATACTAAGTAACTGCCTGCAGGGCATGTGCATGCAGACACACCACACACACACACACACACACACACACAGATATTTAAAACCAAATCAAAACCAAGACAATATTCCGAGACAAACTCTTTAAAAATCATTATTTGTCTTTCTTGGCAAAATATTTTATTAATTTGAAATTTCCTATGGTTGATAGTCTGAAGTTTTGGTAAAAATAATTTTAATATTTTTCACAGATAGCATTGTTGCTTTTAGTTTGTTAAATGGGTTACTTTACAAGTTTGCTAGAACAGATTTTGTCTGCTAATGATAAAAAAATCATATTTTGAAAATCATTTACATATCCCCTCATCGTATCACCCTTCTCAGGTAAATTTTGAAATGCTGCATCCGATGATGGCCGTTTTATTGAATTTTCTCATAGGTCCTTGAAAATATAAGATAAAACTTTGATTTCATGGGTTTGAATAAATCTTATAGAAAAACATTATTTCCTTCAACTTCACAATAACATTTGTTGTAATAAATTGGTATTAGAATAGTCAACAAATTACTTAGCCTGTTAGACTAGATCTAAAAATTGTGATGATTTCATGCTTTGACTACAATTGAATTTTTAGACTCTATATGGAGCTGTGAGAAGAATGTTACCTAATGAAAAGCACCAATGTTTTCTTACATGCTCGTCCTACATTTCCCATCTCATAAAGCCCCTCTTTTACCACCTGAAGCAAAATTCCAGTCTGCAGGAGGATGCCCCAGAGGGGTTAATCCTGGGTGCTGCCTGGCATCATGGGAGTGGGGTTCGAAGTGGCTCTGAACCTGCTGTTGCTGTGAATATTGTGCCTGCTTTGTGCCTGTTGATGCACTTGTGGCTGCTTAGAGGTTCTGAGCACCTCCCAACACTCTCCTCCCTGCCTCTTCCATTGTTCCTAAGGCTCACCATCTAGTGGGTGACAAAGAACAATGGTAATTAGTTTTTCATTTTCCCAAAGGTGCAAATACTGTGTGAAAAAGAACTGTAAATAATATTAATTGTTGCTACCAGTTGGAGCATCAAAACACCCTATAATTTTGTGTTAATAAGACAAATGATGACCTACAGAGCAGAGGTTAAGCAAGTTCAAGGGGATTTAATTTTACACATGCATACAGGGGGAAAAAAAGCTGCAATGAGGGTAACAAAGATCGAGAAGGGAAGAAAATCCTGTCCATTTAATAGAGTTATTTAATACCCTTTATGTGTTGCCTTTTGACCATGCCATATCTTATCAGACAGTCATAACATGGTAACTAAAACATCAAAGCATATGGGCTAAGTGAACAAAGCATTGGCACAGTGTAGGTGTCCTGCTGAGTGGCAGGCAGAGTCTCAGCTCCCGCTCCCCACATAAGAACACGGGACATGGTGAGGCCAAAAAGGAACACCCACGGAGCCACAAGTGGGGGAATCATATCACTATAGTCTCACCGGCGGCATCCGCCTCTCTGCAATTTGCTCTTGCTAGCCCCCATCTTTTTTGCTAGAGTAGCCTTGGCAGTTATATTAGTGGCCAATGGCTCACTGGTTACAGCTGACGGCCAACTAGCCACAGCTGATGGCCATTCAATCACAGTTGATGGCCATTTACTACCTGAGCCAGCACCTTTCTATGTGAGACCGAGAGCCTGGAAACTGTTTTCTGGGGTTCTGTTCCCACAGTAGGTTAAAGAAAAACCTTGTCTAAAATGATTTCCATTTTGATTGATTTATCCAGATACTTGCATTGATTTTCTAAAGTTGTGGAACCTCTGTAGATCCAGACTGTTTTCCACCTGGAAATTGACAGCTCTCTGATATCTTAGCACAGGCATTGCCCTGTTAAATTATTGAGGAACATCATGGTAATTTTAGTACTCTTAAAGCCAGAAAATGGCCCCAGTGAGATCCCCCCTGTTCAGTCCATTCTTCTGGGAAGGTTCGGAATCATTATATCTAATGACTTTGCCAGTGGTTCTGGCCTGTGTAATTAAGATCCAAATATAACTCTATGTTCATTCTATAACTAAATTTCTTATCTGGACAAATGACCCATTTATGAAAGCTCATAAAATATTGTAGGCGAGTCATTACATACTTTAAAATCTCCTTAATAAAATGTACCAAAAAATTCATATATGCATTGCTAATAATTTCCCCAAAATATCCCTTACCATAAGCAACTAGAAAATATTGTATATCATTATTCAAGATAGAAAACTACAATAAAAATCCATAATTATAAATAAGTACTTTTCCTTGATTTCATTTGAACATATTTGCATTTTTCTTCTACTATTTGAATTCCTGGATGTGATAACAGAGTCACCATCGCATCAACATAACCTTGTAAACAGTGCATTCACTGCAGAATGCAAAATGTCATGACATTTCTTAGAGAAATATGGAACTTTTTTTGTTTTTTTGTAAGTTTTGCTCCACATTAAAGTTGAGTGAAATGAGGGTTGAGATTCCAGGCACTTCACAACTCTGAATGGAAGGACTGGCGTTACCAGACTAATGGGTATACACCATAGCTGAAGGAAACAGAGTAAACAAAGACTCTTGTCTTTCCTTCCCCTTATTAACTTTTCTGAAGTTATTGATTAGGAGCCCTAGTCCTATGACAATAGTCCAGTGTGCCACATCAAGGATCACTCCATCTTACCCAATCAAAACAAAGGAAGAGTGGAGGTAGAGATCTTAGAAGAGGAGGAAAAAAATCACAGAGAGAAATGTATATGTGGTTGGGGAGGGTTATTAAATATTGGGTTGAGTAGTCATAGAATCTTTAATGGAGATTTTTAAAATTATAAATTAACGGTTGGTTTATGTTTCAATCTAAGGACAGGACACAAAATTCATATATTTGTGGGTTTTTTCATAGTCCTTAATAACTTATGCCTTTGAATTACGACCAAGTTTTTGGAAATTTTTAAGATTACTTAATCATAGTCTTTGGAGTATAAGTAACTCCAAAAATCATTCCATAGAGCCTTCCTCTCAACCTAAGGAAAAAATTCCACTTGCAATTTTGACAAGAGGACGAACTTCTGCTTTTGTATTAGAAAAATAAAAACGCACCTGATATACTAATTGACTTCCTCCTCAGCAGGTGGCATGTTCACAACTAACGTGTTTCCCTGAAAATAAGACCTACCCCGAAAATACGCCCCAGTTAAGATCGTCAACCAGATGGACGCATTTAGTACTTTATGATGATGTTCCAGGAAAAGATGACATGACTGAAGTTGAATAAATGTAGGTTGTTATACATGAAAAAATAAGACATCCCCTGAAAATAAGCCCTAATGTGTCTTTTAGAGCAACAATTAATATAAGGACCGGTCCTATTTTCAGGGAAATATGGTATAAGACCTGATCTTATTTTTGGGGAAACACAGTACTACATATGTACACACATGTGATTTATACCAGCCAATTAGCCTAAGTCAACTAGTTGCTTAATATATAATTGGAGATATCATTGAGAATTTAGATCACAGCTTAACTAAAACATACATTTTACTGGATTTTTTTGAATTATAAAAGACTACAAATTTATTATTATTATTTTTTAGTTGCCTTTTGATTGCAGGCTTTACTGATATAAGTATCAACATGAGCAGAAGGATCAGAGTGTGAAAGTTCAGTGAGTAATGTTCTAAACTCTTGTCAGGCAGAGGGTAGTCCCAAGATCAGAAGCATTGGTATCATCTGGGATCTTGTTAAAAATGCAGAAGCTGGGCAGCCAGTTTGGCTCAGTGGTTGGAGCACAGTGATCATAACACCAGGGTCACCGGTTCAATTCCCACATGAGCCAGTGAGAAACAACGGCTTGGGCTTGGATATGAGCCATAGGTAGATGGCTGGTTGGGTCAGTGGTTACAGCACCGTACTCATAACACCAAGGTCGCTGGTTTAATTCCCACATGGGCCAATGAGCTGCACCCTCCACAACTAGATTGAAAACAACGACTTGACATGGAGCTGATGGGTCTTAGAAAAACACACTGTTTCCCAATATTCCCCAATAAAAATTAAAAAGAAAAAAATTCAGAAGCTAAGACCTCAACCCAGACCTACTGAATCCAAAACTGCATTTTAACAAGGTCCTCCAGTGATTTGTCTACATATTAATGCTTGAGAACTATTCTAGTCCAAATTTCTGGAATACGTTAACTGTGGATCTAAAATATAGAAATGAAATGAAAAGATAAGAAAAGACAACAATAGTCCCACCAGAAAACAACTGAGACTCTGATGTTCATATTCTGTCCATGTAAACAGAATGGCAAGTATATTTATCAGAATGAGATGAGTTGGGTATTTAAATAGTGCAGTTTTGTGGGAAAATTCGAGGGTGAGGAAAGAGCATGGACTTCATCATCTGTCCTCTTTCTGGTTTACTACTGGCTACCTTGTAGCATTGAAAGAGTTGCCACTTCAAGTATTCATGTGTTAAGTGGGAACAGTAATTTCCTCCCTGCCTCCCCCAGGTTTCCATTTGTGCAATGTTGTGGGGATAGAGTCTCAGAGAGCAGTTTCCAGGCTCTTGGCCTCACATGGAAAGGTGCTGGCTCGGTTATTAGGTGGCCATTAACTGTAATCAGATGGCCATCAACTGTGGCTGGGTGGCCATCAGCTGTTACCAGTTAGCCATTAGCTATTAATATAACTGCCATGGCTAGGCTAGGGGGTTGGTTGGCAGAGAAGTGGGTGGCGGATTGCGGCTGGCAAGGGAGGTTAGCAAGCATGGATGGCAGATTGCAGATGATGTGGATCCTACTTCCTGTGTCTCATCCGGCCGCCAGCGAGACTGGAGTGCAGGAAGACCCCTTGTTGGGGTACTAGCAGATATTTGCTTTTGTGTCTCAACCAGCCACCATCAAGAATATAGTGGTATGAACCCCCATCCATGGATCCATTGGTGTTCCTTTTTGGCCTCACCATATCCTGCGCTCTTGTGCGGGGAACGGGAGCTGAGTCCCTGCATGACGAATGTCATGTTGAAGAGTACAACTTAAAGAGGTACTATTGTTGAGTTACTTGCTACTATAAATATACTCAAATCAGCAACATTAAAATCATCTGGGAGATTGTTAGAACTATATACTTTCAGCCTGCCCAGATTTACTGAATCAGAATTTGCATTTTAACAAGATGCCCAGGTGAGTGGATACACACTAAAGTTTGGAAAGCACTGGTCCATGGATTTCCTGAGCCAGTGAACTCCCCATCCTGGGAGAAGTTCAGGTGGAGCCAAGGTGAGCCCCATCAGAGATGGTGGAGGGAAGAGCTATGCATGGGATTATTGAAAGAGATAAATGCCAGGGACAGTTGTCCTCTGAGATATCTATGCTTTTAGCAGAACACTAAAAACCAGTATACTGTGAAATGTGGTCAAAAGGGATCATTAATAGCTTCTGCAATTCGATATGACATAGAGATCTCATGATGAAATGTTGGTTAAGAAAAGAATGCATTTCATGGTGTCCAGGGACCTTGAATAGCTCTTTGGAACTTACAGGAAAAAAACCTGTAGCATAGAAGCCCCGTCTAATCATTGGCTTCTTACTGTGTTCTCAAAAACCTGTCTCCATTACGTCAAATGATATCCATTACTAATGAGACTATTCTTTTCCATGTTGAGGATGTGTCCCACTTTTAGAATCCCAAAAAGAGAAAAAAAAACAGTGACATGTAAGGAGAGGAAAAGTAATGAGCAGAAATCCTTGCATGCACTCAAAAAAAAAAAAAATACAACTCTTGGCTGTAATAAGTTTTATCTAAGACTGAGCTACAACCTGTTTTATTTTTTTTTGTCCTTAATCAAAATGCAATTGTGAGAATGGGGTTAAAAATTAAATCCTTCACTTTGTGAAATTAAACTTTCAGTGAAGTCCAAATCTACCAGTCAAAATGTAGTGACAGCTAAAAGTATCATCTCTAGATCAAGAATTGTCCCATGCATCCATCCATCTGTCCTTCCATCTTGCCTTTCTTTATTCATCTATACATCCATATATCCACCCATCAGTTCCTGCATGTGTGACCTCTTCATTGCCCCTCTAACAATAATGACAACTTAGTGCATACACTAAGTTAACTCCCTAAGAGGAGAAATGTATTTTCAACTATATTTTAGTAAATCACAGGTGTATCACATTCTGCAAAATTTGGTTTATTCATCTCCCAGTACAGGAGCCAACACTGATCTTTGGTGTATACAGCCAGTTCTCAAATAATGTTCTTTTGTTCAACATAGTTTTGTTATAATGTTGAAGAGATGCTGTAGGAACTTAACCCTTGTTTATATCAAATAGCCTATGGTAAATTGGTTTCCTTATACGTATTTTGCTTAAAGTCATAGACTCTATCGATGACGTTAAGAGAGGACTTACTGTATGTACAGTGAAAGGCCTGCTTCCCTCTTTGCTGTTGTTGGATGATTCTGATTGGATTAATACAGCGATCACTGGGAAATGCGTACAAATAACTCACCTACTGGGGCCTGAGCTGTCAGACATTTTGCAGACTGGTTGTGCTCATCTTGTTCTTTTTGCTGATTTCCATAATAGACTCCAGTTGATAAAACTCTTCACAGTGATTGATGGCCCACAAAGCACAGCCATTTTGAGGCCATGAGTAACAATTCTTGAACTTGGGAAATATGACTACAATCAATTTTGTTTTTCTTTTCTTTTCTTTTCTTGCTTTTCTTTATTTTGGTTATTCCTACAGGGTATGTCCTTTAGACACCTCTTTCTTAGTTATTATCTCCTAATTAATTCCCTTGTTAAATATTAAGTGTTCATTAGGCTTGACAAATGTCTTCCTTTGTGACTAAGGAAAGAAGAATTTATTACCTTTACATATTGACTCAAGCTGCATAATCACAACTCATTTTATTTAAAGCCCTATTCTTTACAAGCCGTGCTGTAGTTTAGTTCCCAAGCAACTGTCAAGAGAGTCTCACTTGACTCCCATAAATATGAAATAGAGTCAAGTGTTTGTACATGTAATTGACTTAAGAAGTGGGAATATTCATGTGGAAACCCATCTCTTTTTCTATGCAGTGTTTTCAAGTTCACACCATGAAATTATGGAAGGGTTGAAATGGAATTGCCCAATTTGTGAAGAAAACATGCTGGCATTTTAAGAGATGAAACAGAGGTGTCAAAAAATCTTCAGGCCTAAACTCTATATGTGTCAGTAATCTAGCAATCTCCTTCCTCTACAGTTATGTGGTCTGTGACAGATTAGTAAACACAGGAAAGAGAGGACCCCAGCTCATTTCCAGGGAGAGAGTCTGTGCTGGATATGAGGAGGACGTAGCCTGGGCTACAACTCTCTGGTGCAGCAGTGGGGAAAAGAAGGCATTGGTTAGAATAGAATAACACAGCTGTTCTCAAAGTGTTCTAATCTTCTAAATAGAATCACTAAATAGAATCACTAAATAGAATAGAGCAGTAGTTCCAAAATGTCTTAATCTTCAGTTATACTGTTACACTGATCTTCAGTTTGATGGAAAAACTAATATCATTGTGATCTGTTGGCTAGTGCCTAGAAGGGTTTCATACTGTCTTGATGGTGAAAAAGAATTCTCATCTCTAACCAGTTCTTCTCAAGAACTGAGGATGCTCAAGATGTACTCTTCTCTCTTCACCTTTCTCCTTCTCCCTTGACCTTACTTACTCTATTCTGCAGTGAGGAGAGCTTATATTTTTAGTCAGAAGATCAGGGCTTCTGTCTGAGCTTTTCCTCTTAGCCACTGAGTGACTTTGGGGAGATTACTCACTCTATCTGGGGACAGTAATAATAAAGCCATCTCTCAGTCTTATGTGTGAGAGACAGAAAAGCCCAAGTGAAAATGTCCTGGAAGCGTTAGAACTTACTAGGTGATATTTGTTTGCTTAAGCCACCAAGGAGGAGAACCTTGTAGCTGAAGCTTCTGGACATCCTGGTGTCCTGTAGGTTTCCATTGTCTTTCTGTAAATATTATCAAATATGTATTATCTCTCTCCTTTCTAAAAGCTGTTCAATTTATTAGTAGATCACCAGTGAGGCTTGCAGAAATATTTGAGACACAGGTTGATGAAAATGGTTGAGTTATTATACCATAGTCCTTAACCCATAGACTGATAAAGATTACCTCACCATCCAAGGGTGTCAAAGCTTGCAGGATGATCCTCTATGAGACCATCTGTGTTTCTTGGTTTGTGGTTATTTGTTATTAATGGGTTTTCATAAATGTTTTCTCTGGAAATCAGACCTCCAGCTTTCTAATTAAGAGAAATATAAAGATACAACTCATTATTAAGGAAGTCAGGGATTGACTCAAAACCATGTGTAGATAATAACCCCTACTTGCATTTGTTTAACAAACTTTTACACGGCATACATTCTCTGTGGGGTCTTGTACTCAGCATGGAAGACATAAGTCCCAGGGCCACCACCTCTTCCCTACATGTTCACTCTCTGAAATTCCTCCCAATTGTACATCGTTTGCATACCCTCACTGGTTTCCAACCAGATCTCGGTTGTTTAAGGTGCTCATGGTCTTGAGGAATCTCCTTCTTCCTTTTCATTGCGTTATAAGGATTCTTCTGCTTCTTCTCCTCCCTTTAACCAAGGCTGACTGAAAGTGACCTTGTGCTCTTTCCTCTGAGTTTGCCCGAGAGTCATCTCTGAAACGAGGATTAAGGGAAAGGGATTTATTAAGTAAATTCCAGGAAAATGAAGTAGGTGAAATGTGAGGAACTGAGACTGGAAGGGAAGAGTAGATATCAGGCCAAATCCCAGATGACTACAAAATCCAATGGTGAGGCTCTCCAGAAGATGAAGGTTACATCTCAGCATGGCCCCCACCTGGGCAAGTGTTCCTGAGTAGTGACAACTTCCCACACCCCACTCGGCATCATTGGTTAAGAACTTCCCTGCAGGGATTTGAGTCCCAGACTCTTTGCTTTCTAAGTGCACTAGCAAACCAGGTTCCAGCAGCCTGAGGGCAGTCTTGTGACAATTGCTGTGTAGGGGTCATACTATGGGCGGAGTGATAAAGGACAGGCCATTGAGAGTATCCCTGACAGCTATGCTGAGGAAAGCTCCAAGGTCCATAAGTCCTCCAGAGCTCTGCCTGAAGCCCTGCACTCGGTCAGGCAGTGCTCTTGTCCCTTAATGCTCTGTACTGGGCTCTCCCTTGTCAATTCAATGCCGCCTTCAGCCAGGAAGAACCCTCCCTACAGGCACAATTAGACTTTGGCAATGGCTATGAGCTGTAGACCTTTCAGTCTCAAGAGGGTTATTTACTTCTTAGGGGGTCTGAAATGATTGACTGTTATCTCCATATCCTCCAGGCTCTGCACAGGAAAAGGTCACCTCAGGGAATCCCTTTGTGCTCCCCAGCCCTTGGTTTTTCGTGCAAGGGATGCAAAATGTGCCTAATGCATGTACTTAAGTCAGAAGAAGATGGGGAGGGGGTACTTACAAAACTGGAGGTGATTAAGGTTATTGAAAAGACATTTTAGGGACATTTTGTTTCAATAGGAGCTTTTGTATTGCACAACTGGTTTGCTGTGATATGAGAAGAAGTTTTCTGTTTTTTTGTTTTCTTTTTTCAACCTTTGTTTCTTCCATTTGCTTCTATGTAAAGGGAGTTTACAGATGTCAACATTTTGGAACAGAATGCACATTCTTTTGGGTTCAGCAGGTTTATGGTGATCTGTTCTCATTTTCACATATGTATAGTTTACAGTGAAACATTCCTGCCAGTCACATAAGCAAGCTTGAGCAAAAGCAAGTTTCTCCCTTTGCTGGTTCTGACATTTTTGCCTCCAATAAATTCACCTTGGAACTAATCCAGCTGTCTTCTTGGAAAATACAAAGTTTGGAAGAGGACTGCTACTATTTATGGCTATGTAATAGTTTGTCTTATACTGCAGGAGTTGTAGTTATAAACAGGAAAACAGCTGGCAATAAATGACTTTATCACAGTGATTTCCAAGGTATAATGAAGAAAACAAAAACAAAATTATTACAATTATGGTGCCTGGGTGAGCTTGCACAGTGCACTCCAAACACTTCCCTGGCCATTTCCCTGTGATCTCAGTCACAGTCTCCTTTAAATGACCTTGACCTTCAGTTTACTTAGCCTTGGTATGGGAGGTGCATTGATAGTATTTGCATTTTCCAGGGTGACTTGTTAAGGAAATAGCATCCTTTTGCCCTATTCACCTGTGTAAGGGGCGAGGGAGGAGGGGGGGTATAGGAAGTAGAACCATGGATTTTTCTCTACTGTTAAAGAGATTTTATTATAAAAAAAAAAATTGGGAGAGGCTGTTTGTCAATATTTTCAAACTTTTAATTGTACTTTTTTTTTTAATGCAATGGTTAAACAAGTTAATTTTATTTCTAGTAATGGGTCCTTCCAGGGTATGCTAAGTATATAAAAGCATAGTCAAGAATGTTTATTGCAGGGTTATTTGCTATCAAAAAGTTTGCAATCAACCTACATGTCCATCATATTCATCTTTTGCTATCAGTACATATTGAGTTTTTTTTTTTTTTTTTTTAGCATTGAAACCAGATAGTTTTTATTAAGGAAGGAGTTAAAAAACGACGCAGCACATGCGTCCTATTTGGGAGACCACCTCAGGGATACTGTGGATACCTGATCATGGCATTGTACATCAGAAGCTAAACATTAATGAATGCCAACTATAATTTTATATATATAATGTGATGGTTCAGTGTGAGGTCGGAGGGATAGTGGATGGGGGGAGGGGGGTTCACAGTATGAGGGATATAAATGATGAACGTCTAAGTATTACCTTGTTTTGTACACCTGAAACTAATAAATAAATTAATTAATAATAAAAAAAAAGAGATTTAATTGAAATTTAACCTCTAAAAAAAAAAAAAAAAAAAAAAAAACGACGCAGCATGCATAGACCATTCATTTGAGAAGTTCAGCTAAGAAAGCCAGGAGGGGATCAATCATCAAAAATACCTAGAAAGCAGTCTGAAACTTTAATGTGCATATGTAACACCTGATTCAATAGGCCCGAGAATGGGACCTGAGATTCTGCACTTCTAACAAGTTGCCAAGTGAGGCCAATTCTATCAGTCCTCAGACCACACTTTGAGCAAAGCTACTCAAAGAGCATCTACTTTGTGGATAGCGTATATAAGATTTACTAAATAATGCTTCTTTATTCTGTTTTATTATGTTTATTGTATTATGAATGCTAGGTTCACATATTGAGTTTTAATACAGTTTTTTTTTTCCTTTCTTCAAATGTGTATACATTTTTTTGGCACCCATACATTTTTTGGCACCCATACATTTTTTGAATTTTACTGATACACATTTTCTCATATTCTAACTTCTTTTAAAGTAGGATGCATTTTGCAAACTGTAATGTTTTACAGTCAAGCATAGTTGTGATGAGGTTTCACCGGTTGTCATTCCTGGTGGATTGACTAGACAAACCTCTGACTTTCAACCAACCAACCAACCAACTAGGGACCATTTGAGGAAGAGGTATGTGTCTTGGATGCTGTCTGAAAGTCTCCGTTGGCAACAAAGAAAGAGACAATTTCAAAGCTTTAGAGAGATTGTTATGTTAGAGGCTTGGAAAAAAAGTTTAGAGTCAACAGTGAAGCACTTTTGAAGGACTGGATCAACAACACCATTCTTTTTATTTTTTAACTTTTTTATTTGGGGAATATTGGGGAACAGTGTTTTTCCAGGATGTCAAGTCATTGGTTTTCAATCTAGTTGTGTAGGGTGCAGCTCACTGGCCCATGTAGGACTTGGGACTTGAGTCAGCGACCTTGGTGTTACGAGCACAGTGCTCTAACCACTGAGCCAACCGCCACCCATCAGTGGCTCAGCTCCAAGCTCAAGCCATTGCTTCTCACTGGTCTGGTCCATGAACAACACCATTCTTGAGAGTGCAAGAGTAAAACTCTGGAAAATGTATATCTATGACTCTGTTGAAAAGCAATTCAGAAGTACTGGACTCTAACTGTGAGGAAGTTTTAGAAAAACATAACTTATCTCCTTTTTATCTATGCTCTAGAGCAAGATGTGACTTAAGAAATTATCTAAATAAATCCAAAATAGCAATTTTACTAAGTACACAATCAAAATCCTAAGTGATAAGAAATTGTTTATTATATGTAAGCTACCAAGCTTCCTCTTTGTTAGTGGTACACAAAGTTCAACACAATAATGATATTTCTTACAATTGACAGCTTCCTTATTTCAGTGAAATGTGATATATAATTAAAGGCACATAGTTGTATATCAGGAATTGTGCTTTTGCTTGCAAATATTGGAAAATATAACTGACTAAATAATAAGCAAAGTTTTGGCTCAGCAATTGAAAGATTTAGAGGTGGGAGCACTTTACAGTTAGTTTATACCAGCAGCTCAATGATGTCAGATTCTCCATCTCTCCATTCTCATGCCTAAGGGAGACATGTGCTACTTACTCAGCTCAGTCAACACATTCCTTATGTAGTTGAGGGGGGTATCAGTCCTACTCAGGTCACAAAACTGCCACATAAGCAATGGGTAGATGGTAATGGCCATGAATAAGGAGAAGAAGAAGTATTTTCCACTTTGAAGGAAGGCATCAACTAAGAATCAAGAGTCAAGGAAAAGTAACTGATAGTTATGATGTTGGCTAGGGCTTTTTGCCCTGGTTTTGAGGTACTGTTAGGGTTAAGACAAAGAAGGTTGAAGGGTATTTCCTTCCTTGCCCTTAAATTACTGTCACAGAAATATAAGTGGAGACAGACATTCAAGAGGATGGGAAACATAATATACAGCCTTAAGGATTTGTGTTTTTACAAATCTACTTGGAATCAACCTGCTGGACTAAGGAAATATTTTCCAGGTGGTGGCCTGATCTATAATTTTACAAAAGGAAAATTCTCCCTCATTCTCCATGTCAAATGATTATGTTTTCCCCCCAAGAGAGCAAGTGCATGCTGATTTGGGGGAAAAACACAAAACAAAACAACCCTGGATGAAAGTCAAGTGCTGTGAAGCAAGTTTCTGATGGCTATATGTTCAGAGATGATTAGCATAGAGATTTCTTGCTCCTGGGTCTTTCTGGAAGGAAAATCTGGAGCCTCACAAATTGGGCTGGTGATGTCATTCCCTGAGTTCTACAGGTGACTCTGAGTTATGTGCACTTAAAACAAACCAGATTAATTGGCCTGAGTTTTGGTATAATCTATCATTCTTCCATGGCAGAGGCCTTTTGTAGGAGGTGGTTATGTTAAATACAGCTCTGAAATAATGAAATCCCATGCTACTCACTTCTGGTGACCCCATCAGAAATTTATTATAACGAAGAACCAAACTATGTGCTGTAAAATCCCTTAGTTGAGCTCACTCGCTCACACTTTCTCCCCTCAATCTCTCTTTTTCTCTTTCTCTATCTTTTAGATAATGAAAAGTGATTAATGGAGGAGATTTAGTTTGGATGAATGCAAAGTTGTTTTACATAATTTTTTTCTGTGATATTGTACTTCTATCTCTTCTTTATCACTGCCTTTTTGTTTGAATTAATGCAATAATATTACCAAAGTTATCCTCTATTATATGACTGCCTTCACATGCAAGGCAACAATGTCATTTTCAGGTAAAACTATTTGTCCTTGTTAAAACAGACAAGGCAGTTGGTACATTCAGACTCAATTATCAAGTTACATGATTGATTCCAAGATAGAGCTGGGAGCTGAGGTAAATGAAAGTTGCCATTGACTGTTCCGTTTGTGCTCTCTCCTGCTCTATCTGATGGGAGAATGACTCATATAAATGGACCTTAGAAGGAAGCAGAAGGGTTAACGCAGATCAGTTCCCTATGAAGCAGATTCTGAGACAGAGTAGAGGGTGCAGGATGTTTACTAAGGAGTGCCCTTGGGATCAATGCCTGAAGAAGAGAGGGGAAAGAAACAAACGTGGGCAAAGGGAAAGATTAGTTGTGATGCAGGTCCAGTGATGGTTCGCTGACCCCATGGGGAGTTCTGGAGATGGGAAGGCCCATCAGTGTTTCACTGAATTGAGCCAAGATGAACCAAGGCTTTTATACTCTGCATGTATTAGTTATTAGATTTGGGTTGTCCTGGGAAGGGGCATGACCTTGAGTGAGGTGATTCTTTGAATCTGAGGCAATACTTGAAAAGGCAATCCTTGACAGCACTGCTGGGGTCTAGGCCCTAGATTCTATGGCAGTGGTCCTCAACCAGGGGTGATTTTGCCCCTTAGGACATTGACAATGTATGCATGTATATATTTTGATTGTCATGGTGGGGCATGCTACTGGCATCAAGTGGATAGAGTCCAAGGGATACTGCAAAACATCTCAAAATGCACAAGACAGCCCCGGCAGCAAATAATTATCTTATCCAAGTATCAGTAGTGCTAAGGATGGGGAACCCTGCTCTAGGGCAACATGCTCCTCCTGCCCTCCCCTCTTAAAGTGGAGCCTCACCGCTCCCCATCACAGTGCCCTCCACAGCAGGAATCAAGATATTACTGCTGTGGGATAGAATGCTCCATGTTTTTTACTTTTCCTAATCCTCCCATAGACCCCTGGAGGGAGTCTCATCATTTCTGTTTGCTGATGAGGAAATCATGCTCAGTGCAGTCAAGTAAACTTTTCAACAGGGTGCACTGGAAGGACACCCACTGGGAGTTAAAGTGGACTTGCTTATTAAAAAACACTGTGGTCTCCTCTACCTTTTGCTTGATGGCTTCAAACAGCAGGTCTCAAAGCTTTCTCTTTGTCTACTACAAGCACAAGATGGATGGTGTTTGCATGTTCGGTTTACTCTCATGAAATTCCTGGGGCAGGAGCTCTAAACTTACCTCTCTCTACCTCATTTAAAAGGCACTGTGGGACATGAGTGAGCATGACACGCATTATAGGGCTGACTGACTCCTCTTAATTTGTGTTTTTAAGTAGGCCATTCCTGTACTCTGAGCCCTTACTATTAGTAACAAATTGCTTATAGTAGCTTGCAATTGATTTTCACACTGAGAGTAAGACCTGTTGATAGTCTTGGTGAATGCTTGTAGATGCGCCACTATTTTCAGGAGAATTTGCTTCATACTCTTTCTTCATGGTCTGTGTCATTGTGTGGATTGAGTCATTCAAGAACGTTCTTCAGATCTTATTGTCATCTCAAGAATTAACTCATTAATTCATTTAAAAACTAACTCATGCTCCATTCCAGAAACTGTCTTATTTTCTTGTTAGAAACAGTAGCATGTACTAGTAAAGGAACAGAAAAAAAAAAAAATCTGTCATTTTGCAGATATATAGGTGAACTTAACAGAATTAATTATTCTTTGTTTATTTAAATTAAAGTGTATCGGGGTGACAATTGTTAGTAAAGTTACATCGATTTCAGGTGTACAATTCTTAATACATTATCTTATTATTCTCTCTTTAAAACCAAAATCACATAAATTGTGACTTTTTAAAGAGGACATCCGTGCAAAGGGAATAAATGTACAATCTATGAAAACATTAAGGAAAATAAAATGTAGAACATTTAACCCAAAGATACAAAGACAAAAGACAGATATTTCATTATCATTGAGCTCAGTAATAATGTTCATTATTACAGTCAACAGTAGCAGCAGTTTTTAGATCCTCTGCGGCAGTATCAGTCACGTTTACAAAATTTCTGTCATTAATTCACACAGTGTATTTCTACATTGTGGATGTTATCATCTTTATTTTCAATTGAAAAATGCAAAGAGTAGGAGGATGAAAACAGCTTTCTTAACTTTACACAAAGGTAAATTAGCAGAGGACAGTGCCAGGCTCAGATCACTTTTTACTGTAAGAAAGCCTAATTTAGAGTTAACTATATATTTACATTTGTTCATTTACTCTTTCAATCAAATTAGTCAAACGTTATTAAGTACAATATGGTGTCTTAGTTAGTTAGGGCTGCTATAACAATTTGCCATAGATTGGGTGGCTTAAAAAAAGAAGCATTTATTTCTCACGGTTCTCAAGGGTAAGAAGTGCAAGATCACTGTACCAGCAGATCTGGTGTTTGGTGAAGGCCTAATTCCTTGTTTGCAGACAGCCTTCTTCTCATTGTACCCTCTTGTGATGGAAAGCAGAGGGTGCTAGCTAGCTCTTCCTCTTCTTATAAGAACACTAATCCCATCATAGGGGCTCCATGCTAATGACCTAATTAAACCCAACCCCCAAATACCATCACAATAGGGTTTCGACATATAAATTTGGAAAAACACAAACGCTCATTCCATAGCATATGGTATAAGCAGTGGTGTTCCAGTAAATGTTTCAAAAAATGACTAAAAATATGGGTATTATGTATATAAGTTTATTTTTTTAAGTTTTTTGAAGATCACTATTTTGAAGATTTTAATGCAATAACTCATTAGTGAAATAATTAGAAATGGAAGCTAACAGAATAAATGGAAAGCCACTGAAGCATAGGTAATTCACATTGTTTAAAATTATCACCTCACAAGTTATTTTTTTTTAATAACAGAGGGAAACTTAGCCACACACAATGAAGAGATCTGGCATTATCATAATCCAGTGAAAAAAACATTAGCTACTTCTGCGTCTATGCCATGCGGCTTGCTAGGGGTCTCTCCTCTGTCCACAGCATGTCAAACCTTAATCCAAGGAGTCTCCATCCTGACTGTCCAAACCCACCACACATACCTTTGTCTGTGCCTTGCAGCCTATCCCCACCTGTACTGCTTGCTTCCATAGCTTCCTGTATCCAGTACCTGAGCTGCCTACATCCTGTGTCCAAGTCTTTTTGTCTGTTCAGCTGACCTACTGGCCTCGCCATGGGGTTTCCCTCTTCAGGGCACCAAGCATCTGGTGTGTCCTTTCCAGGGGATCCGGTGCCTGTAGCCAGTCTAGTTTATGGCCTATTTTGACTTTGCTAAGCTGCCAATGGCCAATATTCTGGTAACGTCCTTTTCAGGCTTTTGCCTAGAATGCTGCTGGATTTCAACAGTTCTCAGTTGACAGAGTCAATTTATGACAGAGTTAACTTATGGCAGTAAAACAGGGTTATCATAGCTAGAAAGAAGGTGCACAAATGGAAGCTTTGCTGTGTCTCCATCTCTTAAACCCAGATATAAAAAAGGGCAAAATAAACACTCAAAAATAATTATCTCAAGATATAAATACTTCTTCGTTTGTCCTACATATCTCACCCCTAAGAATCACTAATGCTACAATAAATGATCATTTTCTTCAAAAGGTCAATTTTAAAGAACCTCAAGCTTTTCAATTTTAAGAGTCCATTTTTCTGGATTGTGTCTGTCAACTTTTTTTTCCTATTTGCAAATTTGTCTTCTTTGGGAGTTAATCTTTGCCCACTTCCCCTTCCTTCTTTCCTCCCTCCTTCCTTCCCTCCCTCTCTTCCTCCCTCTGTTCCTTCCTTCTTTCCTTTTCTTTCTTCCTTGAAAACTATTTTTGCTTGATGTAACTAAAACTAAGCTTGTCAAGAAAAGAATAAAACCTCAAAAAAAAGTGACAATTCATGCCTCCTCCCACTTTATATTTTATAATGATCACCAGAGAGAAGACACATGAAGTCATAAAAAAATAGCTAAATGTGTGTGTATATACATATATATGTGTGTATACACACACATGCATATGTGTATGTGTATACACACATAATTACATTATAGATATATACACATATATATGCATGTCCACACACACACACACACACACACACACACATACACACACACACACACATAACTGGAGGTGCCAAAAAATTGTATACATGTGGACACTTTGGTCATTGTTGCTCAAGTAGTAGTTCCCTGTAATCAGAAGTGTCTGGAGGCTGATGGTAACCACTTTGAGCACCTCTTGTAATTGCAGAATTTAAACGTGACTTGTACTCATCTTTTGTTATCGGTATATATTGAATATTACAATTTAAATACAGTTTTCCTTTTTAAAAATGTGTATACATTTTTTGGCACCCTCTGTGTACACACACACACACACACACACACACACACACATATATTTCTTTTTTTACATTATTTTTGGAATGATTTGGGGTCTTTGTTTATAGCCTGTGTACTGATAACATTATAGAATGATGTTTGGTTTTTTATTTATTTTTTATTTTTTTATTTTGTATTGTTTCCTAACTTCATTATCCATTTTTATTTCTTCTTCTTTTTTTAAAATTTATTGGGGTGACAATTGTTAGTGAAATTACATAGATTTCAGGTGTACAATTCTGTATTACATCATCTATAAATCCCACTGTGTTTTCACCACCCAGAGTCAGTTCTCCTTCCACCACCATATATTTGATCCCCCTTACCCTCATCTCCATGTGAAAATAAACTATGAAATAACCTTTATTATAAATTTTGTTTAGTCAACTGATTCTTACAGAACACTTTTATTAAATTTTATCCAAATTTTATATTCGTAGCCAACCTATGGTTTCTATTGACCCACACATTTAATCTAACTTGAATGTTGATTGATATTTTCAGACTTTAAGCCATCAACAAGACATCACTTACATGGAGGTGGGACAAAATACTCAGTATTTCCACCATACACATAGGATAGACCTAAGTAATCTCAAGAGCATAGGTGATAATAAAATGTGGCAAAATAATTAGGAAGTGATGAGATGATTTCTGAGTATTTGTTTTAGCTATAACTTATTTCGTTACAGGTTTATGTGATTTAATTTCTTAATAATAACTGTGTTTAACAATTGGTTCACAAGATTCCTGAAAATTTAACAGTGGACTCTTGTGAGCTGGTATGATTGCCAGTAAGAAAAAGTTTCAGTGAATCAAATATACCTGTTACTACAATATCTCCTACTCCAACTGAGTAGGGTTTCAGAGCGCTGAGTATGTGAGGACATCCCATTATCAAGCAAAATAGGTGTTGAAATAAATGGTGTCAAGGTCCACAGAGTTGTTCTTTTAAAATTTATTGTTATTTTATTATTTTTTTCCCACAGGCATTTCCCTGCATTTCAACAGGCATTTATGGTAAGTAATCTAGATTTTGATAAAGTTCGTATTTCATTATTTTGTTTTTAAGGGTGAGGTTAACAGGAAAAATAAGAGGTTCTCTGATGGATAGTTTGTTGTTATTTAAAGAGATTCAAAGTGTAGTTCAAATCCCATTGAGACTGCTCAAGAGGCTATTTGGATAGTCTTTTGTGTTCTTGAATGTTGTTGTATTAGATACTATGGGTAATGCTTAGATATACTGTGGCTTAATGTCTTTTTTTAAAGTTTTTGCTCTAGTAGGATTTGACCTCTAATAGTGTTTCCTTTAATAAAGTCAAGTTTTTCTTAGATAAATTATAATGCATGTAAAAACCTAGCGTTATCATTTTGTCATAAATTACAAAATAATAGAAACATTAAAATGCACATACATACATGTATGTAAATATTTAAATTAAAAAATACAAAGAAGTGACTGTTAATAAAAACAAATAATTTTAATAAACGACAATTTTTTTTTTTTTTAGTATCACTGGATTGTTTTAAGTAGTGATGGAAGCAAATGTTTTTATAATCACTTGTTTTCAATAACCTAAAGCTCTCTAAAATATTCTTCCACCTACAATGACATTTTCTTATGCATTTTCCTCAGGCTATTAATAAATCTGTTTTACAACATTAAGGTAAAATGAAGTTTATTTGTTATTTTAGGGTTTTCTGATCAAGCCAAGTAGATTACAACCTTTCTGGGCTCAAACATAGAGACTCTTAACTGGAAAGTAAAATATGTGAGAATGTAAAGAAATAGTTTAAGGTCATTACTATAAGGGAGGGATACTGTCTTGCAGGGCGGCCTATGGGGCCTCTTGTCCCGCTCTCCACATAAGAACGCAGGATATGGCTAGGCCAAAAAGGAACACCCACAGAGCCATAGATAGGGGAGTCATACCACTATATTCTCACTGGTGGCGGGTAGAGAAGCACGCAATAGTAGCCACACAATCCGCTGTCTGCAATTCACTTCTCTGCCTGTCAACCAACCAACCAATCAACGCAGACCCGCAGTTACATCAGTAGCAAATGGCTAGCCAGTTACAGCTGATGGGCAACCAATCAAAGTCGATGGCCATTCACCACCCAAACCAGCACCTCTCCATGCAAGGCCGAGAGCCTGGAAACTGCTCTCTGGGACTCTGTCCCCACAGATACCTAGATTCATGTTACAGGAGAATTTATTTCTCCTAACCTGTTAATTCATTTGAAGGTTTTGGTGGGAACACAATGGAAAATGTAGGCCTGAATCAAATTAATGGGGGAGGATTCATTCAAACTATTTAATAATTTAAGGCATGCCCTTTTTCTCTCTGGATTCCACTACAGACTATTTTTGTAGAAGCACAGAGGACACTGGGCTAAACTGGACCATCTTCACCATTATGTCTTTCAAGGACATTCTTTCTGCCTCACAGATACCCAGTTAGAACTCTTAAATATTTGCTTATAGGAAGCATCACATGCAGTTTTACCTGGTCAAGATCCCACATGTTCATTTCACCCTGTCTAGAGTCAAATCAGATTCCATTGCAGAAATGGTTCTCATTTTGAGAAAGTTCTCTGATGACAATCTTGATTTACCCTGACAAAAATACAAAAATACATCTGCCAAAAACAATACTATGCACATCATTTTCTATGTTTATTACCTTGTCATATTGTCGATATCTGTTTTGTCTCTGAGAATCTTATGGTAATGTGCAAAGAATTTCAAAAGGTGAATTAAACATGACGTACACAGAAAAGGGGAAAGCAGCAGAAAAATAAAATGGAAAAGTAAAAGAAAATGAGAAGGGTCACTAAAATTAGAGGCTCCAAGAGAGGACAGTAAAAACTACATCAAACCTAAAGTGGCCCTTGGTTAATTTTAATACCTGGAAGACAGGAATTTATCCTTAGAGAGAGTTCTATGGCTCCAAATATAACATCTGGTTTAGTACTCCATCGTGTTGGGTGGGAGGGAAATATTGAACACTATTGAGTAGGGCATTGATAGAGTCACATAGCCCCTGGCTTGGAGGATAGCCACTAGACAAGCTTAATGAATTTTCACAATATCAGGTCAAAATATATCATTTTCAAATGCTGGCTACTCAACTCTTTTTCTCCTCTATTTTTCTGAGTAAATGTAAAACTGAGGTTGATAACCAAAAAGTCAGGGGCCATGCTGCCTTTGGGGCGCCTCAATGGAGCTTGAGACCTAAATTTATTTTTAGCTCCATGAGATCCTGTTTTAGAAACTTTTAGATTACTCCAGTTCTCTTTAGTGTGTGGACAATTTAGCATTTCACAACTTGAAAATTACTTCATGTTCCTTGTGAAGTTGTAGCTTTCTGATTAGTCCTTGATTTTCTCCTCGTACCCATCTATTGTAGATCGGTTGTTTTCTTGGTCTTATTCAGAACCCTGCTTTGTCTCTTCTAGTATCCATAACAGTTTTACTTTTATATTTATGTATTGGGATTTGAAATAATACTTTATTTAAAGAAAATAGTCCACAGCTAAATGGAAAAAAAAATGAAAAGCAAGCAAACAAAATTCCCAACACTTTGTAAGTCATCCTAGAACGGGTTTAAAATAGTCTCCTGGTTCCTTCCCCTTCTTATTCCAAATTCTAAACCTTACTAAATTAATTTTTCTAAAATATCACGTGGTGCAAGTTTCACATCTGCTCAGAAGACTTTGATAGTATTCCATTACTTGCAGGTTAATGTCCACTTTTTTTAGACTGAACAATAGACACTTTATGTATCTCCCTAATCTAGTGCTTTCAAAATTTGTGAAGAGGGGGAAAGTATCTTTTTTTGAATATGTGAATTGATGTGCCAAAATTTTTACATGTACCTTTGCCTTCGCATCTTTAAAAGGGGGATTCATTTTGCAGTATTTCCTAAGGTTATTTGACCACAGAAATTGTAATTCACTCAACCTTTATCAGGACTAGTGTTTTCTCCAGAATATAGTTTGAGAAATTTCTTGGCATCCACCTATCATGGACACACTTTCTATTACCCACAAATGAGCTGATACACATACACATACTTGTTCACCAAACTCACACACAGCATCACCACCACTGCTCCCTACCCTGATCCCCAAACAAAAACATATCACATGTACTTATAGAGGTTGAAGCTTGGTCTCTGAGAAATCTCCCTTGACTATTCTGACTTTTGGTGGTTATTATATCTTTTGAAATCTCTCAGCATTTGCAATCTGGACAATTAACAACTGTTCCCTCATATTGTTCTATAGCTTTTTGTTTATATATCCTGTGTTCACCACCACTTTGGGATTTTTTAATGAGCAGGGATTCATTTGTGCATATTCTGTGCACACTCAGTGGCTAGCATTGTGTCTCTAAAAGAAGCTCAGCAAATATTTGCTGTTTTATGACAACAATAAATGATAACCCATGTTGTTGCCTAACTGAAGATACAAAAAAAAAAACAATTCAGAATTATTGATTGGCAAAATAACAGGTAGAGAAAGACACCCATTTGATATTTTCTTAATGGGAAAATACATCTATTTTAGGAAAAAACAAATGTGCTTCGAAAAAACATTCTCAAGTTGGAAATGATATTTGTAGGTATGGCAGTGTCCACCTTGGCAAGGTGAAATGAAAACACGAGAACTTGTTCAGTTAGACAAAGTGAATATAGTAGTTAATGCCATTTAAGAAAACGATGTTGTGTATTATGGCCCACAGGACAAAGGGTGGTCAGGGAGATGCAGGTTGCCCTGAGCCCCTATCCTGACTTCTAGCATGCCCTAGTACCAGCCCACATCCCCACCTGCTGTAATTTTTCAGATACCTGTTTACTTTGGATTTACCTTCACATTTAGATTTATGGCCCACAAACCCAAAGTAACTCAACTTCTACCACAATAAAATTTTGACTGTAGTGGAGCCATCTTTTGAAGGAGTTTGTTTATTTAATTGCCAAGATGATCTCAGGCCAGGTCAGTTTCAACAGTAAGCACTCTCATTTCATGGAAACTCAGACATCATAACCACATTCAAAGTATGTGTAGAAGATTTGGTGTATACTGGTTCTTTAGAGCTCGGAACCAGAGTGGAAGCCAAATACTCTCCCAGCCTCTCCCCCATCCTCAGCCTTTCAAAAACAAGTCCTGATGGCCCCAAACCAGCTGTATCTTTTTGCAAGACACAGACTGAAGAATACCTACCATGTGACTGCCCGATTTAAAGGAGAAAGACAATGGGAGCAGGCCCTGCCTGCTTTGAAGTTCCCCTAGAAGAGGAACCAGACTTTTCCACTCTAACTTTCAGCGACCACTGGTGCTACTCCAATGTAATGTTTCCAGGATGGTTCCACAGGGCACCAGGCCGCCTGCTTACACTCAGGATGAAAAGCCACATTTGGTAAAATACCAAAGGAAGGCCTGTGTTACTTTTAGAAAAACAGATCCAGATGAGGTTTAAAGGGGCTCTAAACTCCCAGATTCCGGTGAAAGGTTTGAATTGGCCGCTAAGCCAGTCTCAGAGGGACAGATTTGAACTTCTCTGATGGACATTTCAGATCTTGTGTATGCCTTCTGCCCTTTAAGCCTGACTTGGACACTCTGGTGCTAATAAGTTTAACAAAAGAGGCTAGACATGATACATAGCAATGGAATTTTTACTGAGAAGTCAAGAGCAAAAATAATTTCAGGTCATTTTATGAGAGTCAATATAGTTAACAGAAATGAGGTCCAGGTGGAAAATTGTATCCCTTGAGTAATTGGGAAAATGTTCTCTCTAGAGAAAAAGAAAAATCTTGAATCTTGCTTTCCAGGTACGGGTGGTGTTTTTAGAGAAGGAATTTCAGACATTGAGTTATGGGCTGGAAATTTGTGGAAAAAATGTAAGTACAGCATAACTCAGCTATAGCAGCTTCTATATTTATTCGTTATATTTCTGTTACCAGTGTGGAAGGCCTGTTTCTATCAGATCACCTGGTCTCCCTGTGCTTTCCATGAAACGCTGCCAGGACACAACTTCTAATTGAATCCCTCATTTGCATTCAGGTTTGCTCTTCTGCTTCTAACTGATAAAAAGGAGACCGACACAATGTTTTGTTCATCTTATATCTACTTGGCAAATATTTTTATCACTATATCTGTCTAAATTCATAGACATGACTTGGAAAGAAACCAAAGCATTCTCCAACGGCAGTGCTAGGGGCATGCCCTCTATCAGCTTTAAATGCTGACAGATTTCAGAGGGTGTGACAATAGAATTGCTGTGCAATTCTAGGCTTGCTGGAAGAGTTACCTTATGTAATACATTTGGAAACCAGAGCAAAATTGACAAAAATGTGTACCCCTCCCTTTCATCCCCCTGACAACTCTCCCCCTCCCTCTTCCTTTCTTCTCTTCCCTTTGATATTTCCATTTGCTTTGAAAACTTCCTTTCAGGTGGTCTGATGATGACTTGTTTCTTTCTCATAAATTCCTTTCTCTGACTCCCTATATTTTTTTGTCCTGGTCATGTTATTCCCACTACATGAAGCATTGTTCTTGGCAATCTTTGAGTTAATTGCTGGTCCTCAAAGCAAAGTAACATTAGAATCAGTGTAACTTGCTTTTCTTTGGAAAAATGCAATACTACGCAAAGTATAGGCCAAACCAATCTCGATTATATCACATTTGAATACTATTTTATGAGCTGAATCCTATGAAGCACTGGAGAAAAAGCTTAACAGACAAGGAAAGTCTAGCTATTAAAATGTTTCAAACTCCCTGAGTGCTTACCATTTGAATAGACAGTTTTAGAAAATACATTCACACATGTACACATTAATGCACTCATCTCACAAAATGTGGTGCAAACTCCCCTCTTGCTCTAAGACATAGATATTAAATAATAAAAAAGACATGCAACTAAAAAACCAGAAGTACTATCTTTGCTCTGGAAAATAGTCTCAAATTTCTAGCAACAAAATGTGCTACTGGTTCAGCTTACATAACAATGGCAGTGAGATCCAAGGGCAATGTTCCCCCAGGGATCTGCCAAAAGAAATGAAAATCCTGGAAACAGCTTTCTGGTTGGTAATGCAGATGAGATGAGAAACCAGTGTCATTCTCCCAGGTGTTCTTTTGAGAAGGAGCAATTTTAGGACTTAATTAAAACACTAAATGTTTCAAAAATTATAAAGATTACAATTTTATTACTGTTTCTGAGGTCTGCATGCCTATTTCCTCGCAGCTGTGTCCAGGTGAAAATGAGACTTAGGACTAGAAGGCACAAATGAATTCTAACCCACCCCTTCATCAGAGGCTGCCACTTATTATTACGCTACATTTAAAAAAAAATGTCTTTTCTTATAGAAGAAGTGTTAAAACATTAAGCCTTTTAAGGAAATAGAAAAAACACTTCAGTAAATCACAAAGCCTCCCATTTAGTAGTAACTCTGGGAATATCTTTCACCCATGTTGAAAAATAGGAGCGCTATCAAGACATTCTCCACATAGAACTGTTAAGGTGAGTCTAAGAATTGACCACACTTTTGGTTTGATCAGTGAGTTAATTTCCATGAACTTGCTCAGTTTTCTCACCTAGTCTTTAATTGCATTTCTTTTTCTTGCTCCTTATACATACTTGTATCTAAAGGGTCAATTTAAATGAACATAGCTCAGCTCTTTTTAAAAAGGACTTCAACAATAATTTTGACAGTTCCTAGAGAAGTCAAATATGTTTAGCTCTTTAGGACAATGATTTTCATGTCAAATCCTTTTTAGTCGGTGATTCTATTTTTAAAATGCATCTTGAAATGCATTTGAAAGGCACTATATTAGTTAGGGTGAAGCTAAGCAGCCGTAACAAAGAGACTTAGTGAATGGCTAAGTGAATGGAGTGGCTTAGTGAACATATAATTTTGTTTCTCTCTATGATAACAGTTCCAAAGTGAGCATTCTGCTTATGGGAGAATTTGTTCTACTCTGTCACTCAAGGAGCCAGGGATCCACCATGGTGTTAAGTAGTTGCTCTGCCTTCCTTAAGGCATTGTTCTCATATAATTACCTTACTTGATTCCTGCAAAAGAATCACATAGGATAGGCACACACCTTATTTTATGGTCCCTGGATTCAAAGTAGCATACATCACGTCTACCTATTATCTGTTGGAGAGTAATTGGTCTTATGACAAACCTAACTATGAAAGAGATTGGAAATTTAGTCTAGTTTGGAATCCACATGTCTGACTAAAATTCCATTATGTGGGAAAAAGGAGACATTGAATTATGATGAACTTCTAGATAGCATCACTGTTAGATTGACCACAACCCAGAACACTAACATCATCAAATGCTGGCAAGATTGTGGAAAAATAAGAGCTTTCATTTATTGCTATTGGAAATGTAAAGTGGTACAGCCACTTAAAAACACAGATTGGCAGTTTCTTAAAAACTAAACATATTTTTGCCATATGATTCAGCAATTACACTATTTGGTATTTACCCAGATGATTTGAAAGTTTATGTCCATACAAAACCTTGAACACAATGATTACAGCAGCTTTGTTCATAATTTACAAAATTGAGAAGCAACCAGTCTTCAGTAGGTGAATGAACAAATAAACTGTGGTACATCCAGACACTGGAATGTTATTCAGCACTAAAAAGAAATGAGTTATCAAGCCATGAAGAAACATGGAAGAACCATAAATGCGTATTCCTAAGTGAAAGAAGCCAGTCTTGAAAGGCTATGATTCCAACTATATGACATTCTGGAAAATGCAAAAGTATAGACACAATGAAAAAAGCAGTGTTATCCAGGGGTTGGGATGGAGGAAAGATGGATAGTCAAAGCACAGAGGATTTTTAGGGCAATGGAATTATTTTGTATGATATAATGATAGATATATGTCATTTTACTTTTGTCCAGTCCCATAGAATATACATGAAGTGCACACCCTAAGAAAAACTATAGACATTGAGTGATTATGGTGTGTCAATGTAAGTTCAACTTTTGTAACAATGCACCACTCTGGTGTCTGCTCTTGATAATGGGGGAGGCTATGCATGTGGGGGGCTAGGGGGTATTTGAGAACTCTCTGTACCTTCTCAATTTTGTTGTAAACCTAAAACTACTCTAAAAAAAAAAACTGTGTCTTTAAAAAGATGACAGAAATAAAAGATAGACAGATAGATAGATACAGATAGCTCTCCAATGGTGGGGAAGGCTGTTGACCTCCTCTGTTCACTCTAGAGACCAGACTCTATCATACCCTCATTTCTAATTTTCCCTTACTGGAAAGAATGATTTCACTTAGATTTTAAAATGATAATAGAAGAATCAGTCAATAACAGAGTCCAGTCTTTTAGATATATAAATTTTAAGCGTTTTATTAAAATATAATTTGCATAACATAAAATCCTTCCTTTTAAAATGGTCAAAAGAACTGGACAAAAAAACTGTGCAACCATTCTCATAATCAAATTTTAGAAAATGTTCATCACCCATAAAAGAAACTCCATATTAGCGGTAATTTCTCAGTCCCTTCTCCCATATTTAGGCAAATAATAATCTCCTGGTCTCCATAGCTTTGCCTGCTCTGGATAGTTTATATAAATGGAATCATAAAATACGTGGTCTTTTGTGACAAAGCTCTTTCAGTTAGCATAATATTTTCAAATTCCATCCATGTTGTAGCATTTATCAGTAATTTCTGTCTTTCTATTTTTTCATTGTATGGATTTACCACATTTTGTTTATCCACTCATCAGTAAATGGATATTTGCATTTTTTCTACTTTTTGGCTATTATAATACTCATATGCAATTAACTTAGGTATATTTATATGTCTAAATGTATAAATTGTAACTGTGATACAGTGGTGTTCTGTAGTTAAATTTTAATCATCCTGAAACAATACACATTTTTATTCTTTGGCTGCCCATTTTCTCTCAAGCCTCTTCAAAGTCTACATTTGCTTCATGATTCTGGTGTCATGCTAGCCTGGGTGGTAATGTAGGTTTCCCCTATTACTATGTACGATCAGTTTATGAGTATAACTGATAAGTTCTCTTAGAGTACCAAAGAATAATGGAGGCACATAGCAACATGACTATGGGCATGGGTTTTTGGGTCCCATAGATCTAGATTCAAATTCTGAATCCATCTCTAATTAGCTGTGAAACCTCGGTTGTCAAATAGGGGCCTCTAACATAGTTTGCTGTAAGATTAAATTAGATAGTACATTGAAGTGTTTATCATGGTATCAGATACATAACGATAAACATTTAATAATTATTACTGTTATTGTTAGCAATAATTTTTATTTTTGCTACTATTGTTATCATTATTACTCTCCCTCTGGAGTCTGAGTTCCTTGTAGGAGTTCTGAGTATTTTATTCACTCATATCACCGAGATTCTAGAAGAGTGTCTACACTATTGAGCAAATAATTTAATATTTGAAAGTGGCTTTATGTGGTTTCTGAATGACACCAGTCAACAGTCTCTTATCAAGAGAGCCACCTTGCTTTCTTTTGGATTGCTTCTGCTCCTTCTTTGAAAGTCAGTTGTCACCTCTCAGCCACCTCTGTGTCCTGTGGTTAAGCCCTGTGAGTCTAATCATCTGGAAATGAAGCCTGTTTGTAACATCACACCATGCATTCTATATCACACTAGCCATAACCACTGTTGCCTATTGTTTAAAAAATAAAGTCAACTTGCTTCAGCAATTCCAAGCTCACTACAGTTTATCTAACCTCTAAGAATGAAACTATTTTGTTTTGTCTGTATGTAAACAGAAGCTTTCGGTGATGAGAGAGACAAAATTATTGTTATTTGTGGTGTCAAAAATAAAATTCCATGTTATAAGACAGCATATTCTTATGGACAAAACCGAATTGTGGTACTGTAATATAGCTTTCACATGCGTCCTTCCTAGGAAACATCGGGAGGTAGATCACAGTTATTCTGTCACTTGGCTTGAAGAGGGAAAAAGTCCAATGCTTGTTTTTCATTTCCAAAAACACCCAGAAAGTTTGCACAGTTTTTCATTTGTAAGATCATAGGCTTTTTGGAATGGAAGACATTTTATATATCATGAGGAGCTACCTGTCTTAGCTCTTTATGTTTGTCAGGGAAAAATGAGACCTAGAGGTTTTTTTTTTTTGTTTGTTTGTTTGTTTGTTTTTGTTTTGTTTTTTTTTTCCCTAGCCACACCTAACTAGTTCCTGTGATAACTGAGATCAGATTCACTGGTATCGGTTTGGGAATTAGGAGGATATGAAATTATAGTCCAGGATGGTCCTCTCACTAATCTCTTCTTTGAACCTCAGTTCCAAGTTTCCTCAAATATTAGGTGGAAATAATATAAATATATATCTTCTTTTATTAGAAGAAAAACAAAAAGAAGTTGAACTAAGGCTCTTCCAGAACAGAGTCCCAAAGACTTATCCCAATAAGGGTCATGACTCCCATACTTCCCTTTAGACCTCTACTCCCACCCCTACCTCTTCCTCTACCCACGCTTCTTCTTATAACCACATCACTTTTATAGGAATCATCCCCCACCAGGCAACTGGGTTCACCATCAGTAGCATGTGAAGACTGAATTAATATAGAAAGTGCCTGCACACCTATATGTCCTTGCATCATATCAATGATTCTTCTACTCACCATCAAAGCCCCTTTAAAGGTGAAGTTTGATGCATCTGTAACTTCCTTGGGGTACAAGGGCATAGTCTATGCAAGTGAGGAATTATTTTTTTTACTGAAATCTCACACTATATTTTTATGCATAAATTCTAATGTAATCTAATTTTTTAAACAAATACTTTACATTATTTACCTTTTAAGGAATTTTACAACCCTCTTTCAATAAAACTTATAAAATTAACCCTCAGGCAGGTGCCCACCCTGTGCCTCAGATGCCCCAGACATACTGCCAATGCCCCATTTTAAAAACCACGCATTCAACCCACCTTGCAAATGGCATCCCTTGCATATAATTACAGGAATTTGTGAAAGTGATCACTAGCAGCTCAGGGGCTCTCAGATTCTGCAAATTCTGAATCTCTTAGTAAGCTGGGAAGATCTGCTGGCACTGCCGTAGGAAAAGGTTAGCATCCTAAATTATTGTCTCTCAATTTTTTTTCAACTGTGCAATATTTTATCCCCTCATCCATAATGAAAGAGAAGTGCACAGAATTGCTGTTTTCCCATGTTATATAGGGAAGAAAATTAAGACTCATCAGTTTTTTTCATCATTCATAAAACAAAGAAAATATGCCTCCTTGCTACGATAAAACAGGGATCTGCATCAGGGGAGCTGGGAAATGTAAAAATACTTGACTTGAAAATTTTTTTTTAGATCTCTGCACATGTTGAAGGCATATTGGTACCTAAGAATAGTGTGTGTGTGTGTGTGTGTGTGTGTGTGTGTGTGTGTGTACACATACACGCAGACATGTGTGTATAGGAAGTATCCTAGTCTAGCTTTTCTCCCAGCAGATCTTACTCAAAACTATCTGTCCAGCCCTGGGGTAAGGTAAGAACTAGAAAACATGGTGAGTATGTTGGAAATGCCAAGAACCTGGAGTGAGTGGGCTGGCAATCTCATTGCAGGGCAGCCATTCCTAGGCAGAAGGAGATTGGCTAGAGGGTTAACGGGGTCATACAGACCGTACATACCTAGAAACATCCTTTGCTTTCCTGTTCTTCCACTTAATGTTCTTTTCTTTCATTCCTTTCATTAACTGCTCCTTATACTTCACTCTCTTATTCTCATTTGAGACAATGTCCATCTTAGATGGGATACCATGTAACAACTGCTAATAGAAGCTAGGTAACTGGGAGGATGGAGGAGCCTTTAATTATTTTTCTACCAGGCTCTCTTCCAGCCCCAGGGCTACCTTGGTCACTTTCTCACCCCCCATTATACTTTCTGCCACAGGCCCATCATAATCTCCATACAGCTTTCTTTTCAAGAGAGAAGTCCAATGCCCAATGGAGCTTCCATACTGAATAAACGATCTTGACCTGTTACACCTTAGTGCATTTTGTTTTCTCCAGTGGCAGCGTTTCTCAGGAAACCTAGGAAACTGTGTACTTACTTTAAAAAGTAGAAAAAAGGAGTAAACGTATTGAAATTGTTTTGCATTCTGCATTAGGTTGAGGTAGCAAAGAAACTAATGGGGAAATGCCTGATAGTAAGATTTGGTGGCACTGTCCGTCATGCCATTCAAAGCAAATGAAGGAGGTGAATAGAAATTGGTCCAGACTGTGTGAAGACCGGGGTTATTTGAATAACACTATAGAATAAATAAACTTAAAGAGCACATACAGAACATTCCATCCAATAGCAGCAGAATATACATTCTTCTCAAGAACACATGGAACATTCTCTAGGATAGATCATATATATTAGGCTACAAAAAAAAAAAAAAAGTCTCCAAAAATTCAAGAAGATAGAAATTATATCAAGTATCTTTTCTGACCACAATGGGATGAGACTAGAAATCTATAATAAGAGGAAAGCTGGAAATTTCACATATACATGGAAATTAAAGAACATACTCATGAACAACTACTGGATCAAAGAAGAAATAAAAACAGAAATAAAAGAATATCTTGAGACATATGAAAATTGAAACACAATATTTTAAACTTGAAGGATGCAGCAGAAGCAGATTGAATAAGAACAGTTTTAGTAATAAAAGGATACATCAAGGATAAAGGAATATCTTAAATAAACAACCTAACTTTATACCTCAAGGGACTAGAAAGAACAAACTAAGCCTAAAGTTAGTGGAAGAAAGGCAATAATAAATATTAGAGCAAAAATCAATGAATTAGAGAATAGGAAAACAATAGAAAATAGTAGCAAAACCAATAGTCAGGTTCTTTGAAAAGATAAACGGTATTAACAAACTTTAGCTAGACTAACCATGAAAGAAAAAAGGACCCAAATAAATAAAATTATAAATGAAAGAAGAGACACTATAACTGATAACACAGAAATACCAAGGATCATAAGAGACTACTACAAAAAACAATACACCAACAATTACAACATAGATAAAATTGATAAATTCCTAGAGACACACAATCTACCAAGACTGAATCATGAAGAAATTAAAAAAAAAAAAAAAAAAAAAAAACAAACACTGAACATTTCAATGAGTAAAGAGATTTAATTAGTAATTGAAAACTTCTCAACACAGAAAGGCCCAGGGCCCGATGGTTTCACTGCTGAATTCTACTGGACATTTAAAAGATGAACTCTAATCCTTATCAAACTCTTCCGAAAAATTGGAGAAGGGAACACTTTCAAACTCATTTTATGAGGCCAGCATTATCTTAATTCCAAAGCCAAATAAGAACACTACAAGAAAAGAAAACTACAGGCCAATATCCCTGATGAATAAAGATGCAAAAATTCTCAACAAAATACATAAACTGAATTGAAAAGCACATGAAAAGATTCATACAATATGATCAAGTGGGATTCATCCCTGGGATATAAGAATGGTTCAATATATGCAAATCAGTAAGTGTGATATATCACATTAATAGAATGAAATATAAAATCATATGATTATCTCAACTGAGGCACAAAAAGCATTCAACAAAATTCAATATCCATTCATGATAAAAACTCTCTGCAAATTGGGTATAGAAGGAATATACCACAACATAATAAAAGTTATATATGACAAGCTCATATTAACATCATACTTAATGATGAAAGTTTAAAAGATTTTTCTCTAAGATCAGGAACAAGGCGAAAGTGCTGACTCTCACCACTCTTATTCAGCAGTATTGGAAACCCTAACCAACGCAATCAGGCAAGGGAAAAAAATAATAATAAGCATCCAGGTTGGAAAAGAAGTTAAATTGTCTGTTTGCAGGTGACGTGATTTTATATGTAGGAAATTCTAAAGACAACACACACAAAAAAAAATTAAATAAGTTCTTGAAACTAATAAATGAATTTAGTAAAGATTCAGGATAAAATATCACTATACATAATCAGTTGTGTTTCTATACGCTGACAACGAATTATCTGAAAAATAAATAAAGAAAATAATCCTATCTGCAATAACATCAAGAAGAATAAAATTCTTAGGAATAAAGTTAAACAAGAAGGTGAAAGCTCTGTACACCAAAAACTGTAAGATATTCTCCAAATATTCTCCAAAGAAATTGAAGAAGACACAAATAAATGAAAAGATATTCCATGTTCATGAACAGGAAGAATTAATATTGTTAAAATGTCCAGCATTCCCAAAGTAATCTATAGAGTTAATACAATCCTTATCAAGATGCCAATGGTATTTTTTACAGAAATAAAAAAAAAAATGCATTTGTATAGAACCATAAAAGACCCTGAATAGCCAAAACAATCTTGAAAGAAAACAAAGCTAGAGATGTCACACTTCCTGATTTCAAACTACATTACAAAGCTATAGTAATCAAAACAGCATGGTACTTTTATAAACATACATAGACCAATGCAATAGAATTGAGAGCCCATAAATAAACCCATGCATATACTGTCGATTTATATTTGACAATGGAGTCAAGAACACTCAATAGAGAAATGATAGTCTTTTCAACAAATGGTATGGAAAAAGTAGTTTTACACATGCAAAAGAGTGAAACTGTATCTCTATCTTGTACCAAGCACAGAAATGAGCTTTAAATGGATTAAAGACTTAAATGTAAGACCTGAAACCATAAAACTTCTAGATGAAAACATAGGGGAAAGCTCCTTGACAGTGATCTGGGCAATAAGTTTATGAATATAAACTTAAATTAATAAAAATTAACATAAGACCTGGTATTATATTATATTATATTATATTATATTATATTATATTATATTATATTATTATATGACTCGGTCTTATATTAATTTTTGCTCTAAAAGATGCATTAGACCTGATTGTCCGGCTAGGTCATATTTTCGTCTTATTTTCAGGGAAACATGGTATAGGCTTGGACATATGTAAGCATACTAGTTTGAAAAATAAAACCAAATACTTGATTACTAAAACAGATTTTGGGAGTATACATAACTTTAAACAAACATCAAATTAATTATTGCCCATTTCTTTCACAAATAATCTATTTAAAAAAATTTTTAGAACTGATAATTGCAAGGTAATAGTTTTCTATTATTACTTATTATTTATAGGTATATATAATGGCAATTATATATTCTCTCTATATATGTAGATACATAATCTATATGTAGATATGTGTATATGTTAGAATATATATTACCTATTATGTGTATGTTCTTGTGTATAAATGTGATAGAATGTGATATGTGTGTTTCTAGATCTCAAACATTTTTAATATAGCCTTTAGGAAAAATTGAGGATGTTAAAATTTTCTTTTTTACTCTTATTGCAATTGAATAATTGTTTTCATTTTTATTTATTCTTTACAAGATAATGACAAGTTTTTTTTTCCAGTAAAGCATGTCCTATTTCACCTATGCCTAACCCCACAAATGAGCAAATCATGTGCGTGAGAATAAATTAATAGTGCAGTCCTTCAGCAGTTGTAGCTCAGGTATTTTGGGGGTACAATGAAATTTTTTAGAATTATTGATGTCAGTTTGTCAATGATTTTCTACAAATGTGAACTGTTATAAGTCCATCTCTTTCACCACCTGAAAGCAAATCTGATAATGAGACACACAAGGCTTGATAGCTAAAGACATTTCCTTATTTATTAATCTACTCATTTACGACATTTATAAATTCCAAAAGTTCATCTCTTCTCTGAGGGGATAAGTAACACTAGTTATTTTGTGATAGCTAACACTGTGAAATTATTTTGGAAACAAAAGGAAAAAGGATAGCATGCCTACATGAGTTTTTATTCCCTCACCATTAGCATGTTTTAAACATCTCAGGGGGAGTCAGAGACACACTTCCCTTCGGGCTTTTTCAGTGTGAAGTATGGAATGAACTCCTTTTTGTGCTGTTAAGACTTCAATCAGCAGTACAAAGCATGTTAAATCCTCAGAGTAAAAGGCAAACCTCAGAGTGGCTTTTCCTCCTATGGTGCTTGCCAAGAAGGCTAGGACACATGTCAGCACGTCTCTTGAAGGATGGTAAATAAAAAAAATGAGTCACCTTTGACCCCTTCCTTATCTTTAACACACACTTGAGAACGGGTTCCTTTCCTCCCAGGCTAAATCCAGTGTGTTGTGGGGCTGTCAGCCCTGCAGAAAGGCCCTCGTTTACCAAGCAGTCTGAAAGAAGACTAGATGTAATTGGCAATCCATTTCTTCATTTCCATTGCACAGCCATCCCTGACAAATTAATCACAATCAAATGTTGGCTGAAGCAAGGGGCACCCTGCGCGGCAGGGAAGAAAAATGAGGCCTCACACTGGTCTGACAGCCGAATCGTTCAATTCACCCCATTAGACTGAACAAGGGGACACTGCGGTTTGCCTGTCACTACCACCACCCATAAACAAACTGTTCTTTCTGCATCTCAGAGCTTGGCTGAGGGCTTCCTTGGGGCTGCCAGGTACGTTATCCATCAGTGCTGCCGAGAAAGGAGAAGGTTTCCGTCCTGCTGAGGAAGAGGCACTGGGTAGTGACTTATCAGACTGGTGAGGACAACTTGGCCCAAGGAACCATGAAGGGTGATGCTGTGTCTGACCGTTTGGAAGTTGGCAGAGATGTATTGTGGTCTCCAAATGAGAGTGTCTGTCTGTGCTTGCTATTTATCTGTTGTCTGTCATTCATCAATAAGGTAGTGAGGTATCTAGCACTTTCTATTCACTTATTGGAAATCACTTACTGGGCAACTTTCTTTACTCAAGAAATTGAAAAAAACCTTTAAATATGTCCTTTACATATATAGCCAAGCCCTGTAAGAAACGATTGTCAACGATTCTTGACATCGAACTTAAGAAAGTTTATAAGCTTTACCTATGAGAAATCTTCTCAGGCCCTAATCTCTCTTATTTCAGACATAATTCCAACAAATGCTTCTCAGCCTGTAGCAAATTAAAAGATGACAGGAAGACCCTAAGAGGTAGTTGCTGATGATAAGAGGGGGCATGATAGTGAAAGATGACAAAAACAAACAAACAAAAGTTGCTTCTCTGCCCTGCCAGTAGAGCAGAAGTGAAAATCATGTTAGGAAATGCTTGTTATTTTTACAAATGACAGCCAAGCTGTGTGATGGAATGCCTGTGATGTTAGGTATCCATCCTAAGTTGAAGAGTCTCTATTCCTTTATGTCTCCTCTGTACTGTTGAAAACGTGGTATTTAGCCAAATTGAATCAAGCAAGCATAATAATGTTGCCTGTTTTGTAATCAAGTTTACCTTTGCTTTTTATAACTGTAAGCAGTGGCATTCAGAGCTATGCCATATGGCTTTCACAAAAATAGAGGCCAAGGTCTTATGGGTAGGTGGTGGAATGTTTTAATTCCTAGGAAAGCAATCAGTGTTCAGACTACAGAACTGCACAGCATCATTTGCTCTACATTTTACATTTTACCTTTCCCGGGTAACTGAGTATAAATAAAATATAATTAAAAGGTTGGTTTTCATAATTTTTAAAGCCATGTTTAAGAACTTTCTCATCTCTAGTACTAGCTGAGAAAGCCACTTTTCTCTCAACATATGTATTTAAGACTAGTGGTTTTATTTATTGACCAGAGATCATTAAAAAGAAAAAAAAAATGGAGATTTTTCTGAGGTTCAAATTATAGCAAAGAATTTCTCAGCACTATTTCCCAGCATCAAAACTGAGGCTTTCGATGATGTGTCCAAAGTCACACATTAGCCAGACCATGAACACAGTATTCAGGACCTGTTGTTTATACTTAGTTTTTCCTCAGAGGCACAAAATTTGAAATTTTCTTGATGATTAATTTCTTTTCACAGGAAGAAATATACATCTGAAAGGATGTACATGAATTACTATTTTGCACTTACTGTCTCTCTGAGAAAAATACATAATGATTTCCTAAACACATTCCAGCAACCTGAAGATTGCTATTCTCCTTGAATCATGGTCATTATTTTAACCTTTCCCTCTTTCCCACTCCACCTCTCTCACCTTTGTTCAAGTAAAATTTTAGCGGGAAGTACAATTAATTTAGCCATTCCTAACTTTCAGTTAATTTGATTTGTTCCTAAAAATGATTATATCATGTTGGATATTATAATTTAAATTAAAATGGTTATACATGGACTGAATTGAAATGTACCTTTAAGTTAAAAATATTGGTTATTTCTTGGATAGCTATAATTGTGGCTGTCATATTACATGCTATTTCTAATTCTTACAACAATACTGAATATTGACAATTATCTCCATTGTACAGATGAGGGATCTGAAACTCTGAGAGGTTGGGTAACTAACTTAGGAAACGTCAGAGGTGGGATAAAACCTCAGTTAACCTGATTCTTTAGAGGTGCGCCTAAAGCAGTCCTTACTTCTCCATGTTAGAGAGCAGAGCACACAGAAACATCCTTCTGTTCTAAAGGGGGCCATGGTTTAGGATGCAATACCTATAATTATGGTCCTAGCACATATTCATCAAAATGCTCCAGTCTGTCCAGTAAGCATTTGATCTGAAGATTTCAAGTTCTCCTTTTCTGCTTATATTACACCTTCTCTAATTATGTCATTTGCCGATGGGCTTGAAGACACAAGAGTGGGAAATCCATATGCAACCATGACAGTTGTGCTGGAATATTGATATTAGATCTGAAGCCATTGACTATTCTGACATTGACCTACATCTCCTGCACAATTCCAGCTTTATGCATCACATCATCACTCAGCTTTGAAAATGAATATTGGGTTTTTGGAGAAAGCTAAACAGTTGGGACGGTGTTTCCCTAGCCAATTGCCAGTAGAAGCTGTGAACTTTAGATGAGGTTTTCAGTTGAAATGCAGTTGTGACCAAAACCTTTTAATCAGTTTTGTGTGCTTTAGTTATCATATGTTTGTGCAGCTCTATCTTTAATAAGGACAGAACATTATTAGGTTAGTAATTTTTAAAGCATTCTTACTTGCAGGTTGTAATCATATTTTGCAACAATTTTCTTTTTAAGTCATCTGACTCACTTTCCTTTTTATATCTTGCCCTAACACAACCCTCTCCTCCTCTCTCTTCCTAACATATGCTATCTCCTTCTCTTTCAAGTAACATGCGCATGTGCATGGGCGCACAAACACACACACACACACACACACACAAACACTTATGCAACTGTTAGTTGCAGAGCTACATTTTTCTAGATATTTCTAAGTTAGAAAAATTAATGGGTTGATAGGAAGGTCTTCTCTTTCTTTTAAGTCTTATTTATCCATCAGATATTATTATGTGTGTATGCATATTAGGTATATTTGTATATACACACAAACACATAAGTATATGCATATATATAGTTATAATATGTATATGCATATATAACTACATATATGCATATAAATATTGTATTTATCATAGATATTCTTAAGTTTCCCTTTCCAATTTCATGAGGAACAGCCCAACATTCCAGGCCAAATTTCCAGCACTACAAAAAAAAATGCTTTGAACTATGGAGATGACTGAGTCATGGAGAAGAGCTGATTACTAATAGTGATGGTGGATACTTATTGGGCACTCCCTTGTGACTCCTGCCTGGTGAGAGTCAGTTGCTTAATGTGTATTAATCCATTTAATGTCCAAAACAATCTGTGAGGTAAGCGCTGTTACTCTCACTGATGAGGAAACTCAGAACAGAGAAGCTAGCTCAAGGTCACTCAGAGACCACCAGTATCAGAATGGTGACTGGACCTAGGTATCCTGACTTCAGATTCACTCACTTAGCCAACAGCAAGAATTACATCTTTATGATGTTTAGGAGCCTTCTTCTAGTGCATTTTCTGAGACACTGAGTGTCCTGCCTATAGAGAAGTACTTCATCAGTCACCAATGGGCCCATTTAATAGAAAAACAGCATACTTAGCTCTTTTTTCTAACCAACAGTGTCAGCCACGATATAGATAATGCATATACATATTTGTCCCTCTTCTTTGTCTCCTGATTTAATGGAGATTCCAGTTGGTGGCAGCTCGTCCAGTGATTTTTGGAGACTGATTAATGAATCATCACCGTTTTATCAGACATAGGCAATCAAGGACAGGAATAAAGGTATCGCTAGCATCTGAACAACCCGGAACATATAACAAGTAATAACTGAAGGGCCCTTCACATGTATGATTTATATACAGGCCCTTGGATGATTGCCCTTACTATAAAACATACAAAGCCATCCTTTGGGTACCCAAATTCCTGATGGTTTTATATTTAAGAATTCTGCCTGTGAAATACCATATGGCTTTGAGCAAGTAACTGTCAGGCCTGTCGAAATCTTTTCAAAAGGGCAGCCTATGAAATTATAGTTATGAAATTTGATGCATATTTTGAAGACAAATTAATCACTTAAGCTTTTACTGCAGATTCACTTTCATTATCAGTTTCTCACTCTCTTGTAACCTCTGTGTTCAGTTTTCCTATGTGGATTACAACCTTCTAAATGCTGACTGCCCGCTCATTTCAGTTCATTTTTTAAAATGAGAATTGATTGACATTTGCACCAGTCAGACTGGCTCCCTTCATAAATCAGCAAAATAAAAAGGAGCTTTCTGCTCTGTGAAATCTCTTTTATGAGCTTAATAAAGACCTAGACAAGCCTGAGGGATAGCTCTGTTGACCTCATCAGGTTCCTTGCATCAGGATGTCTCTACAAAAAATGTGCTTTGAACCATTCTTTGGGGAGAACTATGGGTGTTAAGTGATAATGTGGTGTCTGACAGTCATTGTTGGGGCAACTGTAATACTTGAGGCAAATGCCAGGGATTGCAGAACTGTTTGGGCATCTGAAACAGAATAGAATACTTTTTGAACTACTTGGTCCAACTCTCTTGATATTGCCCATGCTCCAACTCATCCTAAGTCTTTTCTGCTTGTTAGCCTTTGCTCACACAGGTCTTTTTCCCTTGGGAGCACCTTTTTCTAGAGGCCGTCTCATCCACATAAATCATTTGGGCCTCTGTTCTGCTGACCATCACCACAGGAACGAGTCATTCCTTTATCCCCATTGTGGTTTTCTGTTTGGGGACACAAATGGGACTATCCTCATCACATTCAGTCACAATCAGTTATTTGTGGTTATGAATCACATCCTGCAGCTTAGTACAAACTCTTTGAGCGTAGGTGTGTGGTCTTTGCACCTTGTAGGTAAAATCAAGTTGACCTCGACTGTGTCTGTAGGCAAAGCTACTGATTCTTACTGAAAAGTTCTGCTAACTCTCATGGAGCCTAGAGGCAGCCCCAGAGGAAGGCCTGATTTCGGTCTCTCCTTCCCCCATTAACCCTAGAGCAGTGGTTTTCAACCTTGGCTCCTTTTAGGAATCACCTGGGAAGCTTAAAAAGATACACATGCCTTTGTCCTACTTACAAATTCTGATGTATTTAGTCTTGGGTGTGACCTGTGCATCAGGACTTGCTCTGTATCTGTGGGATTCGAATGTTCAGCCAGGGCTCAGATCCACTGAGTTGGTGGAAGTGAAGTTTGCTTGCCTTGTCATAGGCTTTATAGTTTTATTTTCAGCTCTCGTTTTTTACAGTGGGAAACTGACCTCACATACCTTCATTTTGTTTGATCTTAGGCAGGCAGGCTACTACCAGCAAAAACTGAAGCTGTGGAAGGGGAATGGAATTCATTTTTCATTTAACAAAGAAAAATCTGACTTTTGGACATTTTTTTGGACTGGATGTAAGAACTAATTAAAACAATTATGGTTGTCTTATACTTAGTGTACATAGTCTTAAATTCTTATGCTCAAATTATTTTTCCTGTTACTTTTGATGTGATTAGAGAATTTAGAATTTGACGATGGTTTCTGGCTTTGACTATTCTCCAGCTAAGATGTTTCTCTTTTTAGAAGCTAACACTGTGTACTGACAGATATGGCAAGTCCATAAAACCTCTAGTCCAACTGGACCATAGCAAGTTTACCATCATCATCTTATTCCTTCTGATAGCTACTTGTACAAACCCACGTCATCTTGCCAACGTTATTACAAATTTGTTTCATGTAATTGGGTCCCATGGATACAGACTAACTGAAATACTTCAGGTAGAAATATAAAGCAACTGGATTTGCTTGTTTGGAGAATAAACACTTCCATTCACTTCTTTGAAATGCAGCTTTATCTGAGCATGACTCCAGTCATAACGATGATGACCACAAGCCAGAATATGACTTGACTCACTTAACGTTGGTGGAAGAATTTGTAACCAAACTCCTCCGTCTTTGGTTGTGGAAATCTGTCTTTGGTCCTTCCCCTGTCTTCATGGCTAATTCCCTGAGTTATTTGGCCATTTTGAGGACAGACTGTAGTTGCAGCTTTAATAAGTTTCCATTCCCTAGATGGCCTGTGACCATGCAGGACTTTGAAGTTGCTTAGACCAGGATTCACATCCTATCTCTTGCTGTAGTTATTTCATCTCTGTGAGCTGTGGTTTTTCTTGATCTGTAAAATGGAGATAGTAGAATATAAACTAACAGAGAGCTTTTGCACTTAAATGGAAATATATGTCTAATAGTTTTAGTAGTCTATATGATAATAGTAGTGTCTAAGTGCTTAATGCCACATCTGATTCATAGGGAGCCCTTTCAGAATAAATGGTGGATATTATTTAGTCCTATTTTTTAAACCCTCAATCTCAAGTTACATTTTTCTAATTATTTCCATCAGCAAAAGGAAATTTGGGCTATAAATGCTGAATCCTGACACACACAGCTTGGCTTCAAACTGTTCTGAATATTTCTAAAGACATTTTAGATAATAAAAAATCCACATATTTTCATGAACCTTTTCCTTGCAGATCAAGAATGACCACACCATTTGGATAAATCATATAAGAAGTAACTCATAAAAAGGAAATGTACTTTGCCTTGTTTTTCTTAGAAAGTTCCCATTAGTGATTAGATCATATCCTCATTTTTACAGTCAAACTCAGGAAGATGTTGGCATTCTCCAGGGAAGGTAACTTCACTTTCATGAAGCTGCTGAATATAAACCACAGTCATTATATCATCAGTGATAAAAACTTAGGTTTAGAATTGAGATATCCCCTTGAGTAAACATACCTGTTAAACACCAATATTCTTGCGTACTTATTTAGCACTGATTCAGAGAACAGCACTAAGCTCATAAACATTTTAAGATTCTTCTATAGAGATAAAGGTGATAAGCTGTTTAAGAAAAAGACTGTGCCATTTATTCAATTGCTGTTCACTAAATGCTACACAAGATTGACAATGTTCATATTCACTTAGTTTTTTCAGAGTTCTACAGATATTTTCTGAGTCCCCACCTCATCTGAGACACCTCATATGAGACTTTTCTGGGCTTGGCAGATCTGGGCCAGGATGGAAGGGTAGCTTTGGGCCAATGCAGAGAAGCACCTTAACTGGCCTTTCACTTTCAGCCCCTCAGTGGTGCAAACTGTGATCATCAGAGTTCTAAGTCCTTTGGCAGAGGTCCCGGGTTGGCTTGCCGTCATCTTGAAGGGCAAGTGGAAGTTCCAGCTGAGAGCCAAATGTAGACATTTCACAAGGTTCCCGGAGCTGCCAGTGCCTCCTTGATGGGAAGGATGGAGGACGTAATAATATCAGAAGGCAATTTGTAAAGCTGATGAAATCAAGGGAGAAATATTTCCTGATAATATAATATCTCAAAAACATGGCTAATATTTAGAGCTGGGAAACTGGACTTCTTTTCCAATGGTGAAAAATTATAGAGAGAAAATAAAACCTCTTATCTGCATTTTTTCATTACTATCTTCACATTATCACTGCTATCTGCCCAAGACTATCATATTTACTGTGCACTCCCCTACTCACTCATTTGGAGGAAGGATGTAATTATCCAAGGAGAAGAAATTTAGAGCAGAAGAAGGGAGCTAGAAGCTCTGTGCTGCATATTTAACATCTGAAGCTGCTTCTTAACACCTGCCATATTAATGGAAGCCTCCCCCTCCACTAACTTTTCATAGAAGTTTCCTTGATTTTTCCAGTGAAGCTAACTGCTTTCCATCCTGATTGTTATTTAATAATTATCCAAGAAATTGTCAGTCTTGATTCTCTAAACTGACTGAAGGATTATAACTGTCTGCCAAATTTCTACAAACTATGTAAGAGGCTGGGCAAGAGAAACAAAGTAGAGATATGAGGTGAGCCAGGCTGTTCAGAGTTCAGGTGACCTAATCACTTCTTTACCTTTTCTAGACAGTTTCCTTCTCCTGGAAGCCCACTGACAGTGAGACTCTTAGGTTAAAAAGATGAAAAAAAAAATAACTTTAAAAAAAATGTTTCTTACTGTAGATGTTTATGTTTCAGTTTCTCAGCATTCCTCCTTATTATTTATTCAAATAAGGCCTAGCAGTTCACCATGTTTTTCTTTTTGAGGCCACACCTCCACTCTCAGTCCAAATAGTTCTCCTGGGTTTCCATCTCTAGACACAAAGATGCAGGCTGTGACCTAGAAGTGGCCATGCTGACTGATTTAGCAATAGGCATATAACAGAGATCTGGTAAATAAATTGATCCTGGCTACAGAGATTGACTCAGAAATGGGGATATGATCATTGATTCCATTAGAACAGTGAGTTTGGGGAATTTACTAGAAAAATACATCATTATCATTTCTGCTGAAATTAAACCTGTGAAAATGCAGATGTTGGTTGCTTGTAAGCATTCTACTACCATTTGAACCCAAGAGTGATGTCAACATAGATGAAAAAAGATCTCAGAAAGGGAGAGTGCCTAGGTCCAGGTAATATCATAGGGGTCCCTGAATCAAGCCATTTTGAAGTGAGACGAAACTTTAGGTATATTAGGTATATATTACATTAGTTTTTCCTCTTGTGAAGATGGCTTCCCACAATATTAAAATAAAAACAAAGCCAAAAAACTTTTGGCTAATGTCTCAAGTTCAATTTAATTATTCAATTTTTACTATGAAGAGCCATTATGGCTATTAGGGAAGTGATTGTTGTCATTATTGTTTAGTTTTACTTGCTTTGTTATCAGAAACTTACTTTGTGTTTCATAATTCCAAAATTAAAGACTCCAGCTTCTAGGACTTTTATATACTTTCTAAAACAAATCCACAATTGCTGAGAGCAGTTTACCAGAAACAGCATCCTTTCTTATTCCATGGCTTTCTTTAATTAATGTTATCAAGTGGTCTCAATGAATCAAAAAATTCCCCTTACTGAACAGAGAGTTTATAAATGTACCTATGTATAGTTAGGAACTTAATGTGTGTTCAAATGTGGCAACATTTATTTAATGAATTATGTTGATGTAACTGTAAAAACCATGAAAAATAAGTCTATCTCACACCAAAGCAGAAAAAAACAAAGTACACGTGATTTAACAAGCTACATTTGAAACAAGAAACTTATTAGAATAAATTTTAGGATAGTACTTGTATAATTGTGTGAGCAAGAAGATTTTGGATGGATATTAGAATTGACTAAAACATAGCAAACGGGAAAGAAAAGCATTCTTGGCAATCAGAGAGGTAAAATCCTAACATAGAAAAAACTCTCAGAAAAAAAAAAAAGTAAAACACTATGTAGAAAAGTACACAAAGGACATAAACAGAAAAGTCATAAAAGAGGGAATACAAATTACCAGTAAACATATGAAAAAATCTCCACTTATCAGGAAAACAAAAATCAAAATAAAATGTAATTTAATTATTCATTTGAGTGGCAAAAAAAAAAAAAATTATAACAATAAATGCTGGCAAATGTGTAGAGAAATTAGCACTTCATACAAAGCAGGTTGGAATGTGAATTCGATCACCTGTTTTTGGAAAATAATCTAACAATAGCTTCTAAGATTTAAAATTTGCATATCCCTTTAAATCAGGAAACCCCCTTTGGGGAATTTTCTTGTGGAAATAGAAATATCAATATTTAAGAATATGTATGTAAGTATTTCTATGGCAACTTTTTAATCGTAAAACTTTAGAAGCAAGCCAACTTTTTATGGGTAGCAAATGATTAAATAAATTATAATGCATACACAATGTGGGTTTTTATGAAAGAGATAAATGAGTCATATCTATACATATTGATATGGAAAGATGTCTAGGATATATTTGTAAGTTAAAAAGCAAAGAAACAAAATCACAGAAAAGATTGTGAAAAATGCATATAAAATTAAACTCATTGATTGTATAGGAGAGTAAAATAGAAGATTGGTAACTATTTTCTTTATTGACTTTAGAATCATTTGATTTGCAACTTTGATAAACAAACAAACAAACAAACAAATTCTGTGAAGAAGAGTTTTAAGATCCTTTCCTTCCTTTGTATGCATTTTTTCTTTCTCAAAGCTGTTGTGTAAATTGGACCTGCATCTCATTCAAGCCCATAAACAGAAAACAAATATTTCCTTTTCTGAATATCTACTTGTTCTTTATGTCTGTAAATCCAAGAAGCAAAAGAAAACAATACACCTGCTATCAATCTTCTTAACCACTTTAGGTGTCAGGCCTGCATAAGTGCACAAGAGATTCCGGGAGGGGAGAGGGAGTACACACTATATCTTGACTTGAATTAATTCCCTAGCTCCTGTTTTGGCCATGCTGGATTGGAGTGTTTGGTCCTACTACAACCATGTTCTCAGCACACATTCACCACTTTCCAGGACTGACTCTCTAATTTACTGGTTACGAGTTCTTGGGAAAATCATTTTAATGTCTCTGAGTCCATTTCCTTGGCTTTAAAATGGGGTTGACAATGTCGACTGTTTACCTCAATATCAGAAAGAGATAATGATGTTGAAAGCGATACAAATGATTACAGGGTAGCTTGCATTACGTCTTCCTGGATGATTCACTTTGTATTTCATTCTCCTTTACTCAAAAAAAAAAAAATGCCTTGCTAAATATAATTCAATTCAATAAACTGGTTGTGAATCTGCATACCATGTTACTGAGATCTAAAAGAAACAAAACATATGAAAAAGCTAAAGCCATGGATCCTGCCATTAAGGAGGGTTATATTTTTATGAAGCTATACTTCACTTCATTAAATATAAGGTACACGTTTTTTCACCATCTCACACTTGAGACATTACCATGTCTTACAAGAGATGGAGCCTTATGATAGTACTTACTATTTGCTGTCAGGCAGGCAGGGGGGCAGTGCGGCATAGTTGTCAGTATTGTGCAGGCACAGCCCATCCTAGGAAGCGGGCTGTTTCGGAAATGCAATTCATACTTCTAAGCTGCAAGAGAGCTGTGCTTTAAATGCCTTCATAGAAAATAATATCTTGTCCCAAATGAAATTGCCCAGCTAGGTTAGTATTAGATAATATAGACCCACATGATACTAGATGGGCTGTTTTCAATTTTGCTTCTCCAATGGCCTGGCTGTTTTGGGTGGATGCCTCCTTGGTCTCAGGTTGGAGGACTTAACACTTCACCAGGCATTTGTGAGGAAGGTAAGAGGGCGGGAGAAGGGGTGCAGGGTGGCACATCTCTTTTCAGTACTTGTGTTCCTTCTTGTTTACTTCCTGTTCCTATTGACACCACCAATAATGCCCTTCACCCTGACAGCGGTGTTTGCAGCTTCCAGTCTACTCTCCCACCCATCTGGAACCCTGACACCAGGCTCCTGTCTTCTCCTGAGAAAGAGCAGCACTAGCAGGCAACACCTTGCTGTTAGTGTTGCCTGGTGTTTGGGAGTTTCCAAAGCGTTTTCTTCTCTGTAGGGAAGGAACAGTTTTACCTCTACCCTCTTAGAGCTTTTCAGCTGGCCTGAGAATGAAACTGACATAAGACAGATTAACAGGAGAGAAGCATACACATTAATATAAGGTTTATGTGACACAGGAGCCCTCGTAAGGAAATGACGACAAAGAAGTGGCAAAACCGACATATTTTTATACTAGGTTGAACAAAGAGAGGCAATTGTGGAAAAGTAACTAAAATATATGAGGAGGCTAAAAGAAGATAAGAATTACTTTAACAAAGTCTGTTTGCACAGAAGTCTCTCAGCTTTGACTCCCTGCCAGGGAATGTTTCTTTTCTCCCGGTATAGGAAGGGCACCTTTACCCGGGAGTTTTAATTTCCTGTTTTCAGGAAGAAAAGGGGAGATTAGAATACATTTTTTGTATCTGCTGATTTTTTTAAGTTACCTTAGCTCAAAATAATCCTTATGGAAAAGTGACATATTTTGGGGTGTGTGGGGACAGAGTCCCAGAGAGTAGTTTCCAGGCTCTCGGCCTCATGTGGAAAAGTGTTAGCTCTGTTATTAGATGGCTATCAGCTGAAATCAGATGATCATCTGTTGTGGCTTGGTGTCCCTCAGTTGTTACTGATTAGCTGTTAGCCACTAATATAATTGCCGTGGCTCCGCTGAGGGGTTTGTTGGTTGGCAGAGACGTGGCTATTGATTGCAGATCACAGATCACATGGCTTTTGCTTCCTGTTTCTCCAAGCCAGCCGCCAGTGAGGATATAGTGGTATGAACGGGTTTTGTTGGTGTTCCTTTTTGGCCTCACCATATCCTGCATTCTTGTGCGGGGAGAGGAACCAGAGACCCTGCATGACAGGGTGGCTTATTATAGCAGCCTTCACTGCTTTTCTAACTGAGAAGTGCCTGGTCCTCAAGGTCTGGGTATCCACTCTGCAGGGGACACTCCTCCATGCTTGTACGTTCCAATGATCAACACTAGACCTTTGAATGGTAGCTGCTTCCTGCTTCAACTGCACGTTAACTTTCAGTCCTCCAAAACAGGTTTCACCAATCCTTGTTATTACATTCTATATGAAAATAACTGTGGACGTTTCTGTTTACCTTTCTTGACCCTGAATGATAGAGCACTGTAAAGAGAAAATTTCTATTTTTTTGAAGTTGCCATAGCCTCCCTGAAATTTGTGGATGATTGGTGATCTTCTCTACTAAATCAATGATTTTCAAAATGAGCTCTGCATTTCCCAGAGCAAACCCATCTAAGTGTGATGGTGAATTGAGGGTAGAAGCAGAGAAGGAGAGCAAGAAAGCCTCATGCTTCTTCACCACAAATAACTATCCTTTAATATTTTCTACATTGTGTTTTCTTTTTATAAGATTCATGTTAAAGGAGTTCCCAGGATGTTCTCCCCACTCTATTTTTTTTTATTTTTATTTTATGTAATGGAGTATTGAATGTAATAAGGATCACTGTCTGGCTCTTTGATTGAAGTTGTCTCTTTCTACCCCAGCCAGAAATAAATTTTCCCTGCTCTCTGTGTCAATAAATGTTGTTGCTATTTTTCTTAACACATTAATTATTTCTACTTAGTAATAGGGTTATATGTTACATTTTTCTTCTCTGCTAGACTGTCCTTTCCAGGAAGGCCAGAAACAGCTCTGAGACATTAATGAACATTGAATCAGGACACAGAAGTCCTTAGGCTGAGTCCTTACAGTACTCTACATACTCCTGGATTATTGTTGGCAAGTTATTTAACCTACTTCAGCCTGTTGCTTTATTTTGATACAAGGATAACAATACCTACCTTACATAAGTTGTATGATCATTTGAAGATTAAATGAAATGTAGCTTATTTCTATAATCAGTTTTGCAAACTTCCTTTACTGTATACAGCCCAGTGCTTCCCACCCAGTTGGCACACAGTAAATGCCTATTGCATAATAGGAACTGTTCTCGTTATTGTTGCTGCATATTAAACCATCCTGAAACTCTGTGGCTTAAAACGGTGACCTTAAGATTTTTTTTTCTCCTGAATTGCTATATATTTTGTTTATTGTTCATTAGAAGTATAAATGAAGACTTTTCTTTGAAAAACAACCAACCTGTAGACCTCTTTGAGTAAACATACTGTGTAAAAATAAAATAGTAAGATTTTTAAAATTTTAGTACTATTATAGAATTAGGTTACCCTTATTTATATCTTTTGTTGAAAATACAACTGGTGGCATTTTTTTTTTCTTTTACTCTATGACCAAATCAAAATCGCAGACACCACCCAAGTTATGTTGGAACCCTGCTAGGTAAAAATATGTCTGTAAGAACTACAGGAAATCAAGTTTCCAGATGGAGTTCCCTTCTTTCCAATTTTGGGAGTATTCCAAAGTGTTTACCCTTAGAAACCATCTAGGTGAAGTGAAAATTTACTATTGGAAAATTACTGGAGAGAATGCTTGTGAAATCTGAAGGTATGACTTTTGTATGGGCAGTGTACATGTTCACAGATATTTTATGACTGCCTTTGGGATATCTAACAATAATGAAAGTTCGCATTGTGTTTATTGTTTTTGAAAAGTAGATACTACCAAAAATTAATTGCACCTAAGGCACATACTTAAAAATAAAGTTTTTACTGTATGGTGATTGCAAATTATCTATAATCAGAAGTGATGAGAACCCCTTATATTTTTATAGCATATTCACTTTTCAAGGCATGTCTTGACCTCATGCTTCTATAATTCTGAAAAAAAAACACAAAGTAATCCTTGTAAGATAGGGAAGGAAAGTGCTATTGCTGTGCCATTTAGCATTTGGATAATTAAGTAAATAGATATTACAGCTGTACCTTTTTTTCTTAATACGATTTTATTGGGGAAGGGGAACAGGACTTTATTAGGAAACAGTGTGTACTTCTAGGATTTTTTTCCAAGTCAAGTTGTTGTCCTTTCAATCGTAGTTGTGGAGGGCGCAACTCAGCTCCAGCTCTAGTTGCCATTGTTAGTTGCAGGGAGCACAGCCCACCATCCCTTGCAGGAGTCGAACCAGCAACCTTGTGTTGAGAGCCCACTGGCCCATGTGGGAATCAAACTGGCAGCTTTCAGCATTAGGATCACGAAGCTCCAACTGCCCGAGCCACCAGGCTGGCCTCCTGGCTATACCATTTTAAATACACACCATATTTTGGTTTCATTGATGCCTTGGTGTATTTGTTGCTTTGAAAACTACTTGATTTTTCTTCAATCTCAAGTGTGGTAAAAGGGAGAACAATATTACTGACTGAACAGAGTTGTCTTTTGTAACATATTTTTGTCAAAATTTTGTGTTTGTACGAAACTGTTGTCTTCTTTGAGAGTGCTATAATTGACACTTTTTAGTAGCTTTCATGAGGTAAACATTGATGATCCATGCTCAGTACAACTAAGAACCAGTTGTTCCCAAACATATCCAATGAAAGGATTTTTTAATAATGTGAAAATAAAAGTTCACAGGTTTCTACTCCACAGTATTAAAGGGCACTTATGAATTCTGTAATGTTTTACAAAGTATTTTATTAATTGCAATTAATGGGCACATTTGTGAAGTAGTAACATATAATATATGAAGCATGCTACTCATGCTAAGGACAAGTTCTGATGTACATATGGATTCACAAAACTCTTGAAATAACCCCAAAGTCCCCTATAAATTCATGGCTAATGGTTCAGGAAGCTTTGGCATAACCAGGGAAGGACAAAATGTTCCATCTCACTTGTCAGTATCAATAGAAAGGAATGGCTGCCTGAAGGGCCACATCAAAAGGATTGTCTAAGTCCAAGTATTTTGTCTAAGCAAAAGGGTACTATTATCAATTAGTAATATCTGCTAGAGAAGGAGGAGAAACAAGGTGTGAAAAAGCCAAACATTTGCCATACCTGACTTAGCCTGAGTGGACCATTTGTTTCAGCTTACTCGAGGAAGGGATAAGAGAGATAGTCACTAATTTATAGATATAACAAAGGCTTAAGCTAAGAATTTAACTTAAAAATATTCATTTAAAATGGCTCTAAAAAATTAAGTCTGTATTAAAAAACACATTTAAGAACAAGTTAAGTTTACTGGATATTCCAGCCCAAATTACCTGCTATAAAGCTCCTTGTTTTTGCACCTTCCAAGAGAGGAAATACTCTGTTTTTTCTCTCAAAATAAATTGAATATTGAAATGTCCTAGTCCCTCCACTTATTTTTTTCATTCGATGAGGGACCTTTGCTACCCATCGCTGATACTCGCTGATGGTACTCACATAACTTTTTCTTGCTTGTATTCTAATTGGCTGTTCTTCTTTTGAAAGACAAATCATTTGCTGAGACCGTATACTTACAAATGGGATTGGGTGGGTATATGTTTGAAAGTATGTAATATATAACTTTGCTCTGTTGGCCCAATTTTCTTATTTTAAAGAAATCAATTTTCCTAATTATTTAAGTCACTTATCAAATATGGACTATCCAACCTTCTTCTTTACTGATTTTTGAAATATCTTGAGAAAAAGAATTAATTCTAATGATGTTTAATCTGTATGTTAATAATTCGTGGAATCTCCCAGTTCCTTCTAAAATTCCTCTGCCTTAACTTTATTCCATTCTGAGCAGGTTGAAAAAAAATTAAAATAACTACATCATTTTTTCTTATCTTAGAATTATTTTCTCCCAATCCCAAACTCTTCATATTTTTCCTGCTTTTCTGAAAATGTTCTATCTCTTTCTCTGTCCATAATGCATCTGTTCAGTCACTAATTCTCTTTTAAAAATCCATCTTCAGATATCACTGCATTTGCCATCCCTGAAAACTGATTGTTCTGCCTCCAGGCTAGCTTCATTTCTATCTTCATTACTGCTCTTCTTGAAAAGGATATTTTTCAGCTTGAACTGCTTGAGGGCAGGTACTTGTCTTAGTCATCATTGTATCTTTTATGCCTAGAACTGTGAGTGGCTCATGGTAAGTGCCCCATGAGCACTGGTTAGGATTGACACTCCTGTGAGCCACTCATGTCCCTTTGGAGAGAGATCTGATTTGGTATTTTGACTCCCTTTCTACCCTCAGCATAGTCTCCATTGCAAGCTAGTTTGTATATTTTCTTTTCTTCAGACTCTCTCCATTTTTCTGGAGGTACATCACTTTTTCTACTCTAGGTAGTGAGAATCATAAATACAGATAACTGAGGTGAATGAGATTTGCCATATTCATATATTTGTATTTTTGAAACATCTTAGAATGAAAACCCTTTATAAGAAGAATGGGGCTTTCTTTTATTAGATATTTAAAGTGTAAATGCTATAATGTGTTTTTAAAAATTATTTTTTGCTGCCATGATATATCACATCTTGAGAATCCTTTTTGACTTTTAACATGAAAATGAAACAAATTAGACATATGTAGCCTGAAGTGTAGTCAGGCATGGTAGAAGGGGTGTTTTGGTCATATTTTTTATTGTGTTAAGAGCCCTGGATTCATGGAGGTTCTGGCCAAGCTATCAGACAAGTGCTTGGATATCCTGAGATGAATTTCATCCTGAGATGAGAAGCAGAATTTTCTCTGATGGCTTTAAGAAGATATGGGTGCACATTTCTCTGGGTTCCTTGAGAGGAGGTTGTGCTTAGAGCTGTCCATAGAACACCAACAGGCAGGGTAATGCCTCAAATTTTTCTCTTGGCTGATGAGCCATGAAAAACCAGGACCCACCTGCAGGTTGGGAAGAGTGGGTGGACATTGGGCTGGTTCTCAACAAATGTAGATGGTCATCTACACTTTCATCAACATTTAAAGACCTCACATGAAGGCCAACCCTCCACATTCAATTGCACCCACATGTACTTCCATACATCCACCTTACTTTTGGTGGTTTATCTTCTTTTGTACCCTATGAAAGTGTCTTTGATGGTCACTCTTTGGTTCATTCCAGCCATAAATATTTACTGAGCCTATAGTGTATTGTCAGATGCTGTTCTAGGTACCGTGGGCATAGTGATGAGTAAGAAACACATGGCTCCGGCTCTCACAGAGTCTTCACTCTAGTGAGCTAGTGATCTGATTAAACTAAGTTCCATGTACTCTAAAAGAAATAAAACAAAATTATGTCGTATGTACTTACATTACCTACTATATGGACTACCTAACATTCTTTACTGATTTTTTAACAGAGTGATTATTAGTGGGTAGGTGTGTGGTGGAGAGGTATTACTTTAAATTTGATACAAATTTTCCTTTTGTTACTTTCGACTTGATTTGTCAGAAAGAGAGAAGTTCTGGGCATTCAACACAGGGCTTCGCCTTTATGTGTTTTTTCTCTCATTCATTCATTCATTCAGTCAGTCAGTCAATTAGACATCATGAATGCTTTCATCTATTTAATAATGCCAAACTCATTGCCTGGAATTATTATGATACACTGATCAGGCAGCCCCCAAAATTATTTTAACCTTAGGGTTATATGTATTCATTCAGGTCAATTAATTAATGCACTTATTCATTCAAGTACTGTGTTGGCAGTTTTACCTGGACACAGCCATTGGTATGGGGCAAAAGTTGGTAAAAGAACCTAGGATAGTGGGAATCACCTAGGATCTTAAAACAAGTTATCTCAAGCATATTTATAAACTGAATTGGATTCTACCAAAATGTTCAAAATTGTTAAACTCCTCAAAATGTGATTTGCATGGACATACTAATGCATGGACATACTAATGTCCTCATCACTCTTGGCCATCTGTTCCCCTCTATGTTATTTCTAGGTCATAAGAATTCCAAGATAATTTTTTTCTCTTACATGCCTACTGTGAAAACCTTACAAACAAGGGCTTGGAGGAATAGTAAGAAGAAAAAAAAGAGGTTAAATTATAAACAATTATTTATTTATTTAAGCTCATTGTCTGACATTTGATACTCTGTAAGCAGCAGTCCCAAATGATTTCAGTCCTGATAATATTTCATGGCTAGACTAGACAAGTTCAGACCAGACAAGCTCTTGTAGAGTCTAAAATTGAAATTACATTTTTTAACTTCTGAGAAGGAGCATTTCTTAGAGCCCCAGCAAGGCTTTACAGATGTGAGAATACTTTTAAGCTGTTTATTGAACACATATTGGATGTCAAGAACAAATTTAGGCAGTGCAGCAGATGCTGACACGGCCCAGCCCATTTCCCACCCCTCCATACTTTCCGTGTCCATGCAGTCAGCCTGGCATCCACCCACCAGAAATGGCATCTCTCTCTGCTCTCTGCAGGCAACCTTTGACTTCTGGAATCTGCTCTGCTAAAGATCTGGGCAGGTCAGAATGCCAAGGTATCAACACCTCCCCACACATACCAGCCACCTGCTATTCAGTAGTGATAGGACTTGGTGGACACACACCCCGCTCTCTTTGCTCCGAAGACAAGATCACTCTGAAGTCTATGTTCTATATTAGTTTCCAAAGTTTCCAAACTGCCGATGGTGGCGACTGGCTTGATAAATACCCTTTATCAGTTCCTTTCTCTTTTGTCTCTCACTTCCCACATCCCTAACAGTGTTCCCGGGATTGTTCTCCAAATAAATTTCTTGTACACAAATTCTTGTTTCAAGGTCTGTTTCTGGGGGAGCCAGACAGAGACGGGTACATTACATACATTATATCAGTTAATCTTTACTGCCTTTCCATTTTACAGATGAGCAAACTAAGGGTTTAGAGATGGTAACCAGTTAGCTCTTGTTCCAAATTGCCTATCCTTTTTCTATTTTATTGTGAAGGGACTGACCAAGGTATGGTCTTTTAGGAATGTGCACACATGTGTAAGTGAATCCTGTATGCCTCATCTCTCTGAAACTGGTGGAGTATGGAGGACAACTTGGGGCAGCCCTCACTTTCCAGGTCACTTCCATGTCCCGCAGTAACACCAGAAGTCCCATCTCTGCCTATGTCCACACCACTCATGGCTCTCTTCCTTCCTACCCTTTCAGCTTCCATCTGTGATAGTCCAGGGCTCTCTTCCAGTATCCTCAATGTGTCATTCAGAATCAGAATCCTGGCCATCTTCTCCTTTACTGTCATTTCTACCATCATTTCTGGGGATGCCACATCCTGTTGTAAGAGTTCTGGTCTTCCTCTACCCATGTTTCAGCTGCCATCCTGGACCTTGCCATCACCTAGCGCTTCTGTGTTGCTGTGATTTTGTACACTAAAATCCTTCTCTCTGACTATAACCTCATAATGGTTGATATCTTGTGCTCTCTCACTTCTACTGGTTGTATTCTTTGTCTCTTCTCAGTCCTTGGCTTGTGGTAATGCTCTGTTCCCTCACATGCTTCCTCATAACCCAAGTCATCCCTAGTCTCTGGGTCTATCAAGTTTTTGTTCAACTCCTTCATTTGTCTTGGACCCCATGATTGGCCATATCAATAAAGGTCTTGCATGTGCACCTTTCTCCTTTTCATTTTTTTTGCTTCTTTCTCTTCTTTCTTTGTTGATCCCTTGGTCCTCAACCTTGGGGAAAAATTGCTACTCACTTTTTTCCAATCCTCCCCCAAGATTGTCAAGATTGACTACTTATCAGTAGTGCTATGTTCTAGTAGTTCTCTAATCGATTATATATTTCATCCTTCATTGCATCCAGTTCCAACATTCCCTGTTCTACTCAAGGAAGTAGTAGGTGGGAAAGAGTACTTATGATGCTAAGCATTGTGCTAAGTATTTTGTTTGATAACCTCAACCTGGTAGGTAGTATTATTTCTATTTTTCCATATGATAACTCTGAGGCTAAGGTTGTTAATTTACATAGGACATGAAAAAGTTTATATTTCATGTTTTTTTTTACTCCTGTGCCCATGGATTTTCACTTTCTCCTCCACTCCCGACCTTACGTCCTGCCAGGTTTGCTCTTTGATAACTTTGTTTCTTTCTGAAATGAGATAAATAAGGCAATATCAGGACTTCTTCCTCTCCTTCACTTAATTTTCTTCTGTATCTTCATCCATTCCTTTCTCCTTTTTTCTTGTCTAAAAGAATGATCCCCAATTCTTCCTTAAGTCAACTCTTCCGTGTTTGTCATCAATTTGGATCTTTTACTTCTTTTTCCACATTGTTGATCCATCAGTTATCTCTCTCCTTCAGATCCTTTTCAGTCTTCCTCTTTCAAACTAATCTTTTCCCTTTACATCAAACAAATAACAGTCTTCCCATTAAAACACAAGCAAACAAAAACTTCACTTGACTTTAATGTCCTGAATAAGCTTATCATTTGCCTTTCCCATCAAACTCTTCGAATGAAGAGACTATATTTACTGCTGTTACCATCTCCCCATCAATGACACCCAAACCACTTTCATTCTGACTTCTTTCTCCTTACTGGTCCATTACTGAAACTATGTTCTCAAAATATATATGTGGAACCTCCAAGTAGTTGAGCTGAGTCATATATTCTTAATCCTTATTCTTCTGGATTTTGCAGCTTTTAATACTTTGACCATCCCTTCCTTCTTGAAACAGATTTTCCCTTGGCTTTTCTTATATTATTTATTCTTGGTTCTCTTTTCACCTCTCTACCTACCTCCTTACCAGCTACTCTTCTTCCTCCACTTCCATCTTTATCTCTCTTCACTTTTTCCTAAACAGTCATACTTAATTGCAGGCTTCATGAACTGACTATACCTTGCTCTAACTTTGGCTTTTGAATGAGTTCATTTTGAGCATCTCCTTCTGGTTGTTCCACTGGCCTCAATTTTATTTTTCCTAAGATTAAATCTATCAGCTTGTCCTCCTTTTATGTACCTTTTTTTTTTCCTCCCATTAATGACAACACCGTTATCCAAGGCTTGAATCTCGTTACTTATAACCATTTCTTTCCTCTTGTTCCCACATATAATTATTTCCCAACTATTTTCAAGTCTGTTTTCTCTATATATATTTTCCCCTCCTGCTAGCATCCAAGTTTGTTTCAATTATTTCAGTACCTGCTTTTTAATACTTTCTTTTTACCTTATGTTTCTTTTTTTTAATTTTAAATTTATTGGGGTGACAATTGTTAGTGAAATTACATAGATTTCAGGTACAATTCTGTATTACATCATCTATAAATCCCATTGTGTGTTCACCACCCAGAGTCAGTTCCCCTTCCATCACCACATATTTGACCCCATTTACCCTCATCTCCCACCCCCCACCCCCTTATCCTCTGGTAGCCACTAAACTATTGTCTGTGTATATGAGTCTTTGTTTCTCATTTGTTTGTCTTGTTCTTTTGTTGTTTTTGGTTTATCTTATGTTTTGAACTTCTTTCTCACAACTAGATTTTTTCTTACAGTGAGGTTTATAACTTAGGCTTTTGAGTCCTCTGTGCCTTTGCTCATATCATCTAGGCAGAACCATTATCCCCATTCCTTGTTTAAATTCTATTATTCTCTCAAGTTTACCATTAATTTATTCCAGGAAATTTCCTTTATCCTACATTCTCTGTCTTTCATCCTAAATCTGGTAAGAATTTTTCTTTATCCTAAACTTCTAAAACATCTTCTCATACTTCTAGTTTATTGTCTTACAGTAGAAAAGAATTGCAAGAATGTGGACCTCTGAGTCCAGTCTGCCTAGATTGACCCAGCTTGATTACTTACCAGCTGTGTAGCTTTATGCTAGTTATTTGATGTCTCTGACTTCATTTTATCCATCTAAATACTAGAATAATAAGGACTGGCCTAAAAGTGTATTGGGATGATGAGAAACAATATATGACACAGTCTCTAACTTTGTGTTTGGCCCAAAGTTACTATTCAGTAGATAATTGTTGAATGGAAAAGTCTTTCTATGTAGAGTATGAGATGCTAAAGAATCCAAACTAAAGCACGGGGTAGGCATTCAAGAAATATTTGCACAATGACAGGCCTGGGATTATAGGAGGCACACACCTGCCATCAATTTCCTCCATCAGTTTTATAATCTATCCACCAGGAGTCCAAGAATACTAAAATTAGACTGAGTAAAAGTCTGATTCATCTGTCATCTTTCACAGAGTAACTTTTGCCTGAAGACAACAGAAAAGCATTCTAAAATTGCATTTCAACTGCTTGTAGTGACCACAGCCATCCTTGGTTCTATTTTCTGAGTTGAGCATCACATATACTGTTTCCTAAGCTTGAGCGAATTCTGCCCTTGCATGCATTTTCAAAAATAATAGCTATTGGTTGTGCTACAGTGACTTCGCCAATTTTCTCAGCTATCAAACTCTGCTGATATAAAAACATTCAGCTTTCAAAAGTTCTCTAACTTACTGCATTTACACGAAAATAAGACCTAATCAGAAAATAAGCCCTAGCGTGATTTTTCAGGAGGACATAAGCCCTAATGCATCCTTTGGAGCAAAAATTAATTTAAGATCCAGTCTTATTTTTGGGGCAGCACAGTACTTTCTTTCTTTACTTACAGGATACTTTAGCTTCACAAGTAATACCCACTTGAGTTTAATGATATTTGCATGTTTTCCTTTTGTTTTCTTGGTTTTTTTTAGTAGCATGCTTCCCAAAGGTTGTCAGATTTTTTTGTTTGTTTGTTTGTTTGTTTTCTACCAGCTAAAAGAAACAAAATTATCTTATGATATTTTATTTTATTTTCTACAGTGGAAATATACACTGCATGTTATAGAGTGTGACTTTGGAGTTCAGACCATCTGGATCTGATTCCTGTCCCAAGAATTTATTAGCTTTGTAAGTTCAGGGAAGTTTATGCCATTGTGAACTTGAGTTTGCTTCTCTGTAAAATGGATACAAAAATTAAACCTATTTAATCTGAGTGTCATTGGGGAAATTTAAATGAACTAAGACAATTAAAAACTCTTAACACAGTGAATAGCATATAGAGCTCAATATATATTAGCTATTAATATTAAATTTATCATAAGTTTTTTAAAATTTATTTTTTCATAGTTTCAGGTGTGCAAAGTAATGCAATAGACATTTAAGCTCCTCATAAAGTGATAACTCCCCCAAGCTACTACCTCTCTTACATCTTATATAGCTGTTACAATACCATTGACTATCTTCCTTATGTTGTACTCCACATCCTGTGACTACAGATACCTATATATTTAGTTATAGTTGACAGTCAATTATATTCTACTTTAGCTCTTCAGGTGTATAGCACATGGGTCAGGCACCTAGAGTCTATGATGTGATCCCCCTGATAAGTCCAAGGCCCTTCTGGCACCTTACATAATCTTTACAATGTTGTTGATTATATTCCCCATACAGCATTAAATTCACTTTGTATTTCTTAATGCCTTCACCTTTTTCACCCTGCCCCCAACCTCATTCCCTGATAGATCTAGTATCTATCTATCTGGCACTATACCTCGTTATTACAATATTGTTGATTATATTTCTTATGCTACACCCTACATCCCCATAACTACTGTATAACAACCAATTTGTACTTCTTAATACCTTCCCCTTTCACCCAACCTTAACCCCTCCCCACCCCCCACATCTTAAAGAAGTCCCTCTAAGATTCCTTGTAATACTAGTTTGATGGTGATGAACTCCTTCAACATTTCTTGTCTGGGAAGCTCCTTACCTGTCTAATTCTAAGTGATAACTTTGCTGTGTAGAGTAATCTTGGTTGTAGGTCCTTGGGTTTTATCACTTTAAGTATTTCCTGCCAATCCCTTCTGGCCTGCAAAGTTTCTATTGAGAAATCAGCTGACAGTCTTATGGAGGCTCCCTTGTAGGTAACTAACTGCTTTTCTCTTGCTGCTTTTAAGATTCTCTTTGTCTTTAACCTTTGGCATTTTAATTATGATGTGTCTTGGTGTGGGCCTCTTTGGGTTCATCTTGTTTGGGACTCTGTGCTTCCTGGGGTTATATGTCCATTTCCTTCACCAGTTTAGGGCAGTTTTCTGTCATTGTTTCTTCAAATAAGTTTTCAATTCCTTGTTCTCTCTCTTTGCCTTCTGGTACCCCTATAATCTGAATATTGGTACACTTGATATTTTCTGGAGTCCTCTTAAACTCCCTTCAAATTTTGAATTTATTTTTTTTTTCTGTTCTGTTTGGGTGTTTTCTGCTACCTTATCTTCTACATTGCTGGTTGGATCCTCTATTTCATCTAATCTACTGTTGAGTCCCTGTAACATATTCTTTGTTTCCATTATTGTATCCTTTGTTTCTGACTTGTTCTTTTTTACGGTTTCCATCTCCATTTTTACACTTCCTATCTGTCTGTTGAAATTCTCCCTGGGATCACTGAGCATTCTTATCACTATTGTTTGGAACTCTACATCTGATAGATTGCTTATCTCCATTTCACTTAGTTCTTTTTCTGGAGCTTTGTTCTAGTCTTTTATTTGGGACATGTTTCTTTGTCTTCCCATTTTGGCTGCCTGCTTGTGTTTGTTTTTGTGTGTTAGGTAGGGCTGCTATATTTTCTGGTCTTAGTAGAGTAGTGTTATGTAGTAGGTGTGCTGTGGGGTTCAGTGGCACAGTCTTTCTGGTCACATGAGCCCTGAGCTCCAGGTGTGTCCCTTGTGTGGGTTGTGTGTGTCCTCTTCTTGTAGTTAAGCCTTGGTTGATAACTGCACATCAATGGGAGGGACTGAGCCTTGAGCTTACTGGTTATACAACTGGCCTTGACTACAGTGGAAGAGTTGTTGTGCAGGGGTCTGACCCTACTGAGCAGGATCTGCGTCAGCAGAACTCTGGTGCCTGCCCAATCTGCCACTTGGGTGTGTCGTACTCGTAGGCAGCTGGGTGATGCTCCAGCTCATTTTGAAGCTGGCCACTGGGGACGCCAGCCCCAGGGACACCTCAGAGGGGATCCCATGTGGATCTACTTCAGTCACAGCCCGTCCCCCACCCGGGGCCACCCAGCGAGAGTCAGAAAGACATCCACATATTTCTGCTGCCAGTGTTGTGCTTGGAAGTGCCTTGAGAAGCCAAGCTATGAACCAGTGCTGGCTGCGGCTAATGCCGTGTTTAGGGCTACTCAGCCAGAGTTACAGAACACAATTGAGCCAGATGCTTCTTGTCTGGTTTGCATGAACTTTTGCGAGACCCTAGGAAAGTCTGCAGCTTGAGCCAAGGTAAGATGTCTGCACGAAAAAGACACTGAAAGGAGCCTGGGTGTGCCTGAAAGTTGGGTGGGACCAGGTCTCAAATCACCAGGGTGTGGGGAACTAATGGCAGAGACTCAAAAATGGTGGCCACCTGTGTTCTTATGATGGAAAGGGAGAGTGCTCAACAAAGAAACAATGGCCTCTGCCAGCTCCCCCTTCCTGGAGGAAGCCTATCCAGCCCCTATCCCAAGCCAGACGACTCAGTTCCCCACCATATGTCCCTGCCACCTTTTTAGCTGCTGCCCCAGCGCTGGAGCTCAGAGTGAGTGATTCTGTTGGTGGGTAAGTTCACATGCAGTCCCTTTAAGAGGAGCATCTGTGAGTATAGCTGGACTCAGTCACTCAGTCACAATCTCCGCTCATTTTCATAGCCAGAAATTATGGGGACTTCTCTCCCTAGCACTGGGACTCTGGGCTGGGGTGGGGCTGGGATCTCTTGCTCCTCTAGGGACCCCCACAGCTGAAAAAGCCCTCCTGATCTTTAATGGTCACATGTGGCTGTGGGACCAGCCCATTCCAAGTCTCTGACCTTCCTGCCAGTCTGAAGGTGGCTTCCTCTGCAAGTCCTTAGTTGAAAGTCTTGATTTTATGTAATTCCCAATAATGGTTGTTTTGTAGATTAGTTGTAATTTTGATGTGGTTGTGAGAGAGGTAAATACAGTGTTTACCTACTGCCCCATCTTGGTTGTCTCCAATCATACATATTTTTTTTTTCTACTCTCTATTTCTATGAGGTTTTGTTTTTGTTTTTGTTTTTTAGATTTTATTGGGGAAGGGGAACAGGACTTTATTGGGGAACAGTGTGTACTTCCAGGACTTTTTTCCAAGTCAAGTTGTTGTCCTTTCAGTCTTTGTTGTGGAGGGTACAGCTCAGCTCCAGGTCTAGTCGCCATTGTTAGTTACAGGGGGCGCAGCCCACCATCGCCTGAGGGAGTCGAACTGGCAACCTTGTGGTTGAGAGGATGCGCTCCAACCAACTGAGACATCTGGGAACTTAGTGGCAGCTCAGCTCAAGGTGCCGTATTAAATCTTAGTTGCAGGGGGTGCAGCCCACCATCCCTTGTGGGAGTTGAGGAATCAAACTGGCAGCCTTGTATTTGAAAGCCCACTGGCCCACGTGGGAATCAAACCAGCAGCACTTGGATTTAGGAGCATGGAGCTCCAACCACCTGAGCCACCGAGCAAGTCCCTCCAATCATAAATTTTTATACCTAGCAACTTCATGGTTGATTTTATGCTTTAGCTTTTTGGATTGTATTTCTACTTATTCATTATAGATTTATCATTGTTGTTATTTGTTTATTTTGCATTGGTTTGTTTTTATTATTCCTTAGGATGAAAATTTTACTTAATGAGTCAGGCTTGATGTTGTACCAGCTACCCTCCCAGCCCACCCTTGATGTTCAAGTTGGGGTACTGTGGGCAAGAGGGACAAAAGTGGAAAACTTCCTTTACAGTGGAGGTTTTCCTCTAATATCTAATTCACTGATTCTTAGCTTTTCTCTTTTTCCTACTTCAGTTTGCCTAACATACTCCCAATAGCAATAACTGGATGCTTCTCACGGTGGTGCAGAATAAACATAAACTAAACCTCCCCTAGTTCTAGGACAAACACCAGCCTACAAAGTGACTTGGTACAAGTAAGAAAAGGTGACTCATTCTCAAAAGAGGCAATCCTGTAGCTGTAGCACTTGGCAGTTTAAGTGCTTTTATATAAGAAAAAATAGTCCCTTCTTGTGGGGGAAGGTGAAGAGTTTGTCACCCTTGAACCTGAACACGAGTGTTGGCAGTTGACTCAGACTGGATTTCAGTTCCAACAACATCTTGGCTCAGCACAGCCTTGTCTGGAGGCCCTGCCAAGGTTAGGCATCTATCCACCCCACTCGCCATGGTAGTCACTGTTATACCAGGAGGCAGGGTACCTTTTCTCATTACCACAGTAAGATGCACCCCTCATTCTCAGGTACACAGTCACTGCTCTCACTTTTAATTGGAGATGAAGCTCCAAGAACTTTTGAAAGCCATTCAGGTGATTTTCCCCCCACTGGCATTAATGATATGGCAAGTTTTCTTTTGGGGAGGAATGAAGTGTGGGGACAAATTCTTTTCCAAAAGAACTGCATGATCATGTTCAGGAAATCAGCATTCTGATGGGAGAGAATTGAATGCAGCCTATAAAAGGGAATAAAAAAATAACCCTGCATTTCTCAGCATTACATTCTATAAATACAATCCCTCATCAAACCTCTCCACTGTGCATTAGCCGCACCTAGCAGTCATACATCATGCTGGTGGGAGAGGCCCTGGCCACCTGCCAGCCAAGTGCCAAGAGCAAGCGCCTGCCCTGTTTGTACCATCACGTGCTGTGACTCATAAAGAGTTCAGGAGGAGTCCTTAATCAGATAGCTGTGTAACCTCAGAGATGAGCTCAGGGTGTCTGCTGGGGGTCAGGCATTGAACATGTTGAAGACTCTTATGGCAGAAAGCCTTCAATCCTCACTTTCTACTTCTGGCTTTTCAGGCTCTGCATGCCCTCTAAAATCATATGAGAGATAAGAAAATGGTCTTTACTGCCTTCTAAGGGAAATAAGTTGCAAAAGAGGAGTCATGGGATAACAAAAAACAAAGAAAGGAGGAAAGAGGCCACGTGTATTATCCTGCTAAATTTATGTCTTGATAGTCAAGCAAAAATGTTTGTGGTCAAATACATCACGAGTATTATAGAATTGCAATAAAGGGATGATATACCTAGATTTTGGACTGATTTAGCACCTCACAATGCTACATTATATTGAATCAAAAAAATTCTATCAGTTATAAGATGCCCCTGTAATTTCAGAAATATTCAACTGGTATGTTTCATTAGCCCTTACAATTTGTATTGTACTTATCAAGATAGTACTTTTGGATTTATTTTAGACACAGACTTTTATGATAACTCAATCTTTTTCACACACAAAAGAAAAATGAAATGAATTAAATGAATTAAAGTATTCTTCAACCTTCTCCACAAAGTTTGAACCTTCCAAATCACTGTGGTACTCAGAGTCATCAATAGTCATCTTTCTTTTCCATATCGTATCATCCTCTGTGACATCAAAATATTGGTGATTGGCCTTTTTTAAAAAAAGAGAAAACAAAAAACTCAATATGTTTTTTTTTCTAGTTTGAAAACTGTTGTTTTTGCTTCCTCCATAAGTCTATAAAGGGACGTGAGCATTGTATGGTTGTCACATCCTTATTTTGTTATCTCCCTAAGCTAGTAGGGCTGTGTTTGGCTGCGTTTGATCCCTGATATACATTAACTCAATTGGATTGCTGTATACTACTTTAGTAGCAGAGAGGGAAAATCAGCAAGATCTCCCTGCAAAGTACTTCTTCAGTGTTGGAGTCCTGCAGGGAAAATCTATATTTTCTGGTATTAAAAAATTCTGAATTATACACCTCAAGAACTTGAAAGAGTTTTGTAAGTGCTTGATTCAAAGTGACAGTATTTGTCTTGGTTGGTCAGAAACTGGCTCTGATGCATATGTTTTAAGTAATCCGAAATTACTCATCAGATTATGAACAATATGCAATTCTTTGAAGTCTAGCTTAAATCTTTACTTCTCTATGGCACTTTTGGAATTTTGTTTGGATTCCTTATGCCCTGTCTGAATGTCTGTGGCACGTTAGTTCCTTTTGTTTATTTATTAGATTCTGCTCATGGACATCTCTAACATTATAAAATAACTTGATGAGCATGAGTGAGTCTTTAATTTGAGATAAGGATTTGGATAAAAATTTGAGAAGTAATCCCACAAACACTGGTTGGCAATAGGAAAGTGAGACAAGAGAGTAAGAAAGCCAATAAAAGGTACATTAGTGATGGTTTACTGCTGTGAGAAATTGGGGTTCATTTTATTGGAGTCTGTGATAGGCTGACTTATGGACCTACGAAGAAGTCCTCATCAAATATATTACCCTGTATTATGGCAAAAAAAAACTCTGCAGATGTTGATTATGGTAAGGATATTGAGATGAGAAGACAGCCTAGGATATCTAGGTGGGGCCAATATAATCACAAGTGTCCTTTTAAGAAGAAAAAGGCAGAAGAGTCAGAGTTAGAGGAGGCAATGTGAAAACAGAAGCAGAGAGAAGGAAGGAGCTGTGACAATGGAATCAGATATCACAGTGCTATGAAGAAAGGACCAGGAGCCAAGGAATGTAGGCAGCTTCTGGAAGCTGGAGAAAGGAAAAAAAAATGGAATCATCCAGAAGCAGTGCAATCCTGCCAACCGCTAATTGTATGTCAGTGAAATTTATTTTGGACTTTTGACCTCAAGAACTATAGGATAATAAATTTCTGTTATTTTAACTCACTAGGTTTGTGGTAATTTGTTACAGTAGCAGTAGGAAACCAATACAGGGACCTTCTGAAAAACTATATGGATCATTTTTCATTATGTGCCACTGAGAGTCAAAGAAATTAAGGTATTTGTCCACTGATTCCCATCACTCTTTGGGTAAGGATTGTTCCTAGAGGCATTAGCTTTCCAATACTTCTGACTTGTTCAGGTTGAGCACCTCCTCACTTTCCAGGGGCCTGAGACAGCTTTCAATCAGAGAGACAAAGTACATGAAATAAGAAGTCATAGACTTGTCCATGACTGTTCTCTGAAGATGCAAGTGATATCCAGGGAGGGCCAAGAGAATGTGGGTGGAGCACTAGTATTACCTGTGTTTAAGTGTGTGTGTGTGTGTGTGTGTGTGTGTGCATACGTGTGTGTGCGTGTGCGTGTGTGTGTGTGTGTGTGTTCCCCCTTTATCCAGTTTTTTCTTTGAGGCTAGACATTCTATCCCATTCATCAGAGGCCCTAGCACCATGCCTGGCATCTAGGTAAAACACTTCCTGATGGAGTGAGTGAAGGGGTGTGACAGCTTGTGAATGTCACAGTAAATAAGAAAGTTGGCAATATAACAGTGAAGTTTTCTCTAATTTCTAAATGAACACTGTGCAGAGAAGGAAAAGTTTCTACTTCATGGAAATGGATTCAAGAGATCTTGTAGATCCCAGGTAGAATGGATACAAGGTGGCTGTCAATCACAAAGGTAAGTTGTCACTAGGCAAAATGGCTTTATCCTGTTGCGTTACCAATTTTTAATCTAAGCCTCCTTAGTCAAGATTAGCATATAAATCAATACAAAAAGAGATGAGCATCGCAGGTGGTGTTGATGTCAAAAAGCCATTTCATGCCGCAGGCAGAAAATTGAGCATTCTGGTGAAGTACTAGCGATTCCCTTCATAAAAGTGCTGGAATGCCTGAAAGAAAAATCAGATTAATGCTCACAAATCCTTCTTGACACCTGAGAGACAGTTTTCTCTTGAAAAGGGCTTAGAGAGGATGATGTGATGACCACAAACATGGCCTTCACATTGCTAAGCATCTTAATTTGACCTAACTTTTGGGATCAAGTTTCGTTAAGTCCTAGATTCTCTTTTTACCCTGTCATCATCATCATCATCATCATCATCATCATCATCATCATCATCATCACCATCACCATTTAGCAATGAAACTTAGTAAGTGTTGTGCTGCTGTTTGCACAACAAAGATGTGTTGTGCATTCTGACTATACTTCCAGCTCAGCCAGGTACTTTAGCCTTCAGAATTATATTTAAGATGAAAGCTGAGTGTTTCTTCTTTAAGATAAATTTGGAAAATGGTCTTTATTTTTCCGCACCAGCTGCTGCTCCTATTTTAAACATGTCAGACAAATGTTTGATGTCCTTCAGTGGTGTTTGATAAATTCACTGGTACCGACTGTCAGGATGGCATTAGGGTATTGGTTAAGTTCTTTATATGTATAAACACATTCACATGTAAACATATAGAGATATGTTTAAAAAAAACATTTTGTGGCTGAAATATTTGAAAATAATAAACAGTAAACATAAAATATGATAATAAAATGAATTGCTCTTATACAAGAATCTTCTGGGTCTGAAGGACTATTAATGTAGAATAGAATGTGATTGGGCCCCTGTGGATCCACAGTTTTGTTCATTATGTAAAGGTCCTGATCATCATGGATCCCAAGGAAATCTGTCCAGTGCATATTAATGGAGAGTGAACGATAAGCTTGTGAAACAAATGAGGTAGAAGTAAAGGAAATTTGGACTAATTCTGTTGGAAACCAGCTTTCTGCCTAATTGATAGATAAGCCCACCTTAAAACTAGGTAGATGTTGGCATAAGCTCAGATACACCAATTCCCATCTGTTCACTTGAGTTCCTGAACCTTGGGTTCATAACCATAGTCACGTTTAACCAATTCTATCTGCTTTCCTGACTAAACTTGGGATCTGTGCCATTTCTATGTGCTCCCGTATCTTTGAAGCTATGTCTGAAGTTATTAACACTTTACAAGAGATACCTAGAGAGTTACCTTTTATGAGGATTATGCTTTATAATAGCACTATTCCCTTGTTTATTAGTTATTCTGTTTGCTCCCTTCTCACACTGCCCTCTCTTCTCTGTCTTGCTCTGTGCGAGCTTACCTGAGCATTCTGCTGCCTACCCTCTGTTTGGGTTGGGCTGAGAATGGGGAGAAGTGGCTCAGTAACCTGCAGAATGGAAAGATGGGAGGGAGTGATTCGGATATTTCTTACCTTCCCCCACCTCTCCATTCATCACTCCCCTAACCCTTCTATTCTCCACCTCCCACTTTGGCACCACGTTTCTGACAGTGGCTGGCCCCCTCCATGACTATGGCTCACGGGAAACCATTTCTTCATAGCTCCAGATCTCTTTCACAGGGCTGTGGTAAAACTGTTTCAACCCCTTGCCCCTAGCGTGATAACTGCTTTCCTCCTCTGTTAGTCTTTGAGCACCCCAGTGTACCTTGTTTGTCTTTTAACCGTGGCACAGTTCTATAAGTGGTCCCTTCATCAAATCTCTGTATTTAAACCATCTAAGGAAATGATATTTCCTGCCAGGACAGTGACAGTTGCACTTTGCCTTCCCTAATCATAGCATTCTTTGAAAGTAAGAAAGACATGTATTTAATATTTAATTATAAAATGCTTAAGTTGGTACTGCAATTCCTTGGTTTTTGTTTGGCTGGCATGCTACTCAAAATTTGTGAGAGAAATAAACATAGAAGGTGGCATCTTACATGACATGGTTTGGGTTCATGTATGCATGTCATTCTGTACCTATAGCGATAGGATTTATGTCTATAGTAACCGACCAGGTGGGTGTCTGAATAGCTTGCTGCAGTGTCTACCACTCTACAAGTGGCTGAATGAGTCATGTGTTTCTTAAACACGAGGCAGGGTCTGACCAAAGTCCTTTCAGTCTGGACCATAAAAGCTAAAAGGAAGTAAATGTCACACTGTGTTTACATTCTAGTATATGAGTTCTGACAATTAAGTTATCGAACTTGCCATTGTGCGCTTACATTGGTAGCACTGTACAAACAGCTCAGTAAGGTTTCACACTCTTGGTGTATTAGTATCTCACAGCTGTGTTCCTGTCAATGTGTGGTGGTGTCTTACTGAATGGCATTCATTATTGTTGTTGCATGTTTTTGTGTGCTGTTGTGAGAATGACTGAACTTGAATTAGAGCAATGAACAAACATGAAATGTCTTGTAAAACTTGTCAAGAGTGGAAGTGAAAGCAGGGACATGTTAATCTAAGTTTATGGGAATAATGTCATGAAGAAAACGGCAGTGTACAAATGAAGTAGACCTTTTTCTGAGGTGAGAGAACATGTCACAGTTGAAGAAAGGCCAGGGTGGCCAGAGCAGAACTGACGAAAACATTGCAAAACTTTGTGGAACTATGCATCAAAATCTTTGGCTGACCGTGAGAAGCACAGTAGACCAAGTAAACATCGATAGAGAAACAGTTAGAAAAATCTTAACTGAAAATCTTGACATGAGAAAGGTGTGTGCAAAAATGGTCCCAGAGGAGCTCACTGATGAACAAAAGCAAAGGACAGTTGAAGTTTGCCAAGACCTTTTGGAGAGGCAAGATGATGTTTTGAGCCATGTTATCACTGGTCATGAAACATGCATGTACCAAGAGGACCCTGAAACAAAGCATCAAAGTGCGCAATGGAAGTCAGCCAATTCTCCAGGACTAAAAATGTTCCGTCAGTCCAAATCAAGGCTTAAAATGATGTTGCTAAACTTTTTTGATATCAGAGGGATTATTCGTTATGAATTTGTATCAACAGGACAAACACGTAATCAAGTTTACTATTTGCAAGTGCTGAAAAGGCTGCATGAAAAAATTAGGTGAAAACGGCCTGAACTTTTCTCCAACAATTCATGGCTCTTGCATCATGACAATGCACCAGCTCACACAGCACTGTCCTTGAGGGAGTTTTTAGCCAGTAAACAAATAACTGTGTTGGAACATCCTTCCTTCTCACCTGATCTGGCCCCCAAAGATAAAGGAAATATTGCAAGGAAGATATTTTGATTACATTCAGGACACCAATGGTAATCCGATGACAGCTCTAATGGCCATTCCAGAAAAAGAGTTCCCAAATTGCTTTGAAGGGTGAACTAGGCACTTGCATCAGTGCATAGATTCCCGAAGGGAATACTTTGAAGGTGACCGTAGTGATATTCAGCAATGAGGTATGTAGCACAATTTCTAGCATGAGTTTGTGAATTTAATTGTCAGACCTCGTATATGACATGGATGGTATATTTATTTTATATGTATATATAATATATATTATACTTTTACATATTTATATATACACACACTCATACTAGAGAGAAAATCTGAGCTATGAATGATGCTGCTTAAGCATAGTGTTAACTATTAGGTTGGTGCAAAAGTAATTGCAGTTTTGGAATTATTTTTCGCCTTTTAAACCACAATTACCTTTGCACCAACGTAATAAATTCAGCGTACTGCATGGATCTAAAAAGAAAGTCAGAGATAGCCTACTCTTAGGTTTTTGTTGTATAACCAGTTTATAGAAAATAAACACCTTTTAAAAACCCAGTATTTACTAGGCAGTATACACATAAATGCAGTTTAATTTGGATATAAACAAATTACATGGGTGCTGAAATAATTGACTGGGATTAAGGGAAAAGGTGACCAGGAAGAAATAAATTCTGAGATAGGTTCTGACCTTGAGGAGAAGTAAATTAAATCAGTGACACAATGCTGGCCACTTGAACTGAATTTCTTTCTTCTTTCTTTTTGGAACATCTTTCTTTTCTTTAGAAGACTCTTTATGAAACAGGTCCTTTGATAACTGAAAAATGTTTAAGATAAATTAATGTCTTATTCAATGAAAAAGTCTAAAAAAAACAGTATCCCAATAGGAATAGGGCTTTGAAGGTATATATGAATTATTTATTATGATTATTATTATTTTTTTGTGTGTGTGTGGCAGGGAGGGTGGAGAGATGAGCAAAGGATGAATTGCAATGACTACATATAACCTCCCCTGCTCTCATTTTCTTCTTTAATTCAGGCCACATGGATTGCTCCATTATCCCGAGCTTTCTTGTTGCTAAGCCTTGCTGAAGAAAAGGCCATGATTTCCACAGTTCCTTAGTCCTTTTTATACCTAAAGAGAAACCCACAGTTTTTTTTTTTTCAATTTCCATAGTTTTCTATTAATCATAATGGTATAATCAAAATTCCATGTAAAGGGTCATTGTGAAGCTTAAGAAATACATCAAGATTGCAGCTGCCCTGATTCTTGATCTGCTGTTTCTCACGTTGCAGAGGGGTAAATTATGAACATGTTGGGCTATTTCACTCTGTTCCAAGGGCAGAAGTCACTCATCTCCTGCTTCTACCTTCCCACCCTCTTGGGTGGGAACTCTATAATATTGTTGGACAGCCACCCTCCAGGAGAATCATGGCTCCTCTACTGGTTTTTCTCACTACTGTACTCCCCATATCCCCATCTGCCAAGGGAGTTTCTTGTTGCTTAATCTTTATTCTCTCTCTCTCTCTCTCTCTCTCTCTCTCTCTCTCTCTCTCTCTCTCTCTCTCAATCTCTCTCTCTCTTTGTATTTATTTTTATTATAAAAATAAAACATGTTTTGAAAGTGATCATCACCTTCATCTCTGCTGCAGACAGGTCAGAAATGTAGGAGAACCCTTATCAAACTGCACTTGTCCATATGCCTTAGATGAGCACTAGGCATTAATAAGGGCAGTGAGCATGGGCATCTGTGCCCCATCACACCATTTGGAAGGAATTTATTCACAGATTCTCCTGAGTCAGGAGGGAAGATTTAAATAAATGTATAGTCCTATGTAAGCAACTCCCCATTCAAGATGTAGAACATTTCTATCACCCTAGAAAGTTTAATCATGACCCCTTCTGGTCAATCCCAGCCCCTTTATTTTATTTGTTTATTTATTTATTTAAAACATGTTATTCCAGGACCCATCAGCTCCAAGTCAGGTAGTTGTTTCAATCTAGTTGTGGTGGGCACAACTCACAGTGGCCCATGTGGGGATCGAATCGGCAATCTTGGTGTTATGAGCACCTCACCCTAACCAACTGAGCTAACCAGCCAACCCAGCCCCTTTAAAAAAAACATTGTTCTAACAGTTTGGTTTGACTGTTCTTAAGCTTTATATACATGGAACCTTGCAGCATATACACTTTTGTGTCTGACTTCTTTCATTCAAAGTACTATTTTTGAGATCCATCCATGTTGTGTGTATCAGTAATCCATTCTTCATTTTTTTAAATGGCAATACAATATTTATTATATGTCAGAAATGTACCTGAGTATAATTATGACATGAAATGCAATGGGCATTGCTAAAGGGAATTCCTAATGTTATGAAAAGTGCTTTGTAATTTCGATGTGTTATTAAAGCCACTGTTGACATTATTACACAAAGAAGAGTTCTGCCTCTGATAAAACATTCCTTAGTAATTACTGAGCCTCTGTGTTTGACAGACTTGGAATTTTACATGTTTGCTGTCACACGGGAATTGCTTCAATATCAATTCCTAAAATGAGCTTTTGAATTTAGTATTCCAAAAGAACACTGAAGCCACTCGTCAGTAAACTCTCATTTAGAAAATATACTAGAAACAGCAGTTGAAATGCTTATCTGTCAAAGCTGAGAGCTGTTTTGTTTTGTTTTATTTTTTAATAGGCTATTTTAGATCAGTTTTAGATTCATAACAAAATTGAGTGGAAGGTAGAGAGATCCCCCATGTACCTGCACCTACGTACAAACAACCTCCCTCACTATCAAAATCTTGCACTGGAGCGGTCCATTTGATATAATTAATGGGCCTACAATGACACATGAGTATCACCCAAAGTCCATACTTTATACTAGGATTCACTCTTGGTGTTGTATATTCTGTTGGTTTGGACAAAAGTATGACACATATCCACCATTACAGTTTCACTACCCTAAGAAAATCCTCTGTGCTACACCTAGTATCTAACCTTGTCAACCTCTGATCCTTTAACTGTATCCATAATTTTGTCTTTTTCCAGATCTAGTTGAAATCATACAGTATGTAGTCTTTTTAGATTGGCTTCTTGCTCTTAAGAATATGTATTTAAGTTTCCTCCATGTCTTTTTATGGCTTGATAGCTCATTTATTTTTAGTACTGAATAATATTTCATTGTGTGCGTGTACCCACCACATCCACTCACCTACTGAGGGATGCCTTGGGTGTTTCCAAATTTAGGCAGTTATGAACAAAGTAACTAAACATCTGTGTTCAAGGTTTGGGTGGACATAAAATTTTCAATTCCTTTAGGTAAACACCAGGGAGCAAAATTCCTGGAGCCTGTGGTAAGATTATATTTAGCTTTATAAGAAACTGCCACACTGTCTTCCAAACAAATTATTTTGAATCCCCATCAGTAATGAATGAGAGTTTCTATTGTTCCACATCCTTGTCAGCATTTGGTATTTTCAGAGTTCCAGATCTTGACCTTTCTAATAGCTGTATAGTTGTATATCATGGTTGTTTTAATATGCAGTTCTCTGATTACGTATGTGGAGTGTCTTTAAATATGCTTATTTGCCATCTGTGCATTATCTTTGGTGTGGTGTCTGATCAGGTCTTCTGCTCATTTTTAAATCAAATTACTCATTTTCTTTTTGCTAATTTTAAGAGTTCTTTGTATATTTTGGATAGCAATCCTTTATTAGATATGTCTTTTGCAAATATGTCCTCCTTTTCTCCCAGTCTGGCTTGTCTTCCATTTTCTAGACAATGTCTTTCACAAAACAGAAGTTTTTTTTTTTTTTTTTTAATTTTAATGATGGATAGCTTATTAATTCTTTCTTTTATGGATCAAGCCTTTGATATTGTATCTAAAAAGTTATCGCTATAACTATGGTTACTTAGATTTTTCTCCTATGTTATCTCCTAAGAAATATATAGACATATATATATATATATATATATATACTATATATATATACACTATATATGTGTGTGTGTGTATATATATATATATATATATATATATACACACACACACATATGTGCATACTTAATTGAATACATTATTGCTACTATTGTTTTGAAAAATGATTATCTGTAAGATTAAGAATATGAACAATAAAACTTTTTATTTTACTTTCATTTATTCCTTCCCCAATGCTTTTCCCTTATGTACTGATCTGACATGTTGTTTTCTTATTCTGAATGAAGAACTTCATTTAAGTTCTTGCAAGGCAGATTTACTGGCAACAAATTCCCTCAATTATTGTTTCTAAGAAAGTCTTTATTTCTCCTTCACTTAAAAAAAAAAGATTAGAAGATATTTTTATTAAAATACAGCTAATATAATATATTAGTTTCAGGTGTACATCACAATCATTCTACAGAACCCACCTACCTCTATACAGTGTCATTGCCACATTATTGATTTTATTTCTTATACTAAAGAAGTGATCACCATGATAAGTCTAGCAACCATGTGACACTGTATCATGCTATCACAATATGATTGATCTTCCCCTTTTTTTAAATTTTCAATTAGATTTGACATTCAGTATTATTTTATATCAGTTTCAAGTGTACAGCATAATGTTTAAACATTTATATAATTTAGGAAGTGATCCCCCTAACTAGTACCACCTGGCACTGCATATAGTTATTACCATATTATTGATTATATTCCCTATCATTTACATCCCTATGACTATTTTATAACTCCAATTTGTACTTCTTAATACCTTCACCTTTTTCACCCTGGTCCCAACCCCATTCCCTTCTATTACCCTGATTGATCAGTACATATCTGGCACCATACATAGTTATTACAATATTAGCGACTATATTCCTTATGCTATACCCTACATCTCCATGACTACTGTGTAACAAGGAATCTGTACTTCTTAATCCCTTCCCCTTTCACTCATCCTTAAATGCCCCCTCCCATTTTACAGAAATCACTCTAAGATTCCTTGTAATACTGGTTTGATGGTGATGAACTCCTTCAGCATTTTCCTATCTGGGAAGCTCTTTATCAGTTCAATTCTAAGTGATAACTTTGCTGGGTAGAGTAATTTTGGTTGTAAGTCCTTGTTTTTTTATCACTTTGAGTATTTCCTGCCAATCTCTTCTGGCCTGCAAAGTTTCTGTTGAGAAATCAGCTGACAGTCTTATGGGGGATCCTTATAGGTAACTAATTGCTTTTCTCTTGCTGCTTTTAAGATTTTGTGTTTGTTTTTAACATTTGCCATTTTAATTATGATGTGTCTTGGTGTTAGCCTCTTTGGGTTCACCTTAATTGGGACTCTCTGCTCTTCCTGTGCTTGTTTGTCCATTTCCTTCACCATGTTAGGGAATTTTCCGTCATTGTTTTTTCAAATAAGTTTTCAATTCCTTGCTCTCTCTATTCTTCTGGTACCCCTGTAACATGAATGTTAGTATGCTTAATATTGTCCCAGAAGCCCCTTAAACTCTCCTCAATTTTTTGGATTACTTTTTTCTTTTTGCTGTTCTGGTTGAGTGTTTTCTGCTACCTTATTTTCTACATTGCTGGTTTGATCCTCTGCTTCATATAATCTACTGTTGATTCCCTGTAATACATTCTTCATTTCTCTTATTGTATTCTTTATTTATGAATGGTTCTTTTTCATGTCTCCTGTCTCCAATTTATGTTTCCTATCTCTTTGTTAAAGTTCTTTCTGAGATCAGTGAGTATCGTTATAATAAGTGTTTGGAACTCTGCATCTGATAGATTGCTTATCTTCATTTTGTTTAGTTCTTTTTCTGGAGCTTTGTTCTGTTCTTTTATTTGGGACATGTTTCTTTGTCTCCCCATTTTGGCTTCCTCCCTGAATTTATTTTTATGCATTAGATAGGGCTGCTATATCTTCCTGTCTTAGTAGAGTGGCCTTATGTAGTAGGTGTGCTGTGGGGTTCAGTGACACAGTCTTTCTAGTCACCTGAGCCATGCCCTCCCTCTGTGTCCCTGTGTGCCCTCATCTTTTAGTTGAGCCTTGATTGACAATTGCATATCAATGGGAGGGATTGACCCTTGAGCTCACTCATTGTGAGGACTGGCCTTGACTACAGTGGGAGAGTAGTTGTGCAGGGGCTGACCCTACAGAGCAGGATCTGTCTCAGCAGAACTCTGGTGTCTGCCCAATCTGCCTGTTGGGTGTGTTGTTCTTGGAGGTGGTTGGGTGATGCTCTAGCTCATTTTGAAGTGGGCCACTGGGGGTGTCAGCCCCAGGACCACCTTAGAGGGGATCCTCTATAGGTCAACTTTAGCCACAGCCCACACCCCACCTCAGCCTCCCAGTAGAAGCCACAAAGAAATATGCAGTAGGCAACCACCCATGCTGGGCTTAGAAGTGCAATGGGAGGCCAAGCTGTGAACCAAGGACAGCTGCCACTAGTCCCAAGCTGAGGTCTGCTCAGCCAGAGGTACAGGATATACTCAAGGCAGATGCTGCTTGTTTGGGTTCTGTGAATCTTTGAGAGACTCTAGGAAAGTTTTCAACATGAGTGTAGTGCAGGGTGTCCAGCGGGGCGGCCTGTGGGGTCTCTGCTCCCGCTCCCCACATAAGAACGCAGGATATGGTGAGGCCAAAAAGGAACACCCACGGAGCCATAGGTAGGGAAGTCATACCACTGTGGTCTCACTGGAGGCTGGGTTTGCACGACTTGCGACCTGCTGTCCGCTTTGCTGCCAACCGACCAACTGTCCTCGACTCTCCTTACTCTCCTTCAGTCTCCTCCTTCACTCTCCTCGGCTCCCCTCCGTAGCCAAGGCAGTTATATCAGTGACCAATGGCTTAATGGCTACAGCTGATGGCCAACCAGCCACAGCTGACGGCCATCCACTATCTGAGGCAGCACCTCTCCACATGAGGCCGAGAGCCTGGAAACTGCTTTCTGGGGCTCTGTCCCCACAATGAGCTAAGGCAGGCAGTTGGTATGAAAAAGCTACTGAAAGCAGCTTGGGTGTGTTGAAATGTTGGGTGGGGAGGGGTGTCTCAAATCACCAGGGCATGGTGAAGCAAGTACAGAGACTCAGATATGGAGGTCACCTGTGTTTGCACACCAAGGAGGGGAAGGGCTCAACAAAGAAACAATGGTCTCCACCAGCTCCTCTGTCCAGAATAAAGCTGCCTCCCCAGCCCCCATCCCAAGCCAGACCTCAGTTTCCCACCATATGTCACTGCCTCTATTACAGCTACTGCCCCCACACTAGAACTCAGAGAAAGTGATTCCATTGGTAGGTAAGTCCAGGTATGGTCCCTTTAAGGGGAGCACCTGGGAGTGCAGCTGCCCTCAGTCTCACTCAGTCACAATCTCCACTGGTTTTACCACCAGAAATTATGGGGACTTCTCTCCCTAGCACTGAAACCCTGGGCTGGGGTGGGGCTAGGACCTCTTGATCCTCTGGAGGGTGGGTGGACCTTCTCAGCTGAAATATCCCTCCCAATCTTTAATAGTCACATGTGAGTGTGGGACCAGCCTGTTTGGCGTCTCTGTCCCTCCTACCAGTCTTGAGGTGGCTTCTTCTGCATGTCCTCAGTTATAGGGCTTCAGTTCGGCAAGCTTTTAAGTGATTCTCAGTGATGGTTGTTTGTAGTTTAGTGGTTATTTTGATGTGGTCATGAGAGAAGGTAAGCACAGCATTTACCTACTGCACCATCTTGGTATTCTCTCTCCTTCACTTTTGAAGGATAATTTTGCAGGGTGCAGAATTAGGCTAGTTGTTTATTTCTCTCAACACTTTAAATATTTCATTTGCTTCTCTTCTTACTTGCATAGTTTCTAAGGAGAAGTCAGTTATAATTCCCATCTTTGATTCTCTGTATGTAAGGTATTTTATTTTCTGTTTTTTTTTTTTTTTCGTTTTTATCCCTTTGACTTCTTTGAATATTATTTTTTCTTTATTTTTGATTTTCTGCAGTTTGAATGTGATATGCCGAGGTGTAGTTTTATTATTTGTTCATTTTTGTATTTATCTTGCTTGGTGTTCTCTGAGATTCCTGGATATTTATTTGGTGTCTGACATTAATCTGGGGAAAATTCTTCAAATATTTTGCTTCAAATAGTTTTTCTGTTCCTTTCTTTGCTTTCTTTCTGCTATTCCCAATTTTATTGTTATGCCTTTTGTAGTTGTTCAACAGTCCTTGGATGCTTTTTTTTTTTTTTTAACTCCCAGTCTTTTTCTCTTTGTTTTTCCATTTTGAAAGTGTCTGTGGACTTCCAAAGTTTCTATATCCTCAAGCTTGTAGATTCTTTCTTCAGCTGTGTCTAGTCTACTAATAAGCCCATCAAAGGTATTCTTAATTTCTGTAACAATATTTTTTTATCTCTGCATTGTTTTCTGATTCTTATTAGAATTTTTATTTCTCTGCTTATATTGCCCATCTGCTCTTATATGCTATGTACTTTATTCATTAGAATCCTTAGCATGTTAATTATTCCAAAATGTTTAGCATATCTGAGTCTGGTTCTGATTTTTCTCAACATTCACTGTGAGAATCTGGTTGAGCTCCTGGAGGTAAAACTTTTAAAAGTGTGCAAGGCCTCTCTAAGACTAGGCCACCCTGGAGATTTTAACTCTCAGACTTGACTGCTCCAAGTTCCTACCCTGGCACTAGTTCCTGTGTAGGTTTCTTCTCAGGAGTTTCTTCTCCAGTAAGTTGTGATACTCTGTATTCACCTGCCTGTCTCTCCAATTTAGAGGGACAGTGGTTGCTTTGTGATCTCATTTCTCTCATGGATCTAAGAAGAGTTGTCATTTTTTTCAGTTTGTTCAGCTTTTTATTTTTAGGAGGGGCTGATATCTTTCAAGCTCCTTACATGCCAGAATGTCGTTCTACTTTTAAGAAGAAAAAGACCAGGTTTCACATATGTGAAATGCTAGGCAAACATCTATTGTTTCTCTCAAGAATATCTCTGAGTGTACACAAAAGTCCCAACTTCCTGAAGAGATTCATAAAAATAAATCTTTAACATTTATGTTTAAATGGATATTTATTCCCACCGAGATCACATCCTAAATGATTTTTTTTTCTGTTTCTTTTTTTTTTTTTTTCCTGGCTCCAGCAGGTTCTCATGACATATTACAACTTCATGCTATCTTATGTCTGCTTACTAGAGCTCAAGCAGGAGCACAGATTATTTTTTGATAAGAAATATGCCCTTCTAGGGTTTCATTTTTCTACCACAAATTTAGTCTAGATATCATGGTTTGTGAAATGTTGTCATTCATTATTAAGATTGACAATGATAAGCATTATGGGAAGTTTGCATTTTAAAATACAGTGTTCCTGCTTTTCAATTCTGTAGCTTATTTGGTGTCTTCATTCTTCTATCATTTCTCAAACACTGACTATCCCCCAAGTGCCTCACTGTGGGGAAGAGGAATGAGCCAGGTTCTGTCTGTTTGACGGAAATGGTTCATGCATCATTTCCAATTACATCTCTCTAGGCGTTTTCAGGAACAGTTACTTATGTTTGGGTAAAACCTAGAAATCCAAAAACCAAAGGGTAAAGGATGTGCTAGATAGAATAGCAAAAGATCACATATGCAATCAATCAGAATCAATAGTTCAGGCCACTCAAAATTCATTTTAGATTCTTAAAAGTAAACCAGAGTGTGGCAATTTTGGGGGCTGTCTAATCAGAAAGCTTCTTTTGGAGGTCAGTGCTTTAGACTACAGCAAGTATGGTACAATTCATTCAGAAGTTTAACCATAAATGAAGTCGTTTCGTGAAAACCTGCTCATCTCCTACTTGTTTCATTATCAAAAATTACATTTTCTAGTATCAGGAAGGGATTCTGTAAAAAAGAAAAAAGAAAAAAAAAGGTAATTCAAATCTACTTTCAAGATCTCAGGGGAAACAGTGAGACCATACTTGATCTAGACAATTGAGCACACCTTCACTTGAAGTTGCTGTTCTAAGCTTATCCGCGAGTCTGGAACTCCCAGCTGGGTTTCCAGGCCCTTGGTGCTGAATAGCATTCTTGTTCCACTAGGCTTTCTGTAAATCTTTTCTCTTTCTCACATCTTTTACTAAATAAATGTGGGGACAGAGCCCCAGAGAGCAGTTTCCAGGCTCTCGGCCTCATGTGGAGGGGTGCTGGCTCGGGTAGTAGATGGCCATCAGCTGTGATTGGATGGCCGTCAGCTGTAACCAGTGAGCCATTGGCCACTAATATAACTGCCGTGGCTACGCTAGCAGAAGATGGGGGTTAGCAAGAAAATGGTGGCTGAGCCTGCAAGCAGCGCAGTGAGGGTTGAGAGTTGTGTGGCTCCTGCTTCCTGTGTCTCCGGCCCAGCCGCCAGCGAGAGTATAGCGGTATGACTCCCCTATCTATAGCTCCGTGGGTGTTCCTTTTTGGCCTCACCATGTCCTGTGTTCTTATGTGGGGAGCGGGAGCTGAGACCCCACAGGCCGCCCTGCACGACAATAAGATAAATACAATTGATCCTTAAACAATGCAAGTGTTTAGGGCGCCCACACCCACACAGTCGAAAATCCACATATAACTTTTTATTCCTTCCAAAACTTATCTACAGTCAGCCCTGTGCATCCCCAGTCACCAAACTGTTATCTGAAGACAGTATTTTCGATCTGTGGCTGGGAATCCGCAGTTGGGAATCTGTGGTTGGGAACGTGAAAATACTGTTTTCCATACGTGATTGTTTGAATCTGCGGATGCAAAAGCCATGGATAAAAGGGCCGACTGCATTTATTTAAAATAAAAAGCAAAACAAACAAACAAACAAAAACTAACGTATAGGGGATCAACTCTTTAGGGAAAGAGACCTAACCAAGAAGATCTGTGAGGAGCAAAGATAGGTGACTAACACAATTGAATTTTCACAAAAAGAAAGTAGTATTCTCCCTATGCCCCAGGTGTGTCCTCTGAGGAACAGAAGCGTGCTCACACAGACTGCAAGTGTCAGGGGAGGATGCAATGTGTGGAAGTTCTGACTCCAAAGCCTCTTCTCTTTTCCTTATTCCAGAGTTCCACTTCAAGTGAATCCCATGCTTCTTTGAAATCCTTGAACTGATGTGCAGAATTTATTATGTATATAATATTTTTACCTTGAATAAATAGTGAACAGGTGAAACTATTCCAAAGATGGCAAAGACCTAGATAAGGATACAAACTCTCCTGAGTGTTCAGCATCCTCAGTGGGGTTTCAGAAAAGCATATGTTCACTATCAGTGCTTGCTCAGTGTACCAGTCAGGTTTTTCTGCATTACAACAATCTCAGAAACCCAGTGGCTGACAGCAACTCGCATTTATTCTCTTGTTCATGGTTCTGTGGGTTGGCCTAACTGATCCATGTGATTTAACTGATCGAAGCTAGGCTTGGCCTGGCCCATCTGGATTGCAGGCTTCTGCTGGGCCTCAGTCTTTTCCACCTATCTCATTTCAGGTGCCTGTCTGAAAAGACAGTAGCTACCAGGGGCATTCTCTTTTTATGCAGCAAGTGCTTTTACAGCCTCCGATCTGTGCACATTCCCTTGGCCAAAGCAAGTCACATGGCCAAACTCATTAGTGGGGCAGGAGAATACACGCCACCCACAGAGACATGCTCTGCAAAGTCAGATGGCAAAAGGTGTGGCAAAGAGGATTGAAGAATTGAGGACACATTCAATCCAGCACACTCAGAGATTAAACTATCAAAAGGAGACACAGCAGTCTAATGGCTGCATTAGACCGCTCACATCAAACTTGAAACTATGCCGTCTGTCTCAACATGGAAATATTCAGAACGTTTGACTTGATATCTTATGAAATGTCTTTGAAAGATGATGTCCTCCAGTGGGCATCAATTGTATCAAATAAGGTATTTTTGATCACAAAAATTGTGTCAAAGAGTGTGTTATTTTTTAATCACACTCTTAGTCCCTAAGATAGCATTAATCTCTTTCTCAATTAACAAAGGAGTAGCTACCATTATATAATCTGTCAAACCACAGAGCAGAGTTCTTACCACTGGACAAGTCCTTTTTAGGAAAACTACACACGCTAAAATCAACAGACAAAGTTCAGACAGACCTCAGAATATAGAGTATGGTAGCCAAGCTCTGTCTTAACATTTCAAATGTGAAGAGGAGAGATTCTCCACCCTGAGTATTGTAGAGGAGTTGGTCACTAAGAAGCTTTACAGAGGAATTCCTGGAATTAGGAGGGCAGTTTACAAACTCAGGCCTTTGGGGAACTTGAAAAATCAATGAAGAGTAAAAGCCAATAACTCATTTTCTTCCATATTGTGGTGGTCAGGCTTAACACTGCTAGGAGCTGTGAAGACAAAGTTCACTGCAGCTCCTTTAGAAAAATCTTGCAACTGACTGTGCAAGTAGGAGCATAAAAGCTTCTTGGGAAATAAGTGATTTAATACGTGCGAGTCAGTGACAGTTGAAGCTAAGAGACCCTCTATGCTGAATGTGTCTCTGAAAGAGGTGTAGTGCTCGGTCCCATCTTGAGGGTGACAAAAGCCCAAGAGATGATTATCAGACTTCAGCCAAAGGAACCTAGCTCTCATTCTCCTAGGCTATGCCTTTGGGTTCTGCCAAGGTCAGTCACATGCATGGGGGTCTTGGCTGACAGGCACCAGAAAGCAGCACAGAAGAAGTTTGTTTCTGGGCCTCCAGTGAGAGGGCTGATATGCTAGGCCTCAGGTGGCATAACACCACTGCAGGATGATAGAGAGCCTCACAGAACACTAGTAAGCAGATACTTCCCATGTTCTCCAATACAACATGACACCTTATTGAACACCTCTTGTGCTTTGAGTACTGAAGGTGGAAAGGTGAATAAGAAAGACAAAGGCTCTGCTTTATGGAGCTTATATTCCAGTGTGAGGTTCAGAGCAGCCAAATACATGGAACTGGTATCATTTCGGATTGTGATAGGGCAGCAAAAGTGTTTCACAAACCAAAGTGAGGAGTTCAGATTTTGGTTGTAAGTGTGGAGGACACCACTGGGGTCCCCTAGCAATGACATGACATGATGTGCTTTACGTTTAGAAAGATCACTGGCTACCAGGTCCATGTACCATAGAATGTCACCAGTTTAAAAAGTAGAAACCCATTTCCATCTCTCAATAGATCCCGATATAAATCTTTTCTACTCAGATATGATGTCTTCAGTGAACTCCCTTGATTGCCCCTGTAGGAAAAGTGTTCTTTTAAAAAAGAATTTTAGAAAATTTCTATTGCAGGTGATTCTATGAAATCTTTCATCTCCTTTCTCAAGAGACTTACTCAGGGTAGTAAGAACAGCTTGCATAGAAGAGAATTTGTTTCACGAGCCATTTCTCAGATCATTGTTATAATTCCTTAGGCAAAAGATGATTTTAAAAACACCCTCAGCAATAGACACTGAGCTCATGGTTGAGAAGCTGATGAAGCTTGCATAGATTGTAGTCTTGTGTCCCATAACATGCAGCTCATTTATATCTGCTTTGCAGAGGAGAAGAGAGATAACTTGAATGGAAAACTTCATGTTTCACAACTTTTTTTAAATAGTTGAAAGCCAAACTAATTGAATTTATTAGAATTTATGGGGAACCATTTGCATTGGTACACACAATGTTAAGTGAAATGAAGGAAAAGGTGTGAAGAGATTAAAATCATAAGAAGTACAGAATTTCCTTTTTCCCTTTTTATGTTATGAGAAAAAACGAGTGCTAAGTTGAATAACATAAAGTAAGACAGAGCCATGAAGAAATGTGGGATGTCACCAAAGTTGCTGTGAGCCAGTGAGCTTCAAATTTATAGGTTCTGATTGGGCCCACATTAGTGGTACTTAAGTGTTGAGTATAGTAGTCCCTCTTATCCATGGTTTCACTTTCCTCAGTTACCCAGAGTCAACTGCCGTCTGAAAATATTAAATGGAAAATTCTAGACATTTGGGGAGAGACAACACATTCACATAACTTTTATTACAGTATGTTTTTATAATTGTTCTAGTTTATTATTGTTGTGGTTAATCTCTTACTGTGCCTAATTTATAAATTCAACTTTATCACAGGTGTATATGCATAGGAAGAAAAAACAGTGTCTATAGGATTCTGTACTACGTACAGTTTCAAGCATCCACTGGGGGTCTTAGAATGTATCCCTCTTGGATAACGGATACTACTGTAATTGTATCATCAGAAAAAAAACAGCTTTTCTACATTCCCAAGGGACTCCTTATGCTCCCCCACTCACATTCTGCACTGAAGACAATAAATGGCAGACTGGTGCCACCACCTAAGAAAGAGGGCCCTAGGTCTATTGGGTGCCCTAGGTCTATTGGGTGTGGCCAGTAGGCACTGTGCTCAGGGTTCTGAAACAAGGTTTCTGACCAGAAGCCTCTAATTTGGTTTCCTTTCTTTAGAGTTTGAAACACTGTTGCCCTGGGACTGGAATCTCTGAAGGAGAGGAGTTATAGTATATTCCATCCAGGCTCTGGGCACGGGTGCGAATAAAGAGAAATCAGGCAGATTCAGGGTTGGGTACTGGTTCTGCCCCTTTCTTCAGCTCTCCAAGAGTCACTGTTCTCTTCTATAAAATGGCAAAGATTATGTATACATCTGGAAGGGAGTTTTGAGGGTTTGGGCTATTTTATGTGGAAACCGGAGGTGTCAGGGCTCCTAAGGACAGCTGAGGCTCCCACCCTATGCCTATCCATGGCGATGTGCAGTATCATTGCTTCCTCTTCAAGCAGCTGCTTGTCCAAAACACATTAGTGAGTGATCCTGAGTTTACTAAAGCTTGCATAACACAGTCACACTATACTTTAGACCTCTTGGCAGTATTTCATATAATTCCAAATTAATCACCTTTGGCCAACAACTTCCTCAATACAGTGAGGACTAAAGTCACTGTCCATTTACAAGCCAACTCATCCTCTTTATTCTTCTCCCTTCTTTTCATTGGCTTGTTATCTTATCTCATAAGATAATGCATGTAATTGCGGAATAGAGTGACTTCTGCGTAATAATTGCTCCATAAATGTTAACAACACCTGTGGCAACAGCAGCTGCTGCAGTAACAACAATAAAACTTTACTACTGTTTCAAGGTTTCTGTCTCATGGGGCCAGGTGATGTGAGTCTAGCCTCTATGGCCTCTAGTTCCCCAAAGTAAAACTTCATGTGCTTTCATGCTGAAAATCAGTGAGTCCCCCCGCCCCCAACTCTCTTCCTTCTGTGTCATTAAGTAGTCTAGGAAACATTTCTCTACTGTTTATGTGCCAGAGATTGCAACTAGAAAAGCTTAGAGAAAGGGTACTGTTAAGATAAGACAGACGTGACACATTATCTTCTCAAGTTCACAAATGTATGTTGTTTGTTGTCATAGTTTGGCTTTTCTGAAAAGCAGATTCAGAGGCAAAGGTTTGAGTGCAAGTCGTTAATTTGAGAGATGATTTCAGAAAAGGGAGCAGGAAAGAGAGACATAAAGAAAGCCAGTAAAGAATGCATTGTTTGCCCCTGTGGACAACTGAAGGGTAATCTCTTTAGGCAACTCAGGGCAACTGAGTAAAGCATGCACCTCAGTGTTATTGTACCCAACAGGTAAGTGAGCTGGGACCTTTATCCACCATCTCTCATTAATCTGGGGTTGAAGAATGCTAATGACGGCCTTGATTCCCTGATACTGTGGACCTGCCCCACATATGGGCTGTGAGCTCAGGACTCCAGAGAACACTTGGTTAAAAGGCCTCAGGTGCTGGAGCTTGTAAGTCAAGCCAGTGTACATGGATGGCACATGCCAAGGGGATATGTGTAGGGCATTGCCAGTCTCTGCTATGGTTATTCACTTATTAATATGCCATATGATGTGTATATACATATAACAAAACCCGCCTTATCCTTTTAAACAACTGCTGAGATTCCATTATCTTAATGACAGGCTGGTAATGCCTCTTTCTTGCCTGACTGTTGCCCTTTTGGTCTCCTGAGAGAAGCCAATGACACCCTTTTTAGCATTCTGCTGCCATGCTCACTGCAGTAACAGGGGCCAGTGTCACTCCTATTACTTCACCTGTTTTATCATTTGTGAAACTCAGCCTTTAGCCAGAATTGTCTGAGTGGCTGCTCTAGCAATTGCTTAATGGTGAGGCTCCTTCAGGTCATTTCTCTCAAGTAATTTGATTTCATCATGCTATCAGAATTGCTTTTATAGGATGGAAGGAGGCCCAGGGGAAGGGGGTTGACAAAAGCCATTCTGAGATAAAAATAAATAAATACATCTATTACCCTATACTTCCGCATACCCACCACAGCCTCCATCTATCACCTCCAACCTCTCTTCCCCATCCAGGACAGGGGTGTGTGTGTGTGTTTTCAGGGGGGATTGGTAAGGAATATTCTGAGAAAAGCTGAACTCATCTCACATGTTATTCCCTTTTACCTGAACTTATAAAGTATACTGTTTCATGTTTGTTTGGTCTGCATGTCAGAATTTCCATTCTAAGAAGGAAAAATATTATAGTCATACTCCAAAAAATCAAGCAAAGGGTAATTTTTCATTGATAGTCAATGTTGATAGTTCAACTGACGTTAACATTTCAATAAACCCAACAGCACTTCCCTTTCAATTAGTACAGTCAAAGATGTTCATCAGTGCTGAAAACCCAGGTTTATTAACTACATATTAGTTACATATTTTTATTTTACTTGAGTTTGTAAATAACATTTAAGAAAAACAGCAGGATACTTCATCATTAAAGACTTGATGGGGAGGATGGGCTCAAAAGTAGATGTGAATTTAAAGTGCAGAGTTCAAGAGAGTTTGATTTATTTTTTTTAAACTATCACTTCTAACTTCTGGATATTTATAGCAATTCAGCATTAAATCGGTGCTTATAGTCACTTTGAGGAATGATTAGTATGATAGCAACTTGCAGTGCACCCGGGATTTATGATTCCATAAAATGGCTGGTATTTTATCATAGCTTTAGGCCAAGTGCCCTGAGGTATGGCAAGAGTATGGACTAAATACCATTTGAGGTGAAAACCACTATAGAAGAATTTGTGCAGTTGAAAATAAAATGATTTGGTGCATAAACAATAGTTTTTACATTTGTGAGCTTTGCCTGGACATTTATCTCTAGATTGCTTTCTTCTTACAACTGCTAGAAAGGCATCCACAGTTAAAGCCGAGGTGACCCTTAGTCACTGGACTGGAAGGCGGTGTTGGGGGAAACTTTGAGAGAAAGGACCTGGGTAGACTGTAAATGGTAGATGGGATTATCGTTCTAAAGCATGATTTAATTATGTTTGGTGTTATGTCCAATTTGACTTCTTTTGTAGTAAGAATTTTTTGAAATAATTGATTTTTGTCATTACTATATGCCTCTGTATGAGATGGTAATCTACAGCTACAAGCAGACCCTCATTTTTAGTTTAAAATAAAAGCTGATTCATTGCTTCTGCCTCAAGGAAAAAAAGAAAAAAGCAGTTTTATGAGCATAGTTGGTTATATTGTTCTTTATTTTGGTAGAATAGGCTAGATATTCAGTAGAACATGTTTGAGTTTTATATCAGGAGCTCAAAGTTAGTTTCTACATAGGAGTCTACGAACAAAGTTAAAGATATTGGGGAATTACCAACAACAGCAAAAGAAATTACTGAAAACTAGAGAGGATAATTGTCTATGGCAAGGTCAAACCAGAGTCACTCTAATTGTGTTGAAAACATTTGGGTTTTCAACAATTCCAACAGACAAGCAGATCAGTGGCTGGGTAGAAGCTTCAATGAGTCTTCGTTGCTGTAATTTCTTTCTGCAATTTGCTTAAAAAAGAAATATGTGCTTAATAACTGAGTGAAAGGAAAGTATCTAATGAGTTACTTTTATTTTTTATTTATTTTTTTTTTATTTGACGTACCATGGATGAAAACCATTGCAAACTCAACTTGCTGTTTCATTTTTTCCCTCTGTTGTTTAAATTGTTTTGATATTTGTTGACTTAATTTGTTCTCTCTTGGCTTAAGTTCTCAGTGATGTGCAGGGAGAAAACAAACAAGTCACAAAATGTATCTGAGCTTCTAGCCATAAAAAGTATTGATCACCCTAAACCTATTTTTAATGATTTTAAATGTGGTCAAGAAAATAGGATTAGTAAGGACATCTTGACGTGTTAACTAACTAAATAGATAGATAAATACATTATTTTATACTTTCATATACTTCTGGTGGGAGTATAAACTGGTACAGCTGCTTTGGAAAACCTTGGCAGAATCTACAAGAGTTAACTCCCTGCATAACCTATGGACCAGTAGCTCAACTCCTGGGTATATATTCAACAGAAACAAGCACTTATGTCTATCAAGTGACATCTATGGGAGCGTTCGTGGCAGCTTTATTTGTAATAGCCCCAAACTGGAACCAACCCAATTGCCCATAGACACTACAATGGGTAAATAAACTGTGGGATAGTCATATAATGGAATGCAACATTACAATGAAAATGAATGAGCTTCTGCTATGTTTAACAACATGGATAAATCAGGCGGGCATAATGGTGAACAAAATATAGACATTGTGTGACCACAAAACAAAAATGTGACATTGTGTGACCACGCATATGAAGTGTAAAAACAGACAAAACTAACCTGTAGTAATGGAGGAGAAAAGAGCTTTTCCTTCAGGGGACAGCTATCAACTGAACAAAGCAGCTTTCTGGGGTGTTGGAAATGTTTTATATCTTGCTTTTGGTAATGGTTACATGTACACATGCATATGTATGTAAAAATTTAGGGAGCAAGGTATAAATGATTTTTTCTTTTTCTTAAGAAAAAATGATTTATACCTATGTAAGTCAACAGTGATATTCACAATAATTAATTTGAGTAATTGATCCCAATGAGTAAGGAGCTAAGCTTTGGAATGCCAGCTGAAACACAGATTCTCTGCACATCTGAGCACGCGTGCGGACACACACACACACACACACGCACACACACCACACAACTCCCTACATGTCTGGCACTAAATTATTTAATAGTTTGTTCAGCTTCATTGACCTTCATACTTGGAAGAGATTTTTGATCTAATCTCATTCAATGATTCATTTGAAGCTTGTCTGCGGCCTTCCCTCTAGGTAACCTAGCCATTCTGCTTTGGTGAACAAAAGTTTCCTGATGACCAGAATACAGTGTGACCTCCGGAGGCGTCCTCACTGTCATCAGGAGCCCATTCCTCAGCAAGAATCTGTCCTTGTCTATTCATTGCTCTTGATTGTAACCCTTGGGATCTTGTAGTTAAAACAAAAGATTGTGCTGTTGGTGTTTACTGTGAATGTACTTTATCTTGCATATACCGTGTTTCCCCCAAAATAAGACCTAACTGGAAAATAAGCCCTAGCATGATATTTCAGGATGACATCCCCTGAATATAAGCCCTAATGCATCTTTTGGAGCAAACCTTAATAGAAAACCCAGTTTTATTTTCGGGGAAACAGGGTAGGAATATGTTTATGCCCACTGAAAGCAGGCATATTTTCAGAGCTGTTTGTCCTGATACTTTCCTCCCCTTTTAATTAATTGCAGCATATCTTCCAACCAGGGACTATGTTTTATCTTATGCATCTTCTCAATAGTTTTCCCTAGGGATGAAATAGGATAATGTGGATATAACATTCTGCTCAAACATCTTCATAGAATCCCGTCAGTCTCCCCATACTCTAGGGCTAAACAAACTTGTTCTCCCAGCACTTATCCTTGCCTGTTGTCTATACAAAGATTCACAAGTCCGCAATTCATTCACTCATCCAACACATATTGATTGACCATCTTCTATGTGCCAGCAATGTTTTAGGGATAGAGTAATAAGCAAAAACAGATTTGGTATCTGCCCCTTTAGGGCTTTCAGTCTATTAATCAAATATTTGTGTAAATGAATGTATTATTGCAACTATTATGAGTTCTGTGAGAGAAAGCTACATGGTGTTATGAAAGCACAAAATAGGGAGTTGTCAGTGTCAGAGAAGCTGTCCCTGGAGAAGTGATGACTGAGTAGAGGACAAATAAAAGTTAAAATAAGTTAGGAAAAGAGAAGAAGAATGGCAGTTCAGGAAGAGGAAGCAGCATAAACAACTCTTTATGTCAGGAATGCAAAAAGAAACATGCCACATTCAAAGGTGGCTGGAATGGAAAAAGCAAAGAACAATACAGACTGGGATGAGCCTAGAGAGATAGGAAAAAGTCAGACCATTCAGAAGAAAAATATTAGCATTCACTTGGGGAGTGTTTTGAGGACAGAGTAGTCATCAAATGCTTATAAAGGAAATTTCTTAGAAAGTAGCTGCACAAACAAATAAGAGAACAGGTTTTGAGAAAGAACTGCTTCAATCAGTAATTTAGGAATGGAAGTGTTACTTCCAGATCCAGGGTATGATCTGGGGAGGAAGTGGAATGGAGGTTGTTGTTTAAAATATAATCAGGTCAAGGAGCTGGCAGGCCAGGTGTTGTGTGGGTCTTCTTTACGAACACTGAAATAACCCAGGGGTTGTGGCAAGCCTTGAGGTGGTGAAAACCATAACCCAGTACCAGAGGTTTTGATGAATATAAGAAAGTGATTAAGAGGTCAAAAATAATTGCATACAGACCATAGTTGCCATCATTCTATAAGAATTTGTATAATTTCTCTGTGGGGAATTACATCTAAAGGTTAATGCTAATGGCCATTGCAACTGAGTGTGACTACAGTATTTATTAGCTTTCTACATCTCTATAATTTTGTGATTTAAGTACTTCTCAAACTTATCACAAGTTGGAGAAGAATTTTCAGGGGAAGAGAAAAATAAGGAAACTAAGACACAAGTCTAGAAAGGCCCCTTGGGGTGTACAATGCCAAACAAGCTAAGAGAAAGCTGACTCTGTAGGAACTGGAGAGTCAGCAAAGGCTTCCACTGTTCTGTGTAAGGTTGTGTTAATTATACTTTCAGAAGAATCACTTGGAATTGGTGCGCTAGGTAGATTGGAGAAGGGGAGAAGACCAAAGGAGCACAATTATGAGTTGACTGCAGTTTTCAGGGCTAATCAGACCTTAAATGCGATCAGTAGCAAAAGAAGGTAAGGCAGGGATGGTATAAAATATTTCAGAGAGACAATGTTTTTCGGATTCAGTTACCAACAAGGACCGTCAAATATTGTAGTGACTAGTATAGAGTTAAAACCATAGGCGGAGACCAGAAAGTCAGGAAATGGTTTGTATTGAAGAAGAACACATTACGTTTCTGGTTCTGGAGCACATGGCAGGGGTGGGTATCCAGGTGATTACAAATGTAGGAGCTAAACTCAGGGGAGAGTTGGATTGAAAAAAATCTCCTTTGATTAATCGCTAACCACAAATGCCCATCCTGGCCTCCTTGTTTTTCTTTGCATCACACAGGTAGTCCTTCTGTTTTTGTCTCCCCTTCACTTTGCCTCACCTTTTCCATGAATTCCTTGCTGATCATAGCTTACTTCTGAGGACAATGTCTCCTCTGCTCCCCATTTTATAGTTCCCCTCCCTAAACATTCTATTGTTTCCTAGAAAGCCTCCCCTTTCTGTTTTAGTTCTCTTCATCTGTGTCCCCACATCCCTAATGCACTTGGTATGCTTTATTGTGATTACCTCTTGTCAATTTCCTCCTCCAGACTTTGTGCTTTAGAGGACAGGGACTCTTTAAAAGTGTCTATATATCTACACTCTTCTGGTTCAGGAATAATATGTTTAAAGAATTAGCTAATTGATTAATTAATTAACAGGTTGTTCTAATATGAAGGGTTTTACATTTTGAAGACTTCATTTAAGGGAAATGCATGGGATAAAATAATTCAAAACAAATCCACAATCCCAAATGTCATAGATGAATTTACATAGTTTCAAGCACTTTTATACATTGTTGATGTGACAGTGGTTCTCTTTGTCATATGACAGTACTCGATTGGAGCTTGGCCTAACTTTAGGCCCCCTTTCCTAATGTGCAAAACGGTCAGAAATGTAATCAGAAAAGCAGTATTTATTTTTTGGAAATAGGGACAAACAACAACTCTCTCACATGTCTTCTCTGAAAGTCTATTGAGATTTAAACCACTAATATAAACTACTGGGAGATATACTTACCTTCCAATAAAACTTCGTCTTTTAAATCAAAGATCTCTCTGTTTCAGCAACACTTCTCTCTTTCTGCATCTACATGGCCAATGTCACAGGAGCCTGCCTTAATAGAAGACATCCTCATAGACATGGTGAGGGCTACAGCTGGCTAAAGTTCAGTGTAGAGGAAGAAGAAAGCTGAGTTTAGGGTGTTGGGAAAGGCATGCATTTAATAGGTGCTCCTAGAAAAAGGAGCCAGGGGTGGTCAAACAGGTCGGAGGAGACATAGAAGGCAATGTTGAAAAATCCAGCAGGAGAATCCAAAAGAAGACAGAAAGTAGATTAATAGTCGCCAGGGGTTGGGAAGAGGGAAGACTGGGGAGTGACTGTTAATGGGTACTTAAATACTGTGGACTTAGTGATGATGGTCGTACAATTTTGTAAACCTATTAAAAGTTACTGAATTGTACACTTTAAAACAATAAAAAATAAACTTTAAAAAAGGAAATCCTGGTGGGAAGAGATCTTGAAACATGAAAAACTAGTCAAGCACATTTAATACCAGAGAAGATGAAGACTCATTGAAAGGCTATGGGATTTGGTGATTAAGAAATCAGTGGGGAGCTTAAGGAGAGTAATTTCAGTAGAATAGTCACTCCCGTCTCTTCTTCTTTCTGCCCCATAAAATATAACTTACAAGCTTATTCCTTCACATATTTTTATCTCTGTTGGCTGAATGTGTGAAGATTCTGCAAGTTCAGGATGTATTTGGATTATATAAACTAAAGGGACATTTTGGATGAGTTTTAGAAATTCTAATGATATGTGCTTGTGCTCACTGGGACAGAGTATAAGTGTGTCAATTATTCTGCCCTTTAAAACCAAACTCATACTATAAAATCAGGTGAGTTCATGTCGCCTTCATCTCAAACATCATTTCCAATTGCCCTAAGTGAAGCAGGCACTACCTCCTTTGAATTCTGATAACAGCTTTCAATTGTGTGGCTATTTGGCAAATTATTTGCCCTGTCTTGTGTCAGTTCATTGATGGAGTACTGTTGGTCTTTTGACTCTGAGTCAGCCATGTGTATTCTCTGAGCTATATATACTTGGTTTATAAACTGAGAGTAACAAACCTTAATCTGAACACCTCTTCTAAGAAAATTATGTGAGTGCTCTGAAAGCTATTAAGCACATGCAAATACATGTTTAACTAATATGTTGTAGAACTGAAGAGACAAATTCATTATTGCTTTTAGACTGTAGATTGGGGTAGGTCCAACCCCCTTAATTAATGCCTTATTTGTAGGATCACAGACTCCATATCCCTGTATATCTCACTAAGGCCTCCCTTGCTCAGTAGTAATAGGTTGAATTAATAATCTTTAAATGAGAAAGAAAAAGGATCATGCCATGATAGACTTCTGTATTTCCTTCATCTTTTTTTCCCCTTAATTTGTTTTATTCTGTTCTTCACTTAGGTTTTCCAAATGAGCCAGCTGCAGTCATTGCCCTCAGCACCATTAAGGAATGGCTGACCAAGAATCACCATGAGGTAGGGAGAATCACCTAATCAGTGAACATTCAGAATGATATAAATTGATCCTAAATTTCAAAAAAGCAAATACACTTATTTTATACTTATCAAATATAAAATAGCCATTGAGCTAAAGCTAGCTGACCATGCTTCATTCAGGTTACTTGAGGGATGGAATATTTTCTTATAATTAATTGATGAATGGATTATATTGATTAGTTTTGGGGGTGAAGATGGGCAAAGTGATCAAATTCATTTAGCCATGATCTCTATTTTATGTTGTTATATAGTATGGGTTTTGTGTGTAAGAGAGAACAGTATGGATTTCAGTAAGATTAAGAGATCTTCCTATGCTATTTTCCTTAAGGAGTTATCTTTGTTGACAGGGTATTTCTGGGGTACAGGAAATTTTTGGTCTAATGAGCTTTCTTTATTTATAACTAATAACTTCCATAAAGTGACTTCTGAGGGTAAGATTGGAGTGGGCTTGGATAATTGGTAGCTAAGTTGTCACAATCAGGAATTTTCTGAAACTAAATGCTTCCATTAGAGTATTTATCATGCCTCTTATTTTGCTTATTTAATAAGAGCTTTGGAATATGTTTAGTGAAAAGCAGAAAAAAAATTACTCAAGTAAACAAAACAGCACAATAACTAGAGACACTATGGAGTCTTTGATTTCAGACGTTTGGCAATTAACATAACAGTGAATAGGTTTCATATAATGTACAATCTTGTGCATTTTTCTTCTGATTTTGATTTTCTCCTCAGATATTTTAATGAGTGCTATAAATAATTTTGTTCTATTTATTATAGACCATGAATTTAGCTTTCTCCTTGGATAATACAAAGACTATTTAGAGATGTTTGGGTTTGGAAGTAGAACATGGCAGTTTACTACTGAACTATAGCTCTTGGTGCCTTTGCATGTTTAAAGAAACAGCAGTGCTATTTTCTGCTAATTTTAACATTTCTTAAACAGATATAGATGTTTTTAGACCAAATGGCAAAACATATGAAATTTGGTGCTTGCTCTTTCTTTTCCTCTTACTTTGAAATGTATACATATATAACTTCAATTTAGAGGATAATTTTAATAACCTCAAATAAGCAGAAAATATATTAAAACATGTCTTTAGCATGTATTATTTTCACAACAATCTTACGAAACATCTAGGATAAGTATTGTTATCCTCATCTAGAATCCAAAAAGTTAAATTACATTTTCAAGGTTTCAGAGTTACAGAGGCAAGTGTCTGACTCAGCCCTCCTGACTCATTCTTCCTTGGAATGTTACTAAGGCCAGGGAAAGGAGTTTAATCCCTTTGAAAGCTGGTAACTTTCATAAAGCTCTTCGTCATAGTAAAGGCTCCTCACTTAGACCATCTGCTTTGCAAAAATATAGAGTTTTAGGAGTAAAAGTTGATAACTGATCTTGCGTGTTGGTGCAAAACTATTATTGCCACTAAAATAATAACCCAAGGACTTTTCCCAGTGAAGGAAGTTCACATGTGTCATCTTGGCATATGATGGAAATACACATAACCACACAAAACATCAAGGAGGTGATGATGAAGAGCAAACATGTTGGTCACATTTACAGTTCATTTTTGAGTTTTACTGATGGATTCCTGGTAATTAAACTATTCAGAAAGTCATTTTCCATAGAAATTTGTTATCTTAGTGTTTCCTAAGGGTTCCTTAATGGGTTTTGCTCTAATGTCCTTACTACCCTACGCTGTCTTTGAGTCTGTTGTTTTGCTTTTATATCTTTTCTTGCTCATTTCTTGGGTGCATTATAAGAAATTTAAATAATTTGGATTAAGAAAAAAATAATTTAGTTGTGATTGAAACTGTAAACGTATCCAGTGTTAATTATCTTTTAAAAGGCTTCTTGTTTCAATATGCATTGGCTAATTTAAACAAGTTAACTTGAACAATTCAGGTTTTACTTAATAAATGAAATATAAATGGTAAGACATGGATGGAAGCTATACAAATTAATTATCTACCAATATTTTGATTTATGTTTTGCTCCAGTAAGAAACAAACTAAGTTAAGGATTTATGAAAAAGTATTACTTCTTATTCAGTTATCTCTTCATTGCAGTATTGTTTTGACATCCTGATTGTTTAAGCTATTTATTCATGAATTCACTCATTTGATAACTATTTATTGAATCTCATTAAGAACAAGAAACTTTTCTAGATAACACGTACAGAACAGTGGAAAACACGATTTTTCCTTATAATGTTCATAGTCTAGGAAAAAGAGAAACATAAATTAAACAAATAAACAAATAAGATAGTTTAAAGACTATGTTACAAAGTAAAACAGAATAATTGAGTAGTTAATTATTGGGAGATGTGGTTTTAGATGATGTAGAGGTTACTCTAAGGATCTAATCTTGCAACAAAAATTTGTATGATGGGAAGGATCAAGCCAAGCTACACAGAGTTCTTGAAATGGAAAATTCCACACAGAGGGAACAGCAAGAGAAAAACCCTGAGGGTTTTTCTCAGGGTTTACTTTTTGCAAGAAAAGTTAAGAGAGATCATATAGTTGGAGCAGAGAGGTAAAGGAATGGAAGGAGACATATTTGGACAGATTACAGAGTTTTGGGATTCATGGAGAGACTTTTATTTTTATTCTAAGTCCATTAGGAAGTTGTTGAGGGTTTGGGCAGAGAGTGGCATGGTCAGATATATCTTTAAAATGACAGAAAGTCTGGCTTCTGCTTGGAAAATGGACTTGAGAGATGTCAGAGTAGAAAAGGGAAGATGGATTAAAAGGCTCCTGCAGTAAATCTAGGCAAGAGATGAAGGGTTTTGGAATACAGTGATGGTGGAAAAGGAGTAACAGCATCAAGTTTAGAATATAAGAGTGTGCCAGAAAAAGTGTATACACATTTTAAGAAAGGAAAACACTATTGAAATTGTAATACTCGATATATACTGATAACAAAAGATGAATACAAGTCATGTTTCACTTCTGCGATTACAAGAGATGCTCAAAGTTACCATCAGCATCCAGACACTTCTGAGTAAGGCAACTACTGCTTGAGCAGCATTGACCAAAGTGTCCACTTATATACACTGTTTTGGACCCCTGATATTTTGGCAATACAGCCAATATGATTTGGGGATTGTTTTGAGGTAGACTGGTTTATTATGTAGTTACAACCAATCTCCAAATTTCAGTGCCATAGAACAGCAAAGGTTTTTCTGTTTTGCTCACCCTATTTGTGTATTTTGAATCAACAGAGGGCTCTGGCTTAGTCAAGAACCCAGGCTGACAGATCCTCTACCACTTGTATCTCTCAAATATGATCTCTCACTTGACAGGAAAAGATAGAGCTCTTAAAGTAAGAGCTCTTAAATGTTTCTACAAAAGAACAGTGCATGTACTATTCCTCACATTTCATTGTCCAGAGCAAGACACCTAGGGAACAGAGAACTGCAGAATAGAGGCAACTGGATATCAATAAACAGCAGTGATATTTATCAGAGTTGTAAATCAGATATGGTATATGAGGTAAATCAGATATGGTATATGAGGAAAACAGAAGAGTCAAAAACGACCACTAGTTTTTTGACCTGAGCTCCTCAGTAAGTTTTGGTGCATTTACTGAGACACTTAGTAGAAGAGCACATTGTATATAAATAAAAAAATAAAGAAAAAGATAATCCAGTTAAGTATGAGATGAGTTTTAGATATATAATGAAGATTTCAAACATAAAGTTGGACATTTGAATCTGAAGTTCAGGAAAGAAGTCAGAACTAAAGACATGATAAAGTCGATCAGATTATAACGTTTACTTGGGTTTGGGTCTTAGTTTGAGATTGGTTGCAAGAAATAGAAATATACTCAAGCTAACTTATATAAAGGGAGATACATTTTGTAAATAAACTATAGAAAAAAGTTTTGAAGTTCAAGGGCTGGAACTAGAGCAGGGTCTCATGAGTGACTGGAACTGCAAACAAATTCAACAAGACACACAACAGTTCATTTTCATTCTTCTCTCAACTTCTCTTTTAATCTCTCTCATATCTCGTTGCCATTAACTCTCCTTTTTGCACATTATCTTCCCTACTTATTCACCTACTTAGCATGGGCCCACATGACTGTGTCGACCCATTCAAGTGTCAATCAGCCCTGCTTGAGGCAAGGCTAAGGTTGAGTTTGGTGGGCAAATTTATGTCCTCTGGGATTTTAAGCTGATCGAGTCTTTTGAAAATTTCTTTTGAAAACATGGGAAGTCCATGGAATGTGACTCTCCTATCAGTCACCATATTTCCTTCAGCCAGATAAGTATTTGATTCAGCAGGGCACATCTTCATGACTTTTGACCATAAGAAGTTGATAATGTTATGTGATTAGTGAGCCTTCACATTGTAATGTTTACTTACTCTCTGATTTCTAAACTCTCAGGAAAGGATGTCTTTTTTCTCCAAAAGCAGTAATTACTTAATTCTATTTAATTACACAGATCACCCCCAGCTTATGTGGCTGATATTTCCATAACCAGAGAGGCCTGACTAGAGCACTTGGGCCCAGTGGACAGTACTAGGAAAATTATATTTCTGATATCCAGCATCCACTTGTTTTATTTGTCCAAAGCATGAACTGTGTGGGTGCTGTTGTCACAAATTTAAGGGGACAGAGGGACTTGAGGGAGCCCAGCTGAACAAATAGTACAGTTGCTTCTGACTGCAGTGGCTTTAGGAGAAGAGATGAAACAGCGCTCTAATGAAAAGAGAAAGGAGAATCTTCAGTGCTGTAATTGGGGCACAAAAACGACTTATCAGAACAAAAAACTATAATGACTTCTGATTGAAAAGTTGAAAAAAAAAAAGAATATTCACTACTGAGAACTGAATTTTGCTCTGAGAAGACCAGAGAGATGAATTACCTTACAACACAGAACAGAAATATAAAGAAATGGAAATTATGACTGAAGAGATAAGATATGTGTCAGAGATACCCAGGGATCAAACATGAGGTCGGCAAGGGATGAAGGTTACCCACTGGCATTTTTGGCTACATTAAGAATTAACTTCTGAGTTCAGAAAATCAAAAGAAAAGGATATCAGAGTTTGCTATAAAAATTGACAGCATGTGGCATAATAATGTTTCATAAGTGCCAATTTTTTGTCAAGTAGAAACTTTATTACAAAGACAAGTGAGCAAAATAGGGGGAGGCTATGGAAATGAGCAGCAGAAATGTGGCCCAGACTCCTAACTTGGGGTGGCTCTTCTGTGTTACAATCTGCAATTTAACACATTCCTCACTTTTCATACAGTCTAAAAATATCATTCCTTGTGAAATAGTGATTTCCCCACTCAACAACTCTGAGCCACTCCTTTCAGATCTGAGAGTTAGCCTAAGAAATGTTTTCACAGTGCCTGTTCCATTGTTCTGTACCCGAGGGACTCGTATGGCATCTAGCTATTGGTCTCTGGGGCAATGTACATATTGTTTGTAATGTTCTCCATAGAAAGAAGAACAGGATATCTTTCCCCTGTAAAAGCTAAAAATTGTCTGACATTGGGAGATATTTCTCCATCATGGAGGTCATGTTCAGTGATTTCAAATACCCCATAGAGGCAAGCATCCTGCAGTATGTAGCACTGGGGTTTTTGTTTGTTTGTTTTATTATTAGTTTCAAGTATACAAAACAATGTAATAGTTAGACATTTATATCCCTCACAAAGTGATAACCCCCTCCCCCAATCTACTACCCCTCTGATATTGTATATAGTTGTTACAGTTCCACTGACTTTATTCCTTATGCTGTATTCCACATCCTGTGACTATATAAATATATATTAAATTATAGTTGACATTTATTATTATTCAGCTTCAGCTTCAGGTGTACACTGCAGTGGTCAGGCACCAATACTGTCCATGAAGTAGTCTTCCTAATAAGACAAGTGTCCATTGGATACCCTATAAAATCTTCACAACATTATTGATTATATTCCCCAAACTATCTTTCATATCTCCATGGCAATCTCGTGGTTACTAATTATGCTTTCTAAGGGTCACCTTCTCCCTCATCCCCACCTCCCTCCCATCTAGCAACCCTCATTTTTCCCTCTATAGCTCTGAGACTGTGATGAAAAGCAATGTCATACAACCAAGATTGCTCTACCCAGCAAAACTGTCATTTAGAATCGAAGGACACATAAGGAGCTTCCCAGACAAGAAAAAGCTGAAGGAGTTCGTCACCACCAAACCAATATTACAAGGACCGTTAGAGGGACTTCTTTAAGATGGGAGGGGGGTTAAGGATGGGTGAAAGGGAAGGTATTAAGAAGAACAAATTATTATACAGTAGTCATGGGGATGTAGGATATAGAATAAGGAATATAGTCAATAGTGTTATAATGACTATGCATGGTGCCAGACAGGTACTGGATCTATCAGGGTGATAGATGGGAATGGGGTTGGGGTCAGGGTGAAAAAGGTGAAGGCATTAAGAAATATAAATTGATAGTTAATAGAGTATGGGGAATATAATCAACAATGTTTTAAAGATCATGTAAGGTGGGCACTGGACTTATCAGGGGAATCACTTCATAGACTGCACGGATACCTGACCAATGTATCTACTTCACCTGAAGAGCTGAAGTAGAATAATATTGAATGGCCACTATAACTAAGTATATAGGTATATATATTCATGGGATGTGGAGTACAACATAGGGAAGATAGTAAATGGTATTGCAACAGCTCTATAAGATGTCAGAGGGGTAGTAACTTGGGGAGTGGGTTATCACTTTATGAGGGGTTTAAATGTTTATTATCTTGCTTTGTACACCAGAAACTAATTTTTGAAAATCCTTAATTTAAAAAAAAAAGAATAAATTAAATGAACAAACAAATCAGAAATAGTCTGTAGCACTTGTTTTAAGTCTTGTGGGAACTCATCTAACAGTAAAGAATCTAAGATGAAGATTCCAAGCTGGAAGATCTGTGGTTTTTTTGGTTACCTTTAAATGTGAAATCCCTAAAGTACTAATCAG